>NC_135308.1:28262234-28585805 GCF_048772815.1 Callospermophilus lateralis
CAGTGGGTCCAAATATAGGGGCCATGGACCATCAGGGCTCTATAGGCTTATTTCAAAAGGCTCACATACATACATATACACCAATAGCACAATTAAATTTTTGTTAACATTTTCACTATGATAAAGTTCAAATTTATTTTTTAAATGTAATTGGATTCAGAATAAATTTTGTCATTATGAATCTTTAAAGCAATTATTACTGAAGAAAAAAATTACAATCGTAGTATCTGGATTCTTTTTTAATATTAAAAAGGGATTTTTATACCAAAAAGTGTTGGAAAACACTGTATTAAAAAATCATGATTGAGGTCTCTGGGCCACAAATAAAGCTGAGAGGAAAAGGACTCTAATGTAACAATTAGCCTTGATGACAGATAATAAAGCTTCTTTTGCTTTCTTTCTAATCTTTCTTGTAGCTTTTGGTTCCATCCATTGCACTCCCATTTAGTCTATCTTCCCTCTCTGATGAAAACAAACAAAATACTCAATCACCTACTTAAAATGATCATTGTATTCATTGTTTGCCTTACCTAAGTCCTTGAAAATGCTCATTTTGCTCCATTAACTAAATCCTTGGTGAAATTTCTACACCAACCTATTTTTGTGCCCTATATTTCTCTATAAAAATAAAACATTGATACCAAAGTGAATAATTCTCCTGGCAACTGTGCCTTCATTAAGAACTGTAAATTGGTAATTGTTACATTTTTCCATCTCTAAAAATTCTCAAAACTTGAAAAGATAATAATATAAAATGGTAATACTTTGTCAAATATGGCTAATGTTCATATATACCCAACACCCGTGAGATCTATGTGAAGCGTTCCAAAGGAACAGAGATTTTACATTACTTGAAAATTATCATGATAAACTGCCTCACTTTCACAGATATTGGTAGAGACACAAGATTCCTGGTTTGGAGACAAATGTGTTACCCTGATCAAATCAGTAGCTAGTATATCATTGTTTTCTTATATATAAACTTTTTAATAACAATTTTTGTTGAATGTCTATCTTGCCTATTTTCTAAACCCCTTATAAATATCAACCTATTTTATTCTTACATCAGAAATGTAAGGTAATAGCATGTTGTGTGTGGCAGATAAATTTGAGCTTCAAAAATAGTAAAGATTCCAATATTACAAATTTGATGAATTGCAATTCATGATCCAACATTAGGCCTGACAAATCTCATATGCATACATTTTTTTTCAAAAGTAACACATTAAATTTGTACACTTGTGAGGTTTATATATGAAGTTAATATGAAGTTAAGAGACTTAGATCATTCTAGAATATAAGAATTCATTTTTCCATTTCAAAGTAGTATCTGCTCTTTGAATGTTAGGGACTCTGTCTTATGTTCACCTTTGCATCTCAAGCACTAATGAAATATCTAGCGTAAGTTAAATGCCCAGTAATGGCTTTTGAATTCCTTCCTCATGCTGTCTACTTTTCCTACATTTGGTGGATCAAAATATACTGTTGATTATTTATCAAAAATGCCTTTCAAATTTGACCTTTTTCTCTTTATTGGCACTGCATTTATATAAGCTATTATACGTACTGAATCCTGTCCTCTCAAAATTCTTACAGCCACATCCCCAATGTGAGTGTACATTGAAGAGATAATTTATAGGCAAATAACTGAGAGTGTGGTATTCAATACAAAGTTGATAGAATATCTTTTAGAATAATGTCGCTTTTTCTGGGTTTAAACCTAACTATTTACTATAATACATATCTCTGTGCCACAGTAGTAATACAGAACTACTCAATGTCATATCCTTATTCCATAGTAGTTGAGTATAAAATATTAGGTCATCAGAATAGGGTCCTCTTCTAATATTACAGATGTCCTTATAAGAAGAATAATAAACACCAAGAATGCATGCATAGAGAAAAGCTCATGTGAGGGCACAGCAAGATGGCCATCCATAGGCCTAGGAAAGAAACCAAATTTGCTGACACCTTGATATTGAACTTCCCACTTCTAGAAGTGTAAGGAAATAAATTTCTGTTATATTAGTCACTAAGTCACTAAGTCTGTGGTACAGACAGATGGATATAACACCCTTGAGTTACAATGAGGTTATATCCAGATAAATCCATTGTAAATTGAAAATACCATAAAGAGAACATGACTTTAATACAACTAACCACCTACCACCACACAGTACACTGTAGAGTGTTGGTTGTTCACTCTCATGATCACATGGCTCACTGGGGGCTGAGGCTGGCTGCAGTCACCCAGCATCTTGAGAGTATCATATCACATATGGCTAACCAGGAAAAGATCAAAATTCAAACACTGAAATATGGTTTCCACTGAATGTACACCATTTTCACACCAACATGAAGTCAAAAGATCATGAACTGAACCATTCTAAGTCAAGGACAGAGGTATTCTTTTGAAGTAGGACTAGTTAGTTAATATAATCCTCAGAATTTGTCTTCTAAGAAATTGAAACCATTTCCTAATCTTTCTATTCTTCCTAGCTTCTTATTAGGTGGGAACCTCTATTTTTTTTCATTTAATTGGGGTAACTTCTGATCAAGGAACACAGTTACCTCATTTGCAGGAGGCGGCTCAGGTCATTCAAAAAAAAATTGGTTGTGGGAGCGGTCACAGTTCCTTAGATTGGTTTTCAAATCAATTTCTTCCTATGTCTTTTATATAATGTCTTTTATATAATATCATGGACACGGAAATTATATTTATTATATTTTAACAGCATTTTTATAAAATTGTCTCTCATTATTTGATCCTTAAAACGAATCTGTAAGAAATATCACATAGAACCCTCCAATTCATACTTGAAGAAATAGATTTAGAATCTGACAGACACCAAGTGGCAAAAACAGCATAGAATGTAATACTTCAGACTCAAAGCTCATTGGCCTTTCCACTCTATCATATTTAAAGATGACACAACAGATTATATTCATTTGTTCTGCACAGTGGAGTTGCAGCAAACATATATTTAATTTATTTGAATTAAGTTGCAAGAGAAAGCCCATGGTAGATATCATTTAAATTAAACATAGACTATTGTGTCAGACATCTTACTGAATAAGCACAGACCCCAGGCAATGGAGTCAATCAAGCTTGAAAGAGTAATTTAGGTTCAGTGAATCTTTTGAACAAAAATGATTCATTTCAAGGGGTCTCAAGCATTGAGAAAGAAGTAAAAATATGTTGTTCAACCCTAAGTTGATAATAGAGAAACTGAATAAATTAATATTGAGGAATATAGACAATCTTTGCTTAAGGGAACAATACTATATTCTAACAATCTTTCCTAATCTTTGAAAATTAATCTTGGAAAAATTAATAAATTGGCTTTCGAGCTTCTGTATCTATTTCTTTTGAGTGTGATTGTGTGAAAAGCACACACAGCTTTTCCAGTGTTTAATCACCTCCTGTTGAACCAAAATCCTTCAAGTAGGCAATTTCTCAACCTATAAATCCAAGGAGTAGCTATTGGCTCCATGTTAACTACAAAGACATAAATATCTCAGATAGGATGCTGGAATTCCTCTAGACAGCTTCTTTACAATAAACAATAAGTGTTCCCAAAAGAAAAATGTCCATGTAATATTTTTTCTTACTGATATTCTCTTTGTCACTGGAAAATGGCTGCTCCTGCATAGTACCTATCTACACTACAATCTGGAAAGTAATGTTGTGAATTTATACACGCATAGGAAGAACATACTAAGAGCATATCCTAAACTACTGTCATGATATTACAAAGGAGGTAGGTTTTCCTCCATTCTACATGTCACATGAACTCTGCCTTGGTTTGGATGAGTGTCCCCCCCTAAAGGCCCATATGTCAACAACTGAGGCACATTTGGGAGATGATGGAACCTTGAAGATGTGGGCTTCATGGAAGGATGTTAGGCTACTGGTAAAAGGCCTTGAAGAAGATATTGGGACCCTACATGCTCCCCACCTCTCTCTCTCACACCCCTCCCCCATGTAGAGTCTTCCATATATTCTCTTGCCCTTCTTATTTGTTCTTGTACTTAGGATACAAATAAATACAGAGCACCATAAATCTTTATCCAATCGATTTTGAAAAATATTTTACTATGTGTCCATCTCTTTGTTCTTTTTTAGTATCCACATGACTAAATTGAAATGAAATGAAATGCTAATATGGTCAATCTGTTTTTTGTTTTATTTTGGTTTGGTTTTGGTACTGGGGATTAACCAGTGAACCACATTCCCAGCCCTTTTGTATTATTATTAGTTGTTTTTTTTTTAGAGACAGGGTTTTCCTAAGTTCCTCACTATAGGTCTCACTATGGTCAATCTGTTTTTATCTGACTAGTTTTATCTGACTGTTTTTATCTGACTAAGATTTTCATCTTTAGCCAGGAAAAAAAATATAAAACTTGTCATTCCCCAATTTCTTTTTGTGTGTTTTATGTCTTTTCTCATTGGACCATTTGACACTCCTCATCCAGGGTGTGTATTTATAAATTCAACTAAATATGGACAGAAAATGTTTTTGAAAATAATTGTGTCTATATTGAACATATACAGACTTTTCCTTGTCATTGTTCCCTAAACAACATGGTGTAACAGCTATTTACAGAGATTTACATTGTGTTAGGTATAAATAACCTATAGATAATTTAAAGTACACAGGAGGATGTGCATAGGTTGTATGCAAATGCTATGGTATTTTATATAAGGAACTTGAGCATCTTCCAATTTTGGTTTCTACAGGAGTTCATGCAACCAAACACTCACAGATGCTCAGGGGTAACTGTGCTTCATTTTCTATTCCTGAGTACAATAAAATGTAGTATAATTATATATTTTCTATCTTAGCTATAAAATATGAGCTGTGGTAAGGTTTAGATATTTCACATCTAAAACCAATGAAATAGTTTCCTTGTGAATGTAGACTAGTGATGTCATAGATGGAGGTATTTCTTAGTGACAAAACAAGCTATAAGTATTTTTTTTTTTTTTTTTTGGTACCAGAAATTAAACTCAGGAGCATTCGACCACTGAGCCACATCCCCAGCCCTATTTTGGATTTTATTTAGAGACAGGGTCTCACTGAGTTGCTTAGTGCCTTGCTGCTGCTGAGGCTGGCTTTGAACTCGAGATCCTCCTGCCTCAGCCTACTGAGCTTCTGGGATTACAGGTGTGCGCCACAGCACCCAGGTAAACTATAAGTATTTATGTAAATATCCATGTTTAAGCCTGAAAATGTCATGTTAGACATATCGGACAACATTTTACATAACATTTAGTATTATTTAAAGAAAATAGAGATATAAATTCTGATTCTTAAAAGAGGAATGAAAGGAATATTATGCTAAGAAGAGTATAGATACCGTTTCATTGTTTATAAGAAAATGTATCCAACAATTTGTGATAAAAGTGGTTTTTGCCAGCACATTAAAAAATATTTCACTGAATCCTAGGGATGATACAAGAATGATTTTAAAAGCTTGAATGTAAGTAGAAAATTGCTTATTTTAATTTCAAATCTGTTGTGGGATTTTTTTTATGTTAAATATGTAGTATTTTTATTTTTTGGTCAATATGATAAGCACATTAGAAATTACTCCAATAGTGGTTAAAATTAGACTTTAAATTATTAACTGTCCTTTATTTAGCTATTCTACTTCTTAAATAAATTTAACTTTAGATAAGTTTGCATAATTTCAAATTGCAACTTTCTATCAAAAAGGGAAAATAAACAGGATACACTTGACATCTTTATTAAAATGCAAAATGACTACTTTTCTGAATATTGGTCATAATATTACATTCTTAAAAAGATATTTCTTGAGTGACGAAAATTTGTTAGTTAAGACTTAAATATAATCAAATACAAAAATTACTCTATAATTACTAAACTATGAATACTTACTATTTTCAATTTATGGATGCAATTGAATCTTTGCCGAATCTCTAACTAAATTGACTCAAGTGTAAAATATTTTTATAGTGGGTGATCTTATAATGTAGTTTCTCACTACCTATGGATAGCACCAAAAAAGTAAAAATATTAAGTGATTTTTAAAACTCATTGCTTAGAACTTATGTCATGAATTGTGTATAAGTTTTCATTTAAACATAGTAACAATATCATCACTTAATTTCCAGTTTAAAGCATTCCACTACAATGACTCTATGTTTCTTTGTGGTATAATCATGGGAAGTTCACCTAAGGGTAGAGTGGTAAATGTAGACAATTCTGGCTTATTGCAACACATGGGGACAATATTTGGCCTTCCAATAAAGGATTACTTGGTCCAAAATTTAGCACGCAGCATCTGGTATTCAGGATAACATCATGTTTTTCTAAAAACCCAAGTCAAAGTTCTGGCAGAGTAGCATCCCAGAGTACTTGCAGTGTGTTTGCCAGTATTTTTTTTTTTCCTGCCCAGGCAAAACTGCATTGTCATTATGCCAGTGATATTCATTTAATACCTAATAATAGCCTACACACTCTTGTAGTCTTGAAAATGTAAGATTGTTGCAGGATCAGAATAGATATGAGCATAAACTGTAACTAATTAATAACCCACATGAATTGCCATGAAATAATAGCTTCATGGGTGCTCGGAATATAATCTAGCATCAAACTTGTAGTGTCAAAGCAATTTTTTGACAATCATCTAACTTAATTTGAAATTTCATAATTGAAGACTGTGTATTGAGTTTCTTTTATTAAGTATAAGTTAACTTGTAAACCATAGAAAAATAACTGTCCCCATGATTTTGTGCTGTGTGATCATATTGGAAAATTGTCCTATAGTTTTAAAAATATTTGTTCAATAATGGATAATCTTGGAAAGCTTATATTTTCAGTCCCCCTTAATGAGTCCCATTTTCTAATTACTCTTCATGAATAAATTTCCACAAATCTGCAATTCAGCCTCAACAACAACGCAATCTCTGGATCAAAACAGGTCTGAGTTTAACGTCTGTATCCTTAACTCTAGATGCCAAATTCCCCCTACTAAAGCTGGGTTAATACAAGTGTATTATCTCTTATTCATAATTCCCAAACCCCAAAACTACTGAAAGCAATTTTTTTCTTAGTTGACAGAAAAATCTGACCTGATCTGAACCCATTGTCCACAAAAACCTGTCCTGTCTCAACCTGACAGGAAACTCTATAGAAGCTTTGCATATTCCATTCTGTGTAGATATCCTCACATTTGAGTGAGGAAGTTATGTTTATAACAGAGAGATAAAATATTTCTGAATTCTGAGACATATTTACCCTTAAGGAACTCATATAAGGGATTATGGACCTGTCATACCAGCGGTAAGGACTGAGATGCAGAGTAGGAAAGTAATGCATATCAATAAATGGTGTTTAGCACAAAACAGGTTTTCAACAAACACATTATTCTGTTCTTTAACAACAACAAAAAAATGTTCTCTGCAAAATTATATTCATGTTACAGATTTATTTCTTTCTATATCCCTCCAATAAATGAAATGACATCATTTTTTTTTAAATTCCAGTTTGGATCTATAAGATATAATAAACAAATTACAATCATCAATGTTGAAATCATTCTATCAAAATATTTTTTATTAGTAGGATTGTATCACTGTCCTAGACCTGGAATGATTTCTGTCTTACCTCAAAGGGCTCTCAAAGAACTTGTAGTATAGTGTGACCAACATACACTGGAAGACCACTAGGTCCCTGAAATACTGGAAATAACTAAGTTTAAAAGAATCCAAAAACCAATAGAAAAAAGTGTGACACTATCTGGAGATAGTGCATATCTTATAGCTTAAGGTCTTAGTCCTATAAGTCTGCCCATCCCTTCAGGTGCCTAGGCCTCTGGCTCCACTGACTACCTGGCTAAAATTGAAACTTCCCATATTCCCTTCCAAATGATTGATAATTTGCTAGAATGGCTCACAGAGAAATCATGCTCCTTATATTTACTGGTTTATTATAAGTGATATAAATGAATAGCCAGCTAAAGAGGTACCAAAGATATGGGGCCTGAAAGGTCCCCAAACACAAGAGTGGTTATTTCCATGGAGCTGGTGTGTGTCATTCACTGGTAGGTGGATGTGTTCACTACTTAAACTCAATAAATTTCATTACAAAGTGTTTATATGGTTCAATCTCCAGTTACTCTTCCCTCCCTAGAAGACTGGGGAAGGGCTGAAAGTTCCCTCCCTCTAGTACTTGGTGTTTCTGGTGCCCAACCCCAGCCTGAAGTTTTCCAAGGACTCCATCATAAATCACCCTACCAGCATAGACTCAGGTCTGATCAAAGTGACTTCTTGTGATCAACAGATGATTACTCTATCATTCAGGAAATTCCAAGGTTTGGGAGTTCTGTGCTAGGAGCTGGGATAAAAGCCAGATAAATTATACAGGGCATATAAAAATATTTGTTGAGAATCCTTTTATTTCCAGATCAACTATAACATATAGCAACTATGTCAGTATGGTTAATATTGGACCTCACACAATAAGAGAAAGAAAACCATATTTTTTGTTATACTAAAACTCTTGAGACTGAAGGATCTATGAAATAATAGGTTAATTGAGACATTACATATAATAGCTAGGAAAAAAAAAAGGCCAGATTCCAAAGCAAGTTTCTGTAATTCTTCCTGGAAACAATCCAGGTAGCAGTTAAAATGTCTACCCAACCTGGAAAGAAGAGCGTTTTTATAAAATTTGAAACTTGGGGAAGAAAATTACAAGGTGTTCATATTGAACCTGCATTGACTATAGATAAGCAGGTGGGATTTTAAAAAAGCTTTGGGCTGAGAGGACAGTTCATACAGAGGATTACTTGCTGCTATTATATGAATTTGGGTTAACATTCCAGAAAATTTATATATATGTAAGGCAAGGTGCTCAGCTGTGATGAGAGTTAAGGTTTTACATATTCAGAAATGTGAAAAAGTATTTTTTGTTGGTTTTGCCAATTGTTGCTAACCGATTAACTTTTCTTATTTCTTTCCCCTTCTGTCTTCTGGCCTTTACAATTAAATTTAGAACAATCTCAGAATTTTTCTTAAAGTAAGTTTGTAGTAGCAAAAAAACACAGAGAGATAAGTAGAGTCTGTCTGAAAAGAGATTTTTAACAAAATACAAGTTGTTGTTAATACCCAGCAGTTCTTGGATTTCGTGACTCACAGACCCTTTAAAAGCTTCCTTATTTACTTGTAGAAATGTTTGACCTAAAGTTTGAGAAATATCTTGTGTTCTCTGGTTGGCTTCCTGGGCCAACTTGGCCAGGCCATAGTGCCCAGTGATATAATCAAACACAAATTTAAGTATAGCTGGGAAGGTGCAGGAAGCCCTCTACCTTTATGGATTTAATTAATCACAGATGAAAAATATTACAAAATAGTGTCTGTACTGAACATGTATGAACTTTTAAAAATTGTCCTTTTTCTCTAAACAGTATCTAAGTATAACTATTTTGATAGCATTTGCATTGTATTAGGTATCTAGAGATGATTTAAAGTATACAAGAATTTGCATACATTGTATGCAACATCGTGACATTTTGTATCAGGAATTTGAGCAACTTTAGATTTTGGCTTCCAGGTCGGGTGCTGGAAATTATTCCCCCCAGATATTGAGGGATGATTATGTTTGTCAATGTGGTTGACATTTACAATCAGCTGACTTTAAGTAAAGGAAATCATTGTCAATAATTTGGGTGGACCTAGTTCAATCAGTTGAAGACTTGAGAATCAAATTGAGATTTCCTAAGGAAGAAATTCTGCCTTAAAACTGCGAGATGAATTCTTGACTGTTTCTAGCCTGCAGGGGGATAAAGAAACTAACTTTTATCCTTCTCTATACCACTCAGTACAACACTTTTGACATCAGATGTATGGAAAATGTTTCCCACACACCAGGTAATTTTCCAGAGGACACCAGCTGAGTGTCCTGTGATTCAGTCCAATCTTGGCACTATCTACATGGGGATAGCATCAGATCTAACAGGTGTAGCCTTCAGAGACAAAGAACTACTCTGCTGAACACAAAAACATTAGGTGCCAATCACAGGCAATAAGACACCTATACTTTTTGACTGACTGCTTTACATAGGGCTCCCACCACTTCCTCCTTGAGATCATTAGTTTACTAGAGTGTCTCATAGAACTTGAGGAATACTGAAATTATGTGAAAGGGTACAGACAAATGCAAATGAAAATATGCATAGGGAGAGTTCTGGAGCTTCAGTCACTACAGGGTTGAGGTATGCCAACTCTATACCAGTGTGCTGATTTTTTTTTTTTTTTTTTTTTTTTTTTTTGCTGACAAGGAAGCTCTCCAAACCCCACAGTTCAGCATTTTTTATGGAAACTTCATCAAGTAGACATAACCAATTATTAACTCCATTTCCAGCCCTGGTCTGCTTTGGGGGGAATAGGACTAGGGTGTGGCTGAAAGCTTCAAGCTCAAACACAACTTTGGCTTGGTTGTTCTGGTGACCAGCCCCATCCAGGAGCCCACCAAGAGTCATCTCATTAGAACAAAGGCACTCCTTTCACCCAGAAAAATTCCAGGGGATTTATGTCAGAAACAGGTGTCCAAGATCGAATATTAGAACAAAAGATTCTCTTAGTACCTATTACTCAGGAAATTTCAGTGGTTTTAGGAGCTGTGTGGCTGGGACTGGGAGCAGAAAACAGTATATTTCCTACTACTATTGCACCTTCCCTACAAAATTTTAGATTTGATAGCTTTATGATCACATCAGACAGTTCCTTGTTTTTCAGAGGAACCCTGACAAAAATCACTATCAATAGCATTATTATTATATTTCATATTCAAGAAATGTAAAGACAGAAATCACAGACATTTTCAAACACCTGGCAGTAGAACCATTCTCAATCTTGTATAGTTGTAGATTAATATTTTAAATTTGTACTAAAGCACAGACTGATAGGAAGTTAGGTGTATTGATCATTCTGGTTTATTGCTGAATAAGATTATTGATGAATTAATCAATTAAAATTTGTATTTATAATACTTCAGAAAATTTCTTCAACCACACAGCCTTTTTAAAAATGTTTTTGAAATGGAGAGAAAAATTGGAAACTCAACCCCCAACTTTAACATCAAACATCTGCTAAGGAAACAAAACAGTCAATGTAGGTATATGGCACTGCATTGGGTTGGCATCCAAATAATGTAAACATTGTTAAAACCGGTTTATAGCAAATTAAACAGACTAATTTTTTTTAAATGAAATTAGTCAACTGTTTTTCAACCTCATTAACTTCTTCAGAATGTAAAACAAATCATGAAATCACATATAGGCATCCTTTATAAACATTGTTCCGTATAGAAGCAGAAAAAAGGTTTTGAAACTCAAAAGACCTGAGATTGAACTCCAAATTCCATCTGGGTAAGCCAGGAAGGAATTAAGTAGTCACTTTCAGGTTCAGTTTCCTCATCTGGAAAATAGAGAAAATGAAACTTATCTCAAAGTTTGGTTAGAAGGACTGATGACATAGGCAAAAAGTACCTAATAAGGATAGATTTCAGTCTAGTTTACTTCCTCTCTTATTACTTGCTAGTCCTGTAGCCTTTGTATTTAAGATTAGAAGAATCAAAGCTACTGACCACTAGAGGAACACCTGTCACAGGAGCACAAGCAAGCCAATACTGTCTCTAAGCCAAACTGAGTTAGCACCATGGTTCCCTTTCTTTTTTGCCTTCAAGGACACTGTTACTTTAATGTGATTTTCCTGCATGCAAATTTGTTGTGATATAGATTTGCTTTCTTTCTACTTTTGATTCATTTAACAGGTTTTGGCACCAGAACTCTTAAGGTCTCTCATGCTGGACTATTTTCCCTGACCCAGTTTTGTAATATTCACTTGTTATTTTTTTTTCTGCATTCTATCTAATATGCAGCTCAAGATGCAAAACATTTTTAGATATATTTCCATTCAAATTTGTCACATTAAAACTGACCAGGCATAGTGTATCTTTGACTTATCTTTCACTATGAAAAGCACCACCCTATTAATATTAATATTACAATCCAAAAGGGCTAAAAAAAAATCACATGTATATTCTAATGAGAATACATTCAGTATATTTCCTCAGGATCACTTATGATGTGTTCAAAAGATATTCTAACACATAATGTGTAAAGTATATGTGTTTGAGAATCTATATCAGAAACGTTCCTAATAACAACTACAAAACAATATTGTTGCTCATTCAGCAATATTGGTATTCCCTTTCTTCCCCAAAGCAAACATTTTTCTTGGTATGGCTAAATTGGTACTCATAAATAATTTACCCTAATATGCAATATCTAAGAGATTCATAAAGTTGCCTTATTATTTCCTGTTGATGTTTTTTCTTCTTTCATATTCTCATAGCATTCAATTTTTTGTAAATTCAATGATAATTAGAATAAGTTTCTCCCAGTTTTGTTTTTTTATCTTATTTTTTTTGAGGGAGTAACAGGGATTGAACTCAGGGGCACTCGACCAATGAGCCACATCTTTAGCCATATTTTGTATTTTATTTAAATATAGGGTCTCACTGAGGCTGGCTTTGAACTCATGATCCTCCTGCCTCAGCCTCCTCAGCCACTGGGATTACACGTGTGGGCCATCCTACTTGGCAGGATTCCAAATCTTAAGCTAAAGATACTCTACTCAAAGTTAGAAAGATTTAACAAAAAAAAAAATTCCTAAAAATCCCTTTTCAAAAGGAAATAAAAATACTAGAAGTAAAATAAATCATAGTAGTACATCTGCAATGGATATTTAACAATTTAAATTCATTAAAGATGTCGCATTTATATGACTTTAAAAAAATAAGAAAGGAAGCATTTCTTTTCTCTGAGCCAAGTTCTGTCAAGGCCTTTGGCTGCTGTACAATAGATAATTTTCTCCAGCAAATTACAGAAACTTTACAAAAGCCACCAGGCATTATAAACAGGGTGGAATGATATAATTGTTTTGTGATTAGAATGAGAGGAATCTTCCCAGGGAAGCCTAATGCATCAGCTCAAATAATGCTTATAACCTTACAGCTGATATGCTTAAACTATAATACAAAAGCTTATCTGAAATATTTTAGTGAAATTCCTGTCTCAATGTTTCTTGGAGTATGTTTTTATTAAAATACAATATTCCAAAGGATAAAATCACTATAACTTTTACTCTGAAGTTTGGTATCAAGCTGCTCTACTTTTGTTTAATTGCAATGGGAACTAGTTGTCTTTCAACTCTTAAAATGGGACATTGTTGATGCTAAATAAAACTATTAGGGAAAAGTGAGTGCTGTTTTGTTTATGTAACATTGAGTCAAATGAGATTTTAAGTAAAGACTGGATGAGTAGGTAGCAGAATAGTTCCAGAGAAAAGTATACTTTAATATAATGTAATATGGAGGGTTGGAGGAAAAAAGAAGAAAAACTATTTTCAAAGTCTCTTGACTTCCTCCACTCAACTTGGATCAGATGAACTTTTTAGAAGCTATAATAAAGAAATAACATCACAATGTTAATAATGAGTCAATTGACACAGATAAGTGGAAAATATTTAGTAAGTTTCATAATCAATCAGTAGGAGTGATAGGGTGACTAGAAACAAGCACCCTATTACATAGAGTCCTGGAAATCTGAAAGCAAGGGCTAAGAGTATTTTAAAAGTTCAAGAAAACTAAGTAAAAACTAGATTACTTGATTAATTGCAAAAATCACTGCAAAGATACCACAACTAACACAAGAGAAGAAGATGACTTAGGTATTAAAGACAAGCAAAGGTGTTTAAAATAGAAAATAATGTATTCAATGTGGCCCATTTGTGATATATTTCAAGTAACTAACTTTCTTTCCCAAGAGCAGTAAAGACAATTTAAAGGGTAATAATTCTCAAAATTTTGGGAAGTATGAAAATGATTCTTGTAGCATATACCTCATCTCATGTTGGAGGAAAAATTGAAAAATTGCAAATAAAAATTTAAATGACTCTAACTTCTATACATCAGATAAATTGACATTCTACTAATGTGATAAATTTTACAATCATCTAAATATAGAAATTTACCTTATATGTGCATATTATTTAAATAAAGGAAGTACATTTTTTTTGCAAATGATAATTTCTTATGGAATGTAAAATGTATCATTTTTCTTTTCCCTTAAGGTGTTAGACAGACATGACCTGAGGACTAAGAAATGTCTGAAATCATAGTTACTTAAGTGCCATATCCCTGGTTTTTTGACAATGTTGCTTAAATGCCATATTTGCATTTTAGCCTCCAGTTTCTTTTCCATTATTATATCAAAGTGCTTGAGACTCTTCTAATAAGGAACACATCATTTTATGCCTTAAAAAAAGTTCATTTGGCCCTTTAAACATCTCAGGAGAATGTAACCACCCGTGAGTTAAACTACATTTAACATCCAATATTAGAATTTCCTAATAATGAGTGCTTCCTGAGCTTAGCTCATGGACTATTTAGAAACTAGGGGCCCTAACATTGACTTTTCATAGGATTTAACTCATAGAGAACTGTCATGGTTTAGATATATGGTGTTCCCCAAAAGTTTACATGTGAAATAATGCAAGAAAGTTTTGAGGTGAAATGATTGGATTATGACAGCCTTACTCTAACCAGTGTGTTAATGCCCTGATATGGAACTGTAGGCAGGTACCTTGTGGCTGGAGGAGGTGCATCCCTGGGGCCTTTAGGTTTATATTTTCTCCTTTTTGAGTAGATAGCTCTCTCTCCCTCCCCCTCCCCCCCCCCTCTCTCTGCCAGGTCCCTAGCTGCTTTTCTCAACACGCACTTCTGCCCTGATGTTCTGCCTCATCTCAGGCCCTGAAGAAGGGAGTTGGCCATCTATGGGCTAAGACCTCTGCAAACGTGAACCCCAAATAAATAAACTTCTCCTCCTCTTTTTTTTTTCTTGTCAGGTCTTATGTTCACAGTAGTGAAAAAGCTGACAAAAACAAGAACATACTCACAGAAGTGATAGAGACCTAAAATAATGACATTTAAAGATTAGTGTCTAGAAGCCTGAAACAATTCCTAAGTTCAAAATTTCAGGTAAAAAGTGTTAGAGGAAATGATTTCAGCAAAGTAGATAAAAAGGCATCATAAAAAATATTTAATTAACCTCCTAAAATGCAGGATAAGTGATATAAAAGTAATAAAGAATAGATAGAAAAAAAGAAAAAAATTATCAGGATGATAGATTTTAAACTAATCATATTAATAATTTCAGCAAACATAATTGTTAAAAATACCACAAATCAAAGTCAGAGTTTGTCAAATTCGATCAAAAAACTAATTCTATTACTCATAATATCAAACTCATACAAAATTGGGTTGACCCTGTCATGATGTCATATCTCTCATTCCTGATACTTGTAAGATACTGATATTTGTAATTTTGTTCTGTTCTCTCTTTTTCTGATGACTCTAACTAGAATTTTACCAAGTTTTATTGATCTTTTAAAAAACTGACTTTTAGTTCCAATTTGTTCCTATTTTCTGGGAGATAGTGAAGGATGTGACTGATTTTACTTCCATGATTATGTTGCTTACATGGCCAAGGATTTTATATTGCAGTTGTCTCAAATCAGGTAATATTTAATTATAAGGGAGATTACCCTGCATGGGCTTCTCTCACTTTGCACAAAATTCAACTCACAGTGAATTAAGAACCTAGGCATTAGCTCAGAGACTCTGTTCCTATTAGAAAAAAAAAGTTGGCCTAACTCTCTACCATGTCAGCTTAGGAACCAACTTCCTCAATAAGGCTCCTAAAGCACAAAAAGTAAAATTAAAAAATTAATAAATGGGATATCATTAGCTTCTTCACAGCAAAATAAACAATCAAGAATGTGAAAAGAGAGCCCATTAAATGGGAGAAATTCTTTACCATCATCACCTTAGATACAGTATTAATCTTCAGGATATAAAATAACTCAAAAAAACTTTACACCAAAAATAATAATAATAACCTAATCAATAAATGGGCAAAGGAACTGAATAGGCACTTCACAGAAAAAGAAATACAAATGGTCAAAAAATTTATGAAAAATGTTCAACATCTCTATCAGTAACAGAAATGCAAATGAAAGCTACACTGAGATTCATCTCACCTAGACAGAATGGCAACTATCAAGAATACAAGTGACAATCAATGTTGGTGAGGATGTGAGGGAAAAGGTTCACTTATACATTGCTGACAGGACTGCAAATTGGTGCAACCACTCTGAAAAGCAGTGTGGATATTCCTTAGAAAACTTGGAATGGAACCACCATGTGGCCCAGTTATTCCACTCCTCTGTTTATACCCAAAAGGACTTAAAATCAGCTTATTACAGTGATGTAGCCACATCAATGTTTATAGTCATTGCTTCCTGTGGGACCATTTACTCAGTTTCCCCAAACTAGGCTGATGAGGGGATTGGAATAAAGACAAGCAAACACAGAAGGAGAGAAAGCAGTACCTGGTATTTTAGCTGACCTCTGATGGAGGAAGACTGACAATAAGCAGACTCTGTTATTTAAGAGGGTTTTTACCTCAAAGAGATTCACTTTGAGAAAGTTACTTTAAAACAGAACCAATGTCAAAAGTTTGAACAGCCCAATTACAGTCACCAGCTTGTGCCCACAATTCTCCATCCCTCGGTGTCTGGCACCTGAATCTTAGATCATGAACTGATAAACTCCATGGCAACCATGGAATTTCCCTTTAAACATGGAATCATCACACAACTGGGGAGATTTCTCTGCGCCTTTGCACCAAGAAATTAACAAGGGAGTTGTCAGCCTCTGTCCCTGGGCAGTTCAAAGCAATGATTCATTCACTGCTCCTGACATATAGCAGCTCAATTCACACTAGTCAAGCTTTGGAACCAACCTAGGTGCCTTACAACAGATGAATGGAAAAATAAAATACATATTGTATTATAATATAATTGAATGTCACTCAGCCATAATTAAGAATAAAATTATGGCATTTACTGGTAAATGGGTAGAACTGGAGAAGATCATTCTTAGTGGAATAAGCCAGTTCCTCCAAAATAAAGGCAGAATGTTCTCTCTGATACATGGATGTTAACCCAACAAGGGAGAAGAAAATAAGAAATTCATTAGACTAGACAAAGGGAAATGAAGGGAAGGGAGAGAGGACAGGAATAGATACGACAGTAGAAAGAATTGGACATATCTTTCTACTCCTTATATATGAATGCATGATCAATGCAACCCCACATCATATACAACCAAAATAATGGGATCCTAATTGAAACAAGTTGTATGTATAATATGTCAAAATATAGCCTATTGTCATGTATATCTAGAAAGAAAGAATGACTATATAAATAATTTATACTATAAAATGGGATCCTAATTAGAATAAGTTATACTCCATGCATGTATAATATATCACAATATATATTCTCAGGTATATTTGTCGCCAGCTGGCCAGGCTGGAAAGATGAACTGGGTTCAAAGGAGCTGTCTGTATCAATAACTAAGAAAACAAGGAAGAAACCACTCAGCACATGAACATGAGTTTCTAAGATTGAGGTGGGACTACTCTTTGGCCCCAAGGGTCAGCCTCATGCTGGGCAGCACTAGAAAGAGAGAGCTTGCACCCAGATTCTTTTTATTTTATAGGGGGGGCACACACAATGGAAGTTCAATGGAATGCTCTTCATCAAATAAGGCAGGAAATCTGGTTTTGAAGGTGGAGTCTTTCTTTGTGATGTCTTGTGGTCAGCAGATAGATTTGACATCTTGGCAAGTCACGCCCATTTCAGGTGCTGTGTGGGATCATAGGCAGAACAAGAGGCAAGGCACTCTTGCATCATCCAGCCCAATCAGCACGCAATGCCAGACCAGTTCCTTCATATGATCAAATGTACATAGCTCACACACACAGCCCATAGATGGCTCACAATATATATCTAAAAAGAACAAAATAAAAAAGAAGCAATGGACTATCAATAACATTATAATATAAATTAATATCAAAACAATCATGCTGAGTCAAAGAGTCCAGGCCACATGAAAAGTACAGATTTTATTATTCCAGCCATATAAAAATCTAGGAAATACAAGGTAAAATATAGGGACCAAATCCAGGTCAGTAGTTGTCTGGGAATATGGAAGAGTGGTGTGGGACAGGAGTAGGAACTAACAAGAGGCACAAGGAAGTATTTGGAAATGACAGATATGTATTTTTTCTTGGTTAAATTTACTCATAAGGATTTAATAGGCATATACATATTTTAAAATTTATTAAAATGTATGCTTAGACATATGTAATTATGTTTCAATTTTGACTGCATAGAATTGCTTTTTTTTTCTCTTGAATAGATTCTAGAACTACACAAAGACAGAATGCAAATATATTAACTAGGTTCATACCAAGATTTACCTCGGCCAGGGTAATTGTGAAAACCTGCTATTTGGCTTTGGCTTTGATTTAGCTCTTTGAACTGATAGACTTTTTTTTTTTATTGACTTGAACTTGTTTTCTATAAATGATTGTAAGATCCTATAGGCTGTCATGAAATTGAATCTCAGGAAGAAGAATAATTTTGTCATGCAAATTTATGATTAATGTGTGACTGCATACTTTCCAACTTAGGCACATGCAACCTGGAATATTTTTCACACAATGTAATTCAAGTCAAGTGAAGTATAGTAAAATTAAAATCTATAATAATTAACATTCATTATGAAAGTTGTTAATTTTGTTACAAATCTGTTATTGAGAATTTTACAGTAATCAAAGAGCAAAAACACTGCCAGTTAATTGGGATATAATGAAAGGGATAGATGGAAATACAATTTTTGTTTTCATGAAATCCAATTTAATTATGCTTTTGGAACACTTCTACATCCAAGATATATTGACAATTTCTTCCCAAGTGATTGAACAAAACTCTGGAAGATAGTAAAATACGAATAAACAATTTAAGTGAGACAATAATCTTAAATGTGCTTTTGAAAATACTTAAAAAGCATTTTCTCCAGCAAGGCATAAAATTTGACTGTGTGGTATTACCACAAAGAAATTGCATCATTATCATCAACCCAACTATCACAACTTCCTGAGTTAGAACAAAAATAAGTCTACATTTAGTTAGTATTCTTGTAAAGAAGAAGAAAAACAGAATTTTTATGAAAACATCACCAAGAAATTTATTTTAAGACTTGGGGATTCATGAACTTTCAAAAAACTTTTCATTTTGTGCAACTATAATATGGAAAAACTAACACGTACAAGGAAAGATGACATTTTCTCTGTGGCTCACATTCTCTTCTTAGCACTTCAGTACAGAAATTCAGGCCTTTTCTGCATTGTTCAAAGTCTATTATTTTACAACCACAGACTAACAATGTAGACTTTTAAAATTGTAACTTCCATGTTGGGCCAGCAATGCTTTCAGATCTTGTTTTGTAGATTACAAAATTAGTTACCATTTAACATTGTTCTCAAAATTGTCTCAGTCTAAATTCCAATGAGGAATGCTCTCCACCCTTCCTTTCAAATCCGTGTGCTCTTAGATAATCACTTCCTTTCTTTACCACATGAAGTTTTCACTTCTTTGTTATGCAGAATAATTCTCAAATTCCCAGACTGGTGTGTACACACACACACACACACACACACACACACACACACACACGACACTCCAATACTCAAAAGTCAAAACTCATAGAAAGCAGTAATAGATAATGAAAAATATTTTCTCCTCAGTACACATCTCCCCTGGGGGGGAAAAATTGCATGTTCCCTTGGGAAAGTACAGCATCACATTATCTGTCTCCAACTCTCATGAAGAAATAGGTAGTAATATGACTGATATTATTTGAAGTATGACAAAGCTTTCCTTTTGTCTGTGGGCCACTGCTAACTCAGGTTATAGCCCTTTTCCTGCATGAATATTTCTTATGCACAGGTTTAGAAAATAATTTTCTCTCAGTTACCTCCCTTACCACAAGTTAGACAAGAAGCCCATCTGCAATAGAAGAATATATTTGATCTTCATGAAGATCTGAAGAAACAATATTTCTTCAAAGATTATAGCATTAAATTTCAAAGTTGCTAGAAGAGAAAACTAGACTTGCAGGCAATATTCTTTTTTAAATTCTTAAAAACCCTCCTCCCTCTTGACTTCTTTAGCCTGGGGTGAGGCGGGCACACGTGTGCTCTCACACACATACTAACAATGAAAACAAACTTCACCCAGTGGGTGACCTGGACTATTTTGGGGTCCTCCATTCAGTACACTTAGTCTGTGTCTTGATGACACAGGGGTTCTTTCATGTGTCAGGTGTGGGCAGCCAAGCGATTATGGTTTTTCTAAGTTCATGAATGTCAACTGTTCATTCCAGGGAAAGACTGAAATAACCATAGTTAAAAGCTACTTCAGTAAGGGAAACACCACCCTTAGTCTAGCTTGTGAGATCAGAAATAAATGATTATGGGATACGGATATTGGAGACCGAATAGTTTAAACATAGACTGCAAGGATCTGATCAAGATAGAGCATATTCATCATATAATTGTTGCGAGTTGGTGAATATAGTGAGGTGGAGATCTTGAAGTGCCTTGATAAGTAAACAGTTGTATAGGGATAGTATGCTTTTAGCTCAGAGGAGCAAACTATGTGGCAGGGGGCCATTTATATTTCTATCATTCATAAATTGAACTATAACTTTCACAGTTCAAATAAAATTGCCTTTCAAGGATTTTCTGAAGCAAACATTGGAACTATTTATGAACTATTTCCTAGAACATATGGTACAGTTATATTGATACAGGTGACAAAAGTCCTCAGTCCTGATAGCTAAACCAAATGAACACTAGCAGAGCCAGTGATTGTGAGCAATACAGCCTGATTTATGAAGCAAATTGGAGAAATGATCTTGGTTTATTTCGAGGGACTTTTGGGTTCAAGCTGATCTACTTCTTCCAACCTACTGTATGCCAGAATGACCACCTATCTTGGACTTTCAGCCTCCAAAACTGTGAACTTAGTAAACATCTTCTTTATAAAAGTTACCCAACCTCAGGTATTTTGTTATAGAAATACAAAATGAACCTTCTCACAGTTTCACTCTCTGTGGCTTCAGTTACCCATTGTAAAATATAATACTAAAATATTAAATGGCCAATTCCAGAAAAAAACAATTTATGAGTTTTAAATTGTGCAGGTTCTGAGTAAAGTAATGAAATATCTTGCTCTCTTGTTCTATTCTGCATGGGACGTGAATCACCTCTTGGTCCAGAATATCTACCCTGGGAAAATTTGTGCTACTATAGTAGCACATCTATCTCCAAATTATCCATGCTTCATATGCTATCTGCCTGTTGGTCAACTTTGTAGCTGACAACAGTCTGGTTAACAGACTGATTGTAGAGACATCTTGGTGCTTATATTCTAATAACCATTACATAGAAGCCTCATGCTATGTCATAGTGCCCATGTCATTCTCCTCACTTCATTATACAAGTCCTGTGTCATCTGACATCATCATAAAAAGGGTGAGTATAACATATTTTTAGAGGGGAAGAGACCACATTCACATAACTTCTATTGTAGTGTATTACTGGAACTTTTATGTCCTTGTTAGCTATTGTTGTTAATCTATTACTCTTCTTAATTTATGAAGCAAGCTTTACTATTGGTATGTATATTGAGGAATAAACATAGTATATATAGGTTTAAGCAGTTTTTGTGTTTCAGGAATCCACAGGGCATCCTGAAACCACCAGAGGGGATTACTCTCAATACATACAGGTAAATGGAGACTCTCTGAACAGAGCCTGATACCTGGTATTTACTGTTATGATATTCATTTTATAGCATTTTTGTGATAGTTAATTATATTAAATATTATGCAAAAAGCAACTAGAACAGGAGCAATAATAAAGTGTTTTTTGCTACAATTACATGTAGCTAATTAGCATGTGTTAGCTCTTTGTTGATAATCATAATCCCATCCAGATGTCAATGTAGATGATTAGTGGAAGTTTTAAATTTTAGGTGACAGATAAATTTTAATTTAAAAAATTAATTAGTATAAAATATATGAATGTTCCCTTGCACACAACATATGCCAATAAAATGTTTCCATGCTATAGAAAATAAGATTTAGAATAAAACAACCCTGGGAGCAAATTCTTAGATTTTGTGATCATATACACTAAAATATTAATCTCTCAGTCTCATAAAATATCAAAGGAAATGTGACTCATAATTCCAAATTCATATATGTGGCGCCAAGATTAAGTAAATAACAAATAATATGGTTGTAGAAAAATAATATTTCCTTTTCTGTTCTTCCTTTTACCTCTCCTAAGCTTCATTTTACCTTTCTATAAAATCAGGAAGTCAAATTAGATTCTATTAAAACCCTAAAATTTTCTAACTCTATACTTCACTCAGAATGGCTTCTCCCTTTTCTGAACTGTATGAGAAACCCTTTAAATATATGTAAAATTTAGCTATTTAGCACTTAAATGTAGGTGGTCTGGGTTCATTGTCCAGGAGGGTCATGTGAGTCCTAGATCCTGCCCCAAAGAAGACACTATCCTGAGGATTTTTAGTGTAGAATTTATCATGCCAGGCAGTGCTGAGCACACACTAGTAAATACTGGCTTATCTAGTATTATAAAACCATACACAATGAATCAGCAACTACTGAAGGGTGCAGATACTCTGAAGAGTTGTTCATGCCAAACAAGTGAAAAATTCATTTCCTTCTATTCTAGACATTCTTGAACACTTTCCTTTGGGTCATTGAACATATTTAATGTATTCATTTAAAAGCATAGCAAAGGTACTTCTTTTCAAGGTCTTGGTGATAGATTTTAATGAAGAGTATAATTGAGAAGTCCATAGGTCTGAGGCTCAAACAGGAGATAATAGAATGCAGTTGAATACATTAAGCATAGACTTCAAGGCTTCAAACCTCCTAGCTTTAATGATGTTATATCATTTTATCCTACTTGAGCTCAGTTAGAAATTTCTCATTTTGAAAGTGACTGAGGTTGGTATTCTTGATAAATGGCATCTTATCTCTCATTTCTTACCTTCTTTCTTTCTTAACTCAAAAATACAAGAACGCAAGAGATAAAAGACTATGATTTCAAATACATAGAATCTTGCTTTTGGTGATTTTCACTTGGGGCCAGGGGAAGGTGGGCTGGGACTCTGTGGTTAGTGATGAACTCTACATGCTTTAATCTTGTATAAATATTTCTTTTTCCTCTCTTATTCATTCAATGCTAGATAATATATGTCACACATGATATGTGAATTGGGTACTGAATCTTAATAGATATATAGCAACTAATAAAATGCTGTCAAAGTTATTATTTTAAAATAATGAAATATATTGGAAGAAAAGTTTTTACTATTTATGAAATCATTGCAAAGTTGTAGATTCATGTATAAAATTCTATTTGTTCTAATAGTGGCCCTTATTGGTATCAGATAATCATGGATATTATTTTAAATTGAATATCCTCTTGTTTCTTGAACATATTTAACATTTTGTGTTGTTTAAAAGTTCAAAACTCAAACATAAAAAAACCTAACCTAGAGCCCTTAAATTTACAGTTAATATGTATAACAAAAAAAGGGACAACTGAAACAGATTTGGTGTTCAACACAAGGTTTCTGGAAGAGAACAGATCTCACTTTTACCAGTTAGGACTCATTAAATGCAGAAACTCTGGCTTTTCTATACAAATGAAGTGGACTTTTCTCCTCAGTATATATACAAAGGATTTAAAATCAGCATACTACAGTGAAGCAGCCACATTAATGTTTATAGCTGCTCAACTCAAAATACCTAAGCTAGGGAGCCAAAAAGAAAATAAATATATTTCAATCATGGAGTATTACTCAGCCATTAAAAAAAATCAACTTTATGACATTTGGCAGAAAATTGATGAATGTGAAGACCATCCTGCTAAGTGAGATAATCCAGTCCCCAGAAAACAAAGGTCAAATGTTTTCTTTGATATGTGGAAGCTAACCCACGATAATAACAGGGGAAGGGGACAGAGAATCAAAATTCAGTGGATTAGACAAAAGAGAATGAAGGGAAGGGACGGAGGATAGGAAAAGGAAAGGCTGTGGAATGAACTGGACACAATTTTCTTATGAACATATATGAATACACCACAGTGAATCCCACCATCCTGTATATCCATAAGAATAGTGTCCTAATTAGAATATATTTCAAGGTGTATAATTTGCCCAAATGGACTCTACTGTCATGTATAACTCAAAGGAACCAATTAAAAAAAAAAAAACATGTGGACCTCTTGATTAAGAAACTACACATGCATGAAAAGGGATTCTATAAGATGATGTAATCACCAGTTCATCTCTGGCAAATCTCGAAGATTGTCAAAAAACTGATGTTTGGTAGGAAATCAACAGACTTTTGTAATTACATAGAAGAATCAGTGGAAACCTGTCTGAGACCAAAACAACAAAAACAAAAACAAAAACCAATCTGAAATTGGCTCTCATCTGCAATCTTCCTGGGCAGCCCCATTCAGCAGCTTAGAGGAAGAGCCTCACTCCTTGAGACTGTGAAAGCAATGGTTCTGTTAGTTTTATTAGGGAGACAAATTCAGTCTTCTTAATTGGCATGCCAAGCCTGTAGTGGTAAGATAAATAATAAATTTCTACTTTCTATGATTTTCCATCAAAGTTGGTTGATTAGGGAAAAAACACAAACAACTTGAGTCCAGAATCCGCTTTTAGTGACAAAGATTGCATTAGCTCAGCTGCTTTCTGTTTAGTGGAGTGTAAACTAATTGTTTCTTTGGCATGCCTTCCCCCAGATTTTATGAAGTTAATGAATGTAAGATGATGTAAAGGCAGACTGCTCAGGCCTGGAAGCTCAAGTTTTAAATAAGGTCATTTTAAAGACTATTTTTTTTTATTAGCTAAAAGAGAAAGCCTTTTTCACAGGGAGATCTAATTTCTTTTAATCTCTCCTATTTAGTCTCTACTCAGGAGTTTTTCTAGAATTACTGATTATCAGTTCAGGTTCTGTTTTTCTTACACTCTTTTCCCATCTCTACTTTTATTTTCCCATTTGAATAATTGGATCTTAAAATACAATAAATCCTGTTTGACCAAACTTGTTTTCTTGAAAAGTTTTCAACAGTGTAAAAAAGAATCAGAAACAATGGTCACTATAGAACTTACACCTTTTACACAGTAAAATAGGACACAAGAAAATAAAACAACTTCTACATATAAATGAGGCTTATCATATCCACTACTGTCTGGTAGATTGAAGATTATTGAAAAATCTGATCACCTCTCTCCCCTCTCCCCTCAGAACTTCTGCTCTGATCCCTGTCAATCGTACACAGTAAGTCTCAGAATCTCATTTCCAGAATTTTTTTCCATATTCAACTCACTTCTTTCCTCTTGGCCTCCTCCTTCTGTTCCCATTACACCCCAACTAAATAAACTTTATAAAAAGAGACGATGGTTTCCCACAGCTGTCTTTACAACTTTTTGGTCATCTTTATGCCTTCTGCGACCTCTTGTCTCTGTTGAGTGCATTGAAAAATTATTCATCAGAAAATGAAAGCTCTCTTCTTGTGTAAAATATACCTTAAAGAACTGGAAGAAAGACATAGTTCAAAATATCAAAAGACAAGTGCAGCATAGGACTACGATTCTGTCACAACAGATTGTAAAATGGGGAGTTCCACCCATTCATTTGGAAATTTTTAGTAGTTCGTTTCATTTTGTTTTTACTAAGTTGATTGGTTTGGCAAACTATTTTATGGTCTAGGCAAAGCTCTGTTTTCATGTTGCCAACCAACTAGTCAATCCATTAAAAAATCACTCTGATGAATTCGTTCATTTCATAATGACAAAATAATTTGCTGAGAGATCGTTTCATCTGTAAGTCAAAATTTTGGGTGTCATCGATCAGATATGTGGAATGTTTGCTTCTTCCATAATAAAATAATATTAGGCAATGTTATAGTTATTGTGGAATTTCTTTAGATGTGCAATTGTTTGCTTTTAGTGTTTTCATTTCTTATAACTTTTTTTAAACAAAGATCTTAGAATTTTGTAGATGCTTAATAAAAATGTATTAGGGTGATAATAATATGCCTTTTTTTGCTGTTCTTATTCTAAAAGACTTAAGACTGTTGGAAAGCATTGACTGACATTGCTTTCCAAATTTTCAACTAAGAAAATTATTAGTTTTCTGTCTCTTATATAAAAATATTTCATTTTTTTATATAATTACAATGACTTATTTAGAAGATCTTTGACAAATGCTGAGTACATGCATGGAAACTTTGCTTTTACTGTGTGGCACTACTATTTACATCCTTGTGTTTCAGAGCTATGCAAACCAAGGCTCAGAGAGATCACATGAATTATCCAGCCACATACTTACTGACAAATCCTCACTCTATCATAAAGCTTTCTATCATAAAGTTTTCTCTAGTCACCTCAAAGTATTACCTCTCTTCATTAATCTTTTATATGATTTAGCGTTTGTGGAATTCCTTGGAAAATGAGATCCATGTATAGAATTCTAGAACTAGAAAGGATATCATATTTCATATTTTGGTAGTAAATTCTCTTTCTCATTTCCTGCAATGAGAAAAATACCATCCTTCCCTGCCCCCCGCAATTGCATCTATTTGCCTCCAATTTTTAACACTTCATATTGTCTTCAGAAAATGGAAGGTACCAGGCAATCATTATTTGATTATTTCACTACCAAATCCACTGAACAATCTGCAACTACCTTCAGCTTTGTGAAGATAGAGAAATTAATTATCACTTCTTGAAATACGTTTATTTTTTTCTTGAGACAACACTTTTTTCCTTTTGGTTTCTGTGAAATCACCTCTTAACTTTACTAGTCATACTTTCTTTGTCTCTTTTCCTGCCTCCCTGTCTACTCCCCTATTTATAGAAATTGGACTTCCTCATAGCCCATTCTTTTTCCTCTTTCTTTGGCTACATCAATTTCTCAGAAAATCTCATTTTCTCCTGTGGCTTTAAAATCTACTATGTGAATAATACCTGTGTTAGATAACTTTTTATTGCTGTGACTAAAATATCTAAAGACAATTTAGAGAAGAAAAAGTTTATTTTGGGCTTATAGATTCAGAAACTCAGTCTGTGGTCATTCAACTCCATT
This sequence comes from Callospermophilus lateralis, assembly GCF_048772815.1. Classification (NCBI taxonomy): domain Eukaryota; kingdom Metazoa; phylum Chordata; class Mammalia; order Rodentia; family Sciuridae; genus Callospermophilus; species Callospermophilus lateralis. The sequence goes on from NC_135308.1 coordinate 28,289,444, forward strand.
GCTCTGGGTTCAAAGTGAGGGAGAACATCATGCTGGAAGGGTGTAATGGAAAAGTGCTATTCACATCATGGTGACCAGGAAGTATAGAGACATAAGGGAAGGAGTTCCAGAGAAAATGAACTCTTCAGGGTACACCTCCAATGACCTACCTCCTTCACTCATTCAATCCATTCAAACAAGGATGCATCACCTGCCTACCACTCAGTCAGTCCATTCAAACAAGGATGGAATGATTATGTTATAGATCTCATAATCTAATCATTGCATGTTTGTTTCTGCATTGACTCAGGAGTTTTTGGGGATACCTTTTATCAAAATTATAACAATATCTAATGAAATCTTTATCTCTTTGCACTTTCTGAAGCCTAGACTCAGACATCAAAACTGCATACTTGACATTGCCACCTCAATATTTAATAGACATGTAAAACATCCCAAATAAGTATATGATTTCCTCAACTCCCAATCATCTCTTCTTCCTTTATTATTACCCATTTTAATTTATGTTATCATCATCTACACACTTACTGAAATAATAAATCTGTGGATCATCTTATACTGCTTTTTTTTTTCTTCTTTTACTTCTTAATTTCATCTACCAGAAAATACTGTTGCCTTTACTTTGAATATACATCCTTAACAAGACCCAGTTATTGCATCTTTCCTAATACCATGATAATCTAAGCACTATTATCTAAAACCTGTATGACTATAATACACTTCTTGTGCTCTCATTCCTCTAAACTACATCCTCCTCAACAAACTCAAAGTCATTCCATCATAAAACAACTATTTGTTGAGAATCTACCAGGCACTAGGAACAGCCCTAAGCATTGGAAAGAAAGCAGCCTAACAGACAAGCTCAATTACGAAAATTTCTGTCCATTTTCATCTGTTTGACTTTATGTTAAACTAATTGAGAATCTTGAGCTTCCAAGTAAACTTTTTAAGATTTGAAGAAATTGTTTTGGTCACTTTGTGCAGAGTAAGGGGCAAAGGAAAGCAAGTAGGCCAGTTGAAAAGTTTCAAAGGACACTAATCCAGGTGAGAGGTTACGGCAGATTGCTGGTGCTGCAGAGGAGACAACTGGTCAGAGTTTGTATATGTTTGTAGGTAGAGCCTGTAGGTTTCCCCTGGTAAATTGAAATGAGACATCAAGGCTCTAGACCTAACAACTACAAATGATTTTTTAATGAATTGTAGAAAACCACGACAGAAGCAGATATTGAGAGAGAAAATAAGGTTTGATTTCAGATACAAGATGTCTGTTAGATATTTAAGTGAAGAAATCCAACAGATATTTACATGAATAATTTGGGATTGAGAAGAGAGGTAGAACTACAGATAATAATTTATGACATGCCAATGAGCAGGTGGATTTAAAATGAAAACTGCAGTTGGAAAAAATTCAGATCAGAGGCATTCAGCATATACTGGCTGTTCCCCAGTATAGAAATAAATTATCAGAGGCAGGGCTGCATAGCTATGTAAGAGAGCCATGGGAAAGCTCGGGAGTGCAACACAACAAGTCAGAAGCCAGTTGAAATCCAGACTTATTTGTTTTTAGAATAATAAGAGAACTGATGAAAAAAGTAGTCTGCACTAGTGCTAGGCACGTGTTGCAACTTGGTAAGAAAATTCTCCATCGAGAGCTGAAGAAAACCCAGGTTATTTCAAGAAATATAGACAACAGCTTAAGCATAAACTAGATTTGGATTCTATATAGCAAGGCTGCAGAGGCAAAGAGATTAATTGCAAGTCCTGTGGTTTCAGTGAGATCCAGGAAGGGGGCACATTTAAAAGAGGATTCACTGTGCAGATGTTCTACATGGGAGGTCAGGAACTCCTGCACTTTCTTTTTTTAATGAATGTCTCCAAAATCTAAAGGTCATGTTTTCTTTACTGTCTTTGACTTGGTGGGCAATCACTCTGAGTCTTAGAGTAAGACTTTGGCAGGGACATTTTGAAATCTCTAAGCAGAACAGTGTGTTTCCCCTTTGAAATGGGCAGTGTAAGCTTCATGAAAAGGAGCAAAACAGGATGGTTATGGACATAGAGTGGGACTAATCACAGTAGAGATGCATCTGGATCTAGTGAGAAGCTGGCTGTCCCCAGTGCCCTACCCTAGTGCAACCCTGCAGCCCAGCCAAGTGCATCCCTCATGCCGGGAGGCACTGGAGTATCTACTGCCATGACTTAGACACTTGCTACCCTCCACCACCAGCACATGGACTGAAGATCTCAGGGTGTGGGTGGTGATACAATCCAGATTAGTTCACAGGGTACATGGTGAGAGGCTGGTGGCTCCTGCTATAAACACATCCACAGCCTTGGTACCAAAAAAAAGGATACAGAAGGTAAATTTTGTCTGCAACCGTCAATGTTCTCTAAATACTTGCTGGAAGACAAGGAGAAGGCGTGGAAGAGCTCAGCATATAAATTCCCCTGAAAGCTTTGGCCTGTTTGGGTCAGAGCTCAGAAGGAACAAACTGCACAGAAGTGTGTTCCACGAACCTCCCCACGGCTCACAGATTCGAAATTCAAAGCCCCAGAAAGAAGCATCTCCATTTAAACCTTAATAAGGAGAGATGGTCATCTTTTTATGATCATTGTTGCATTTTCTTTTTTTTTTTTCCTTTTTCCTTTTTGGTTCTAGGTTCTATTGTGTTTTCCTTCATTATTTTTTCATAGTCCCAATTTTATGTAGTTCTCAATTAGTTTTCCTTGGTACTTCTTTTTTTTTTTCATTTTTATTCTCCTTCCCTCCTCTTTTTTCTTCTTTTTCTACTCATTTCTTCTTTAGCATCTCTTCTCTCCCCTCACATTTTTAACCTCAGCAAGGAGCAATCTTAATCTTTATATGTTGATTATTATTTTTACTCTTTTTGTAAATTATTTTTTGTGTTCCCTCATTATTTTTCATCATTCTAATTTTATAAATTTTTCAACTAATCAGATTTTTTCTTCATACTTCTTTTCTTCTTCTCTTCCTTCCTTTCTTTTTTTTTACCTTTTATTTCTCAATTATTTTATGTATTCTTCCCACACGCCTTTCCCCCTTCTGCCTATGTAATTTAGTATTGTGTACACTATTATTAATGATTAATTCTTCAGCCTATTCTATATTATTTCTCATTGATTAGTAAAGTTGTAGAGATCATTTTTAATAAGTTTTTAACTATCTGTTGATACATGGTTTGTTCTTAAGTTACTGCTGTTACTGGCAATTACTGTTTTTTTTTTTTTTTTAATTGGTACTGGTGGCATTTTGCTAATGCTAGGTTTGGGTGCTTTGACACTGAGATATATGCCCAGCACAGAGCACATTTTAGAGATAATATCTCACTAAAAACCCCTCTCATGCTAGACAAAGAGAAATCCATTCCAAAAGATGAACAAGCAACAACATAGAATCAAAAGAAACAGAAACAACAACAAAAAGATGTCTCCAAAAGTTCATAAATCCTCAAGAGGTGAATCCATAGGTAGCAAAGCAGATAAAGTGCCAGATGATGAATTTAAAAGTTCATTGTTAAAATGGTCATTGAACTAAAAGAAGAACAAAGAATAAACTAAGGGAGAAAATACAGAATATGAAGGAACATTTCAAGAATTAGAGATTCTGAAAAAGAGCCCCCAAAATTTTGGAAATAAAAGCTCAATAAATCAAATTAAAAAATTCAGTTGAGAGTCTCACCAATAAACTTAAATCAAGAAGAAGAAATAATATCAAGGCTCAACGACATTGTGGTTGACTTAGAATATTCAGACTATAAAAAAGAGAAAAAAATAAGAAATTGCAAGCAGAATATGCAAGATCTGTGGGACAACATTTAAAGAACAAACATAGGACTCAGGTTTTAAGGAAGGAGACATAGACTAATGACATAGGAAAATTGTTCAGTAAAATAATAGCAGAAAAATTTCCTAATGAGATGTACATGCAAGTATTAGAGGCAATTAGAACTCCAAATAGTCTGGGCATGGTGGAGTATGCCTATAATCCCAGTTACTTTGGAGGCTGGGGTAGGAGGATCAGAAGTTAGAGGACAGCCTCAGCAACTTAGCAAGATCTAAAATAACTTAGTGAGAACTTTTCTCAATATAAAACATAAAAAGGGGCTTTGATGTATCTCTGTGGTAGACTGTCCCTGGATTCAATACCAAGTATATATAAGAAAGGAACTTCATGGGTCTTAAAATCTTCAGAAAAAGTACCAAATCAATTATAAAGCAAACCCATCAGAATAACAGAAGATTTCTCATCACAAACTCTAAAAGCAAGAAGGGCATGGGATTATGTATTTCAAGCCCTGAAAAACAATAATTGCCAAGTTAGACTACATTATCTGTCAAACCTGTCTTAAAAATCAAAGGAAATACAAACCTTCCAAGGTAAGAACAAACTAAAGGAATTCATGACTATTTAGCCAGCATTGCAGAAGATACTTAAAGGAATTCTTCACACAGAAGAAAAATATAAATATAACAAAGAGAGGAAAGAATCTCGCGAAACTAATAGATGAGGAAATGAGAATTAGGAATGATTTAAACATTAGAAATAAAATAAACCAGACACAGTGGAGCATGCCTGTAATCCCAGCAGCTGAGGAGGCTGACACAGGAAGATCGTGATTTCAAAGCCAACCTTAGCAATGGCAAGGTGCTAAGCAACTCAATGAGACCCTGTCTCTAAATAAAATACAAAATAGGGCTGGGGATGTGGCTCAGTGGTTGAGTGCCCCTGAGTTCAATCCCCGGTACTAAAATATATTTTAAAACAAGAAAAGTAATAAACAACAAGAAGTGACATTTACCTCTCAATATTAACACCGAATGTAAATGGTTTTAATTCTCCAATTAAAAGACATCAATTGGCAGATTGTATTAAAAAACAAAAAAATAAGACACACCACACCGGCCAAGCATTCACAGACTGAAAATGAGAGGATGGAAAATGATATTGCATATAAATGGAACTCTAAAGCAAGTAGGAGGAGCTACACTCATATCAGATAAAGCAGATTTCAAACCAAAATAACTATAAAGAGGCAAATAATGAAATTATATGGTAGTAAAGTGAATAATATAACAAAAAATATAATAATTATAAATATATTTCCTCTAAATATAGGTGCATTTATCCTCATAAGACAAATATTTCTCAAGATAGAGGAACAGATAAACTCTGATATAATAAGGGGGGAGATTTTAATATATCACTCTCACTAATAGGTAGGTCATCCACAGAGAAAATCAACAAAGACACAATGCATTTAAACTCTATTATAGATCAAATGTACTTAAGAGAAACCCACAAAATATTTCATTAAACTAAATTCACTTTCTTTTTAGTCACTTGTGTAACTTTCCAAAATTGATCATTTATTTATTAGGGCATAAAGAAATTCTTAGAAAATGCAAATAAATAAATAAATAAATAAATAAATAAATAAATAAATAAATAAAATGATCTTTTGCACATTTAAGACTATAATAGAATGAAAATAGAAAAAATTGTAGAAATTGCACAAGTACATGGAGATTCAATAATACATTTGTAAGTGGTAGATGGGTCATTGAAAAAATCAGAGGGGAAATTTAAACATACTTGAACAAAAATGGAAACATAAAATACCTTTCTGTATCTCCGAGATGCAATAAAGGTATTTCTAAGAGGGAAATTTATATCCATGAGTGCTTACTTTAAGAAAACAGAATGATCTCAAATAAATAACTGAAGGATGCATCTCATGGTCTCAGGAAAACAAGAGCAAACCAATCCTCAAACCAGTAGAAGAAAAACAAAAAACAAAATACAAACAAACAAACGAACAAAATCAGAGTTGAAATTAATAAAACAGAGAATAAAAAACACACAGGATCATAAAACTAATAGTTGGTGTGTTGAAGATAACCGAGATTGACAAACCCTTAGCCAAATTAACTGTAAGAGAGAATACCCAAGTTAATGAAAAGTAGAGATGAAAAATGGATATTACAAAAGACATAACTGAACTCCAGATGACCATTAGGGACTTTTAGAAAAATCTATATTCCAATTAACTTGAAAACTAGAAGATAATGATAAATTTCTAGACACATACACGCCCCCCCCCAAAAAAAAATTGAATAAAGAGTACATAAAAAACCTAGAGACTGGTGACAAGCAATGAGAGCAAAGCAGTACTAAAAACTTTTCCAACAGAGAAAAGCCCATGAACAGCTGAATTTTAACAGATACTCAAAGAAGAACTAATACCTATGCTCCTTAAATTGCTCCATGAAGTAGAAAAGCAGGAATAACTTCCAAACTCATGCTATGGAGCCAGTATCATCCTTATACTAAAGCCTGATAAGAAGGCATCAGGGAAAGAACACCAATATCCTTGATGAATATAGATGCAAATTTTCTTGATATAATACTTGCAAACTGAATTCAGCAACACATTGAAAAAAACAAACATCATGATCAAGTAGGTTTCATCCTAGGGATACAATGATAATGCAACATTTGTGAATGGATAAATGTAATATATCACTTAAATAGAATCACAAAAATAATATGGTCATTTCAATAGATTCCATTTTCAAATAAGAAATTTGAGTGTATTTTTGGACATTCTCTAAATTTCTTAAAAGTTGATTTAGATAATTCCTGTGAAATTTTACTACTGTGTGGATTGGGGGTGTAGTTAAGTAGTAGAGTGTCTAGCATGCATGAGACTCTCAGTTACATCTTCAGCAATGCAACACACACACACACACAAACACACACACAATAAATATTTATTTTGTTTCTTTATAATCTATTCTAAAGTTTTTAAAACTCAAAACTCCACAAATAAATTCACCTGTGAAAATTCTAATGTTTTCTTGACTGTTAAAATTCATAGATATTCTGCCATGAAACAAACAAAAAGATTCCAAAGAACCTCAAACAAAGTGTATCATGTACAACAATAGTCCATACATTAAAATGGCACCTTAAGTTGGATACCAGTTTGGGAATAATAAATTATACCCTTTAAGAGAACCTTAGAAGACACTCTGTAATCTAACATTAATTAGTTTTGTAAAATGAATACTGGTTTAATTATAAAATATTGACATGTGAAAACAGAATCCATTCTCTTAGTTTCTTAAAATCACATATAAAGATGAACCATTTAAAGTCTTTTTACTGAATGCTTTCTAATGGACTTTCATTCAGAAATAAATGATTTAGCAGATGGAATATTTTCACTCTTAATTTAACATATTAAATTTCAGATATTTTGTTGCTATGATTTCTTTTGCCATTTAGTAGTAGCTGTAGAACTAATTAATGTGTACTTACTTTTGAGCCAAACTATTAAAAACAGAAATTTTAACACCTTGATTCTCTTAGTGATCCAACAGCAATCTTACCTAGAACAATGCCAAAAATGCATGCTAAGGAGAAAAAAGAAAAAAAGAACAAAGTTCTTAAGCAGCTGAAATATTCATTGAAAATTCTTATGTCTCTCTGCTCCTCTTACAGAATCTATTGGAAAAATGGCCTGGATAATAGACATGCTCCACATCTGTAAAAGGGATGTTAGTTTATACCCAGTGCTAAAGGGCTTCATTTGACTTCCTGGTCCACAGAAAATGAGTTTCGAAAACACATAAGAAGATCGGGGAAGAAGGAACTGTTAGGGAAATGTCTTTCTCTAGTGGGGCAGAGAGGAGTATGAGAAAAAAGGGAATGATTAGAAAAAACATGTTTTCATGTTAAGAACCACAAAACCAAAACAATTTTGGAATATATGTTTTAAAAGAACACCCTAGTGGCACTGAGAGTAGCATAAAACTTAAAAACTGTATTAAAGATATTCTTGGTTTATACTAAAAACTTAATCATTTTTAGTGTCCCCATTAACCAGAGAAAAATGATTAATGCAAATGATTCATACCTTCATAATCGGCCTAGTCTATGTGGAAATAACTAAAGTGGTACACAAAAAGGCTAGATTTTTACCTTAAAGTAAGCAATATTCTGTACCAATGTTCTCTCTAGAATAAATGCAATGTGGGAGCCACATTTAAATTTTCTGATAGTCATATTGAGTAAAATGAAATAAGCAAAATTATTTTTATGTATATTTTGTTTAATTTAATATACCTAAAAATATTATTTCAATATATGATCAATATAAAAATGTTTAATGAATTATTTATTAGGTTTGAGTTTAGTTTATATTTTATGCATAAAACTAAATATCTCAATGAGATACGAAATTTTCATCTGAAATACTTGATCGGCAATTAGAGTACATAATATTTACAGTCAAAAATATACACTCAAATTGCCAAAAATAATTTTCTAATAACTGTATCAAGCATTAGTTTTTAAACTAAATTTAAGTTAATTAAAATTATATAAAGTTAAAAATTTCTGTTTTTCAGTTGCACTAGCCACATTTCAAATCTCAGTCTTGGACTGTGTTAACCTATATGGATGTCTTTAGACAGGATTTTGAAGCACCAGCAAAAATGGGATGCAAAACCAAAGATTCAAGTTTCTGAAGAATTTGACTAGTATTTATAATCAACCTATCGTATATTCATGATTCAATAAAGGAGTGTTAAATATTTCCACATAAAACTGTTTACATTTTTAAATTTTAAATAAATGAGTTAGTTTTTTTTTTAAAGAGAGACAGAGAGAGAGAGAGAGAATTTTAATATTTATTTTTTAGTTATCGGTGGACACAACATCTTTGTTTGTATGTGGTGCTGAGGATCGAACCCGGGCCGCACGCATGCCAGGCGAGCGCGCTACCGCTTGAGCCACATCCCCAGCCCCAAATGAGTTAGTTTTATAAGAAATTATTTGACATGAGACTTACCAATGACACCTGATAAGTAAGATGCTAGTATTTATTCTAAATATCAGAAGAATTTTACATAGGTGAGCATTTGCAGTAAATCTTCTGAAAATCTGAAACTACTTCATTTTTCTTTTGGAGAAATTTTAATTTTAAGGAAACAGGAAAGAATAATTTTTAAATATAAAACTATTAGGAATAAATAAAACACTATCTGATTAATTATTAAATAGGTAAAAAGGGAAAATATTCCATCCTGCCTTTATATTAGGGAAGTACACAGTTAAAAACATAATATATGCTATCACATTTGGTGACTTTTAAAATTGTAGTTTCACATGTATATATGTGATAAATAAATTCTTTACAGCACTCTCCCACAAATGGGGTGGTGCTTAACTTTTTAGTGGTGAAGATTTTGTTATGTTGCTTGCATATAAATTTGTTTTCTATAACTTTATCTTGCTCTTTCATGTCTTAGCTTTAGTGCAAATTTCAGTAATTCTCACCTTATTTATGTTTCCTGAAGAAAAATGATTTTCTAAAATGCTTCTCTTTGTTTACTAATTCCCAAACATCTGAAGGAGTTTTGTAAATAATGTCCTAAAATATATAATATTTACAATATTAAATTCCCTGAAATCAAAAGAATATTTTTTCAAATTAACAGCAAATTTTATCACCTTACATACACAAAGATTTCTAGATAAATCCATTGTATAAATTTCCAAGTATATATTTCATATGTATTTTAAAATTTGATTCATATCTTATTTTTCTATGTTTGCAGAACCTTGACTGAGACCATGGTTTCTAGGTGAAAGGAAGTCAGGCATAAGTAATTTAAGTGACACCTAGCATGGCTCTTAGCAATAGAGATAGAGCCAGAACCCAAGAAGAGAAGCCAGGATTTCCTCCATAATCCTAGAGCCAAGTTGCAAAGTAATTCCAGTATTTCTACTCACTTCTTGGTGCTTAAAGCCAACAAATAATGATTTATATAAAGTGATAGAATAATGTATTCTACAGAGAGAGAACTGGGTCTAGGGAATTTGGAGAAGGATACAAAATCTCTTCACTTGACCTCGTTGTTTGAGCTTCTTTCCAGGAAACTGCTATTCATTTTAGTTTTTACTGACTCTTCCTTTGTAGCCCTAGGAAGTTTATTTTTCCCATATTATTTTTCTTCTGAATGGTCTTGGGGAGCAGGGGAGCATTGGTGCTATAAACCTAGACTTTAGAATCTAACAGATATACCACACTTGAACCTTTGTTACTGGGACCACTGCTCAAGGCTCAGGCTTTTGTGATTCAAACAAAATCAGAATTTCAGTAGTAATCTGCTCCTCTTATATCTGAGATGCTCCCCCTGAGGTCAAGGAGGACACAGTTCCAAGGAAAAAGCCAAATGAATTTCTACCTCAGCTTTTTCAGACCACACTCCAGAAACCTGGATTAAGAAGTCTCTGTTCAAATAGTTCCTGGATTGATTTCTTTTCCAAATCCTGCCTACATGTGTCATGCTACTTACATATGATCCTATAACCTGTGGGGTGGCCAAGAGTGGATATTTTGTTTGTGTCATGTGCAGATGAGCTCGGTGTGATGGTAGGGATGTTCATAAATGTTTGCAGGTGGCCACTTATGACATAGGACAGAGGCAGGGCTGGGGAGGGAAGAAGAGGTGACTTTCTTTTTCCAGAGAATACTAAGTATTTCAAGAGTTCTGTATTAATACCTGGACTTCCAGGATTTTATGATGCAGTACTTGTCAAACTGAGAGTATATGAGGTATTTTGTTCAAAAGTTTATTAGCCTGACTTGCTGAGTAATTATATATGAACTTCCATTCACACTTTTTTCTTTAGCACTAGAAAATATTGGAGATAGACTCCTGCAAAGAGAAGAGCATCTGAATCCTACTTCAACTATTTTCATGAGTTTAAGAAAATACCTAGTACAGTGTTCAAATTATTTGTGTGAAAAATAGGCATGTGATACTATTGGCCTTTTAGATTTGGCACACTACACTGTGGTAGATGTGGAGTGGTCAGCCTAGTGCTTAGAACAGTTCAGTGCCTTCTTCTCTGGGCATAAACAATTAGCACATTGTCTTTTTCTAGGTTAATTGCTGATTTTTTTTTGACCATGTGGCATTTAATTACAGTTGTATACAGAGAGAAAGGTGAAGTTGATTCCTTTTAGAGTAGAACATCAGTGGCCTGCAAATGGAATGTTAACTGACAGTCTTAACCTCCAATTAGCATGTCTTCATCCACGACTGAGTACCAGGACCAAGGTAGGTGAGACAGCAACACCACCAGAATGGAGGATGGATCAGCAATAGCTGATAGGATGGATGATGCAGAAATAGGAGCTTCCTTTCTATTTCTGGGAGAAAGAAAAACATCTATGGTAGCCATGAAGGACATGGAAAGTTCTTTCTTAAGGACTGGTTCCCAAGTGCTGTGACTTTGACCAGAACTTCTATACTTCTGTTCCTAAGGAGAGAACATGGGAGATTCTGAAGCAAAAGATCCAAGAATTACAAGGAAGAGGAAAAATGTTCCTACTGAGATGGCAATTTCATACTATGTTCCAAAGGAGAATAAGCAGATTGAAGGAAATTAAGAGATGAAGTGGATGGAATGCAGCCTTGGTTGGGCTACCCTGAAAAAGGATGGAAAGAAAGGCTGAACCTCTAGGGAATGTAATAGTACATCTCCAAAAAAAGGTGACAAATACAGAAAGTTCATTTGTTTGTGTGTGTATGTGTGTGTGTGTGTGGGGTGACTTTGTTTTCTGCTTGTTCAAGTGTGACTACAGAGCCTATCTGTGGGGATGAGAATTTTGATGCTGGTGACAGTTGGTTAGCATTTTGGGGCCCAGGGAGAATTTTTAAAAGTTTTTTTCCATAACAAGCATACTTAAAAGGAAAAACTTCACTTTTTAATTTATACGGAAATGATAAATGCTAGTTTAAAAAAAATGGTTTCTTTCTGGTATTTCCCTACAACTTTCATCAAAAATATTTTAATAAGCTTCCTTTCTATCATCCTAAATTTTTTTGCATACAGTACTGAGTTTTTGTTTCAATGAAGACTTTGAGCTTGAAATAAGATTCTCCCTATGTGATTAGAGCATCAATCATTGTTGTACACTAAGGTGTTAAATAACATTTTAAGCATGATCTTTGGATTCCAGATTTGGGTGACAATCTACTTTGGCTCGAGGAAAAACTTGCTCAGCATTATATCTGGAATTTAAACTTGGAGTTTTCATTTAATTGGGCATTAATTCAAGATTCTTTAGATTTTTTTCTTTCTCCTCTAACATACCATATGTTTGATATGTTTGAAATATGGTACAGGAAATTGACTTTGTTTCTCAACTATACAAAGTATATTATCAGATAACAGACCAATGAAACTAAGAGTCAAGAGAAAATAATCAATTCATCAATGTCTCGATTCCAACCAAAAGTGCAGAGGTGTTTTTAAAATAGAATTTGACAAGTTGATTCTAAAATTTATATATAAATGGAAATGGCAAGCAATAGCTGAGTCACTATTGAAGAGCTGTCAGAGGACCTACTCTACCAGATATAAAGATTGATATTAAACTGTAACATTGGCAATCATGGAGGAATACATAAAACAAAGGATAAGGGCAGAGAACCTAAAAAAGAGTGGCATCTATTTATTTATGCCAAAGATAATATTACAGAGAAGAATATTAAAGACAACTTTTTAAATAAAAAAATCATGGGTGAATTCCAAATCTATAAGAAAACAGAAAAGCCTGACCCCTTAAACAAAGAACAATTGCAAAGAGATCCTAAACATAAATGTAAAATGCTAAACAATAAATCTTTCCAAATATTAGATAGAATATGATCTTCAGAGTAGAAAGAGATTTCATAGGACATTAAGAAAACAAGCCTTCATATTTTGTCAAATTTATAACTATAGTGAGACAGTGACATGGCAAACTAGAGCAGAAAAAATAATTGGTCTCTAGAATATATTAAGAGCTCTTGCAAAACAATAGGATGAAGACAGTTACCAACAGAAAAAATGGGTACTCACAAATGGAAAAAAAATATTTATTAGTGATCAGGGAAGTTTCAATTAAAAGACAGTAAGGTAACATTACACTTTCTCAAGGATGACAAAAATTCAAAAGGACAATCACTATCAAATGTAAAAATTCTCACTCACTACAAGTAAGTATTGATATAACCACTTTTGAAAAACTGTTTATTATGAAACCCAAGGTTTATACGTTGGCATAGTCGGATTCAGCAATTTCACCTCCAGTTAAATAACCAACAGAAATGGGTGTACATGTGCAAAAAGAGATATGCACAAGACAGTTCTGAGTAGCATTATTTATTATAGCACTAAGGGTCAAACAATGCCAGACACCCATCAAGGATACATGAATATATAATATTGTGTGAAAGAAGCCATACATGCAACAATAGATATTATCTTATCCCATTTTTTTTTAAATGGAACAGACTAGAATGTTTGAAGTGAGGATAGTAGAATAGGGCAAAATAGCATGTATCTGTAGTCCCAACCATGCTTGAGGTGGAGGCAGGAAGGCTGTAGGAAGTTCAAGGCTAGACTAGGAAGCCCAGTAAGACCCTATCTCAAAAACAAAACCAAAACAAATCAAATCAAAACAAAACAAAACAAAAAACTAGTAATACCCATGGGAAAGAGGGAGATTCTGGGTGATTGGGAGGAATCATAATGGCAGCTTCAGGGGGCATGTATAGAGGTACCCAACTTTTCATTAGTGCATTAAGTAGTACATAAATGTGTTTGTGCTTTTCTGTCAATATTCACTGTTTTAGTTTGTTAGGACAGCTGTCACATAGTACTCACAAACCAAGTTGCTTAAAACAACACAAATTTATCTTCACACCGTTGAAGAAGCCCAAAGTCCAAAATCAAGGTGTTAGCAGGACTGTGCTTGTTCTGAGACTCTGGGTATAATTCTTCCTTGCATCCTAGCTTCTGGTGATGACCCTTGATCCTTGTCACTCCAGTTTCTGTCTCTGTTGTCTCTGATGTCTTCTCTTTGTGTCTCTGTCTTCACACACTACACTTCCAAGGTCCACCCTATGTATGATAATTACCCTATGTCCAAATGTGGCCACATTTCTGAGGTACTTGGGGTTAGGATATTAGTATATCAGTGAGGAGATCTTCACAATAGCTCAGTCATTTGATATATCCACAATGATTATTTGAAATAAATTTTGACATGTAGAAATGTGTTAAGTTACTACAGAATTAAATACATTTTGATAATCATTAACCAATGCAAAACTGGTACATTTGCATCTGTTTCTGTTGATGACAGTGGTGAGGATGCCTATTCCTCACACCCACTCCAGTATTATTAGCTGCCTTAAATTTTTTATCAATTTTTTATAAAAAGTATTTTACAGCTTTAATGTGCATAAACAATGCTTGCTTCTTAAAAGTTCCTTACACACACCTGTATAACTCTTCCAGTTTACAAAGGTTCATTTGTATGCATTGCATACTGCTTCTTGTGCTTAATTTGGGAGGCTTGAAATTCTAATTTTTGTACCCAGGACTACCATTTGAAATAGTTCTCAAGCTTTTTACCATGTCTGATTATGTATACTTATTCTTAATATTATCATTAAAGCCTCTGTGTCATTTAGAAAATGTTACTGGATCCTGAATTTAAATCTCTGAATAGCAATCAGTGAAGATAACTGAGAGAGCAAAGTCTCACCTTGGAGAGAATACTCTTACATTGCAGTGCAATAGTTTGGATCTTAAATATGCCCCAAAGGCCCATTCGTTAAAAGTTTGATCTTCAGGGTAGTACTATTGGGAGGTGGTAGAATCTTTAAGAGATAGGACCTGGCCGTAGTCCTTGGGTCATTAGAGTTGTGCCTTTGAATAGATGGTGGGACCCCGGTCCCTTCTTGTTTAATTTTTTTCCTTCTTGGCCATGAGGTGAGTGGTTTTGTTCCACCACATGCTCACTCCATGATGTACAGCCTTGCCATAGTTCCAAAAGCAACAGGACCAATCCAACAATGGACTAGAACTTCCAAAACTATGTGCCAAAATAAATCTTTTCTCTTTATAAGTTGATTATCTTAGGTATGTGTTATAGTAATTGAAAGCTGACAAACATAAGTTAAGTTTGTTTTACTCCCTTCGAAAATATTCTTAGAAGTATTTTAATTCCCAAGGCAGTTATCAGGCTGGGAAGATTCTATACTTCTATGTCTATTCTATACTTCTATATGTCTATCCCAATAGATGAAGAAAAAACTGCCCCAACAGAATTTATCTCCACTCTTGCCTTTAAATTTCACTGTGTGGAGTTATTTTAGTACTTCATATGCTCATTTGATTTCTCTAAAATTTTCCAGATTTTGCCACTTACTGAGAAAAAGTTTCTTTGCCAATGCTAATTATCTGTCATTTTCTATGATTAGAAATGTCCTGTAGACAAAAGTAAACATAGTTCTGGCTACTGCATTTTATCTTTAAGTTTTCATATGGCCTAATGCCAACACAAACTCTCCTATTACCATCTTTCAAAATGATTCAGGAGTATAGTGATTCATGCCAAAATCAACATGAAAATAAGGCACAACATATTCTGTTTGGGTTGATAGACCAATAATATATTGTTGTTTTTCTTCTGTCTGTACATAGTCTTTAATTTAGGCAGTTCATCTCTAGTATGTCCAGCCAAATTTTGGCTTCTGACACAGGCTTTATGTTTCTTTGGATGTTTATTGTATGTTCCTTTAATAGTGAAATGTGTCTTCCACATTTAATAGCTCTAGATCCTATGAAACATATATTCATCTTATTAAACATACATATTTTCACCAATCCTTAACCATTCTTTAAGTTCACTGTGAGTCTAGCACAACACTGATTTAGTGGCAAGCATTCGCAAGGCATTTGATAGACAATTGCTGATAAAGTAAAAGCTAGTTTAGAATTTACAGGAAATGAGTGTATTTGCTGAGCAATGTCATGCAAATTTGTTCTACCACATTTAAAAAGACACCCTAAATATCCATAACCAAGAAAGCTCATGATAAGATTTGACTTATTAGGTCAAAGTTTTCTAAGCTAAGCCAGTAAAAGCACATTTAGGAAAGGTTTAACCTCACATGAAACCATGAAGATTTACGGCATTAGAATACCACATCCGTTAAAAATTCCATCAATCAACCACTTGAAACAACTGCTTTTCGAGGTTGAGTATCCCTTGACTCAAAACCAGAAGAGAAATTTTAGCGATTGTTATGAATGAGTTTATAATGTTCAATAAAAAGTAGAATAATCTTAAACTTGAAAAATGTAATGGATTACAAAAAAGAAATTTAATGGTTTAGAAGGTAAACAGACCTTTGACCTAGAAGAAGGCAAGTTGGCCATATTACAAACAGCATCTTGAAGAGGTATATCAGTAGTTGTTTTTAGTTCTTGGGAGGTGGAGATTACTTCTCTTCAATTGCTGTCAGAGGAGTGATTCCCAAGACATGCAGCCCTTCTTTTGTGCCCTGGGAATAGGACATAGCAGGAATGGCCATCCACTGACTGCAGCAGTATTTCAGTCTCAGATCTCTGCACTACCCCTGACAACTCTTTAGGGACAGCTGGAGCCCCCTGTAAGCTTTAACCATACCACAGCATGTGAGCCAATAATGCCCACTACTTGCAAATGCAGCACTGTGTAGGATATAATGGAGAATTAAGATAAGATGCTTAGCTTTATTTAGCTATGGGTTAGTTACATGATATGGAAATCAGTCTGAAAAAATGTTCAATATCTCTAGAAATTACAGAAATGAACATCAAAACTACACTGAGATTCTATCTCACATCAGTTAGAATGGCAATCATCAGGAATACAAATAATAAAATATGCTGCATAATGTCGATATGGAGTAAAATGGTACACTCATAAAATTGTTGGTGGGACTGCAAATAAGTACAATCACTCTGAAAAGCAGTATGGAGTCCTCAAAAAATTAAGAATGGAACCACAATATGACTCAGCTAGCCCACTCTTCAGTATATATCCAAAAGATCTAAGATCAGCATACTAAAGGGATATATCCATATCAATGTTTATAGCAGCATGATTCACAACAGCCATGTTATGGAACTAACCCAGGTGCCTGTCAATAGATGAATGGATTAAGAAAATATGGTATATATACACAAAGGGATTTTACTTAGCCATAAAGAAGAATGAAATTATGGCATTTGCTGGTATATGGATGGAACTGGAGAACATAATGCTAAGAGAAATAATTCAGACTCAGAATGTTAAGGACCAAGTGTTCTCTCTCATATGGGGAAGCTGGAGCAAAGTAAGGAATAAAAGAAGGGGGGCAGATATAATAAGAAGAGAAGAAAAATAAGTGGAGGAGAAGAAGGACCAGAGAGAGGAAGAAATGCAGAATAAACCTGACAAAATTATGCTATGTGCATGTATAAACATACTGTTGTGAATTCCATCTTTATGTATAATTTTATATAAATATTTGAATTAATTTATAGCACAATCTAAAATAAATGAATTAATAAGTGGAAGACCAGTAGAATAGAAGAAGGGAAATAAAGAGTAGGAGAAAGGGAGAGAAAGAAGCAGCAACTGGAACTGAAATGGAGCAAATTAAATTCCATGCATGTATGAGTATGTCAAAATGAATCCAGCTATTATGTATGACTACAATTCACCAATAAAAGCAGTTTTTAAAAAGTAAAGAAAAGATAAGAGTTGAACAGTTCAGCTGCCATTTGCTTATGTCTAAAACTTGGTGATTATAGGACTCTGGGTCAAAATTTAGAAATGTATTAACAAGTCATTCTGTAAGAATTAAAAGTGATTGTGCATTAATAAATTCAATATGTCCAGAGATTATTTTAAAAAGGAAAATTGAAAAGTATCCCGCAGGCCCTCAGTAAAATAATGATGTCAGAAAGTTTTCACATTTTAATTCTAGGCTTTCCTTCTATGAAGTTTCTCCTGGGTATCTCTATTTACTCTTTTCAAGTTTGCAAGAAAGGAAGCAACACTAATCTTAGAAAACATTTGTCAGCATTGTTATTTATCCTGGACAAAAGAAAAAGCAAATAATTTTACATATTTCTGTGTCAACTGATTTTTTTTTTCCATTTACAAAGCCATTCATTTTAAAGAAAATGGTTAGCCAGATTTGGTGGCATATGCCTGTAATTTCAGGTACTTTGGAAAGCTGAGGCAGGAGGATTGCAAATTTGAGGCCAACCTTGACAATTTAGCAAAACCCAGTTTCAGAATAAAATAAAGCAAATGTGCTGGGGATTTATCTCAGTGGTAGAGTGCTCCTGGGTTAAATGCCCCGTACTAAAGGGAGAGAAAAAGAAAGAAAGAAAGTTTTAAAGGAAGAGTTCTGTCTTGTACCCGAAACAAACTTGATTTTCTCTCTTTAAGCTCAATGACAGATTAATCCAGAGGCAACAACAGTTAGTAAGAAGATTGGGCTAAAGTTTTCCTTCTCACAATATATATATTATTGCCACCCAAAGCCTCAGTTCTCTTATTTTTGAAGATATTCTAATAATAATGTGGTTCCTAAGTGCACCAAATAAATAAGTACAGAATTATTGGCAGAGAGAAGCTGATCAATAGGGGTTATTCAATCTTAATTATTTTGATTTCAATTTATACTGAATTGGTTTATGTATTCAAAGTGTCAGAATTGTCATGGATAGTAAAGAAGGGAAGTGCTGTATTTTTTTTATTGCTTTTGTTCTCCCATAATTTTTAGTATAAAGCTGAAATAAGGGATATCCAATTTACTGTATCATCCAAGCTAATACTTTCACTAATTGATAAAATCATAAAATTAGACAAGGAAATACTAGAGAGAAGTCTGGAAAATGTTAGAATAATTAAATAATCTAAGGAAAACTGAAATAATTGAAATCTTGCAGTCACTAGTTGTAAAACAATTTTGAAAATTGGTATTGAGTAGACTTGTTTCTCATTTCCTTCACCATGACATAATTTACTAGGGTGAGAATGGTAAAAACAAACAAACAAACAAACAAATAAATAAATAAACATTGAAGTGTAATAGTCTCTGAAATCAGTAATCTTTTGTAAAGGACACAATACCTTTATTTTGTTTATTTGATATTTTTATATGGTGCTGAGGATTGAATCCAGTGCCTCACACATGTGAGGCAAGTGCTCAATCACAACCCAGCCCCTCTAAAACCAATAATCTTAATATTGATTTATAATAGGAGATTTGCTCCAAAGACAAATCATTCTTAAATTATAATCATTTTAAATAATTATATTGTGAAATATAATTATTTTTCTCATTTATAATATGTACATTAAAACTGCGTTTTTAAAAATTGCATTTCTAATTTTTTTTCCTATGGAAATCTGGAGGACTCTTGTCCGTAATGTATGAAAGTCCCACTACCGCTGGTGATAGAATATTTCCTTATCCATAGTCCTTTTCAGACTCACTGTTTCATAAAGTTTTAATTTTCCGATATTAGGTTCTCTTAACCACCCAAACAAGAATCTGAGCTTGAGGGTAAAGGAGAATGTTATTATTGAATATGTCTAATTCATAGCCACAAGGCATGGAATTAATTTAAGTCTCAAATGCTTTGGGGAGACATGTGAATTATTTATAACATATACGCCAACTAATCAAGATTAGGTTATGAAAGATGGCCACAAAGCAGTCTTCTGGCTGCGTTTCCCTCTCCCAGCATCATACATCATAAAACTCTTTTGTTTTCTTCATGGACTTTTGTGTGTCATACATAATATACAATCAGTAAATATTGTATGCTATTATAATATATAATAGGTATTTATAAATAATCAAGGCAAATTTATTGGTATACGAGCACATACCATTCTTTCCTACATGAAGCCTCACTCAACCTTTCCTCCTAATATTTAATATTTCCCTTCTAGCCTCTCTCTGTACTAGTTTATTCATGTTTCATCACCTCTAATCCTCCATTTTTCATTGTGTAATATTGGATTTTTTGACAGTACTGAGGGAAGAGGGGAAAAAACAGATGAGAGGGGAAGTGTCTTTTTATCACCCTAGGACCCCTGTTGCCACCTCTGTCCTTCCCATCCTGAGTCGTCAGTCTTTCAATGACTTATATTCTGTAATGTCTCTGAGAGTATATAGATTTATTAACATCCTGTCACCCCTCTTTCATTCATCTGATCATATGCCACAGATTTTAAAAAGGAGGCTAGAGACAGCTTATGAAAAATTAAAATTAGAAAGATTACGAATTTTTTTTAAAGGAAAAATGAGAATGGGAAAATCAATGAAGATGATGGTAATTTAAGTGAAAAAGTTTCACCTAATATCAGAAGTGGAAAGTAATTTTGGCTTCAAGTTTCCTAATTGTCACATGAAGAGAAAACTTCTTATATGAGATTAGCAATCCGCATCATATGCAAAGTAAGGCTAAAGAGGGAAAACAGGAAAAAAGGAGAAAGTTCTAGAAAGAGGAACTAAAGGTTTTCTTGATGTTCCTTCTTCCCCACCCACCTCTCCAAAGCTCCCAAGAGGTATTCCAGTTGTTAGTGATAGACCTGGTACCATAATCCCACCACCCTCCACTTAAACCATGCTCATTTCCATTAAAACTTCAGTCCCATTATTTACCTCACTCAGAGAAACTATTAATATTTGTATTCTCGGACATCTGTTCCTTTCTGTACTTCAATGACCTTATACCAGCATCTATCATTCTAATTTCTTGTTTCCTAACATTGAGTCTTTTACTTCACCACTTAATTTCTTCTCCCCTGAGTCAAAATAAGAACCTATAGCATCCGCCCACACAGTCACACTTGCTGTGGTTTGGACCAGGAAAGGACTTTGTGCCCAGTGCCAGGATGATAGTCTTGATGCGGGGACATTTCAAGGTCCCTGCATATTTACCTTGTGTGATATTCCATAAGAAAAGTACTATAAAACTGAGTCTTACTAGGCATAAATCAATTAGCAACATGACCTTGTATTTTTAGTTTAACCTTAATGCTAAACTTTACATAATTTTCCAAAAGCACTTCTATTTAGAACCAAGCTTTCTTTTCTATTTTTATTTTTATCTTATTTTTTTAGAATAATGTAAATGTGATCATGCTTGGTTTGGCTTACTATTGTTTGGCTTACTATTTGGGTATTGTTGTTAGAAATTATAATGTATCATTCATTATATAGAGAAACACACTTGTGCAAATGAAGCATGTAGCAAAAGAAAATTTAACTTCTTCCAAAAGCCATTATTATGATACTTTTATTTAGTCTACTTGACATTCCTTGACCTTTGTTATCAAGATGAGCAGCATACATTTAAAGAATCTGAATCATCATGCATTTTAACTTCAGAGTACAACTTAGTGGTGAATTGAACATTATGGTATTGCTTGTCAAACATCATACATAACCCCAAGAAAAATTGGAAGTATGTATGGTCTTAAATTTCACAGCATGCAATATGAGGCTGAGTTAGGATGAAGTCCATTTTATAGAAATAATTCAGTAAATGGTAACTTTGACCTATCACCTGCAAATTTGGAATATATGATAAAATAGTAAAAAAGATATTTGGTAATATAAACTCTAGAAGCATATGGAACTAATTTAAATATGTGTTTTGTATCCATAGTTTCTTTTTATGGTACTTATATGTGAGATAGAAGTAAGTAATAAAGCAAATTGTTTTTAACACATCACTTGTACGGAGTTTAGTTATTGACCAAAGTGAAAGATTAGAAGTTCTGTTTCAATGCATAGAAACTAGTCAAAAGAGAAAAGTTCCTGCAGTGGATATTTTACTGTAATATTCCTACAGTATTGTAATGTAGTTTTTGAACTTGAATTTTTTTTTGTTTAAATGTCAGAAGATATGCAGGAATATTACCAAACACAAAAATGATCCATTGAGTTACATTAAGACAAAGAGAAAATGTTAATTAATGGCATTAGTATTACTTATGTTTACATCTTACACAAAGCCCTTCCATTCTAATTTAAAAAATTATTGCAAATGAATAAAAAAGTATTATGATAAACACAACAATATAACAAGATTGACTTTTGTTTAATGTCAAATTGTGCATTTTTCTTTTATGATCCCTAACTGCTGTCTTCCTTTTTCCTTTACTTCTAACTCAGTGCATTTTCTTAAACACACCCTCTTTACATCTTTGATTGGGATTGTCCTACTATTCCCAATTGAGTTGCTTGCTAATTTGAAAAGAAATGCCAGACAAAACACAGTCTCTCCAGGAAATTCCTGAACTCTAACCCTTCAGGGTCATAGAGGGCAGCAGCATGTTGTTTTAGAAAGTGACCTCAGTTCAGCTCCTCTCCAAACAAACCTTCAGATGTTATCTGTGTATTATCTCAGAAGACTGCATGGCTAACCCATACTGATCAACAGTAGCACATTTTATCACTTTTTAACTTTCTATGAATGACTCTCATAGGGAGGGAAATATATACATCATGTAAAAATAACACAAAGATTTTTGAAGACTTCAAAATATTTCCACATTTAATAATAGAAATCTATAAAAAACTAAAAAGGATATATAAAACTCAAGTTCATAAGAATAAGTGGTGTAACTTTAAATTCCTAATTAAATCTATACAAGTAATAAATTTCAATGATTTATATTTTCTTTAGGTAGCTTTTCTGGGCAATATAAAATTTCAGTGTTTTGAGTTGAGAAGATCTGTTAGGATATCTTAAAATTGCAGAGTAATTTTGGAGTCACTGAACATTTTTATAATGATAATTCATTTTAAAAGAAACTTACTAAGCAATTTTTTAAAAAATTCTAATAGCATGAGATTGGGAACTTGACTTTTACTTCCTTGTGAAGTTTAGCAACTTATTCACTCAAAAAATCAGCTTAGTTAACTGGGATTGAGGCAAAAGCAACAGGGAATTCTAGAAATATGGTAAGAAAACAACATTTTAACTTTTATCTATTTATACTGAAAAGCAACTTCACTAAGGTGATTGCTGTTTTATGCATCATTTTCTCCCCAAAGCATAGACTTAAAGACCCTCAATATGGCCCCAGCTGTAAAAGCACATCTGCCTCTTTAAATTAGATTGACGGCTTCCTATCTTCAAGGAGCAAGTTTTGAGCCTTAAGACTAATTTCACACTTGATCAAAAAAGTCACATTCCCAAATTAATTTTAAACTAGAAAATTAAGGTTACTAGCTAAATATTTGAGACACTTTATTAAACATAGTGTTGATACCTGACTTCAGTATATCTTATTTCTATTAAATTGATTTCTGCTTTATATAATGTGATTTAAATTTCATTAACTTTTAGTTGTATTTAGTCAAGTCTTCGTTAACCCCCAAAATTATGTTGTTATTTGGGGTATAATGAGGTTTTTAAATTTCTACTCATAAAGAAAACTTGAGTTACATAATTTACATATTCAGTTTGGCATCTGGTATATGCAAATACATAAATGTGACAAAGATGTGCTGACAAAACTTGTATGTATTTTGTAAAACATGTTATATATTTTTGCCCCTTAAAGCAGCCTTGTAATTCAAAAATAAATTCTCTAAAACTGGACACTGAGAAGCAGAACCATCTGGCATTTCCCCAGGAACAGTTGCCAGATGATCCTGCCTCCCTCAGCACTTGCCACTACTCCCATATTATTAATGAAGCACTAATAAAATCAAACTGCTTGACCATCAGATTAGTCAGCAGTCCACAATGACAAAGTCCTGCTTTACTAGAATCTTATTAGTTACCAACATCTAAGCAAATCAGTGTTAGTGCAAAAATCTTAAGGCAGATGGATTTGAAAAACTCAAAGGTGTTTAGATGCAGCAACACACCTCAATGTAATGTGGCTAAAAGAATCTATAACTGTTTTCAGTAGTAAATTCTATTAAAGGCCCTCTATTTTTTTTTTTTTTTGGTGCGGCAAGAACATCTTATTCTTTATTTTTTATTTTTTTTATTGGTTATTCAAAACATTACAAAGATTGCAGAATCACATCGGTTACACATCCACATTTTTACATAATGCCATAATAGTAACTGTTGTATTCTGCTACCTTTCCTATCCTCTACTATCCCCCTTCCCCTCCCCTCCCATCTTCTCTCTCTACCCCATCTACTGTAATTCATTTCTCTCCTTATTTTTTTCCCATTACCCTCACAACCTCTTACATGTAATTTTGTATAACAATGAGGGTTTCCTTCCATTTCCATGCAATTTCCCTTTTCTCTCCCTTTCCCTCCGACCTCATGACTCTGTTTAATGTTAATCTTTTCCTCCTGTTCTTCCTCCCTGCTCTGTTCTTAGTTGCTCTCATTATATCAAAGAAGACATTTGGCATTTGTTTTTTAGGGATTGGCTAGCTTCACTTAGCATAATCTGCTCTAATGCCATCCATTTCCCTGCAAATTCCATGATTTTGTCATTTCTTAGTGCTGCGTAGTACTCCATTGTGTATAAATGCCACATTTTTTTTATCCCTTCATCTATTGAGGGGCATCGGGGTTGGTTCCACAGTCTAGCTATTGTGAATAATAACCCAATCAACAAATGGGCCAAAGACCTGAACAGACACTTCTCAGAGGAGGACATACAATCAATCAACAAGTACATGAAAAATGCTCACCATCTCTAGCAGTCAGAAAAATGCAAATCAAAACCACCCTAAGATACCATCTCACTCCAGTAAGATTGGCAGCCATTATAAAGTCAAACAACAACAAGTGCTGGCGAGGATGTGGGGAAAACGTACTCTTATAAATTGCTGGTGGGACTGCAAATTGGTGTGGCTAATATGGAAAGCAGTATGGAGATTCCTGGGAAAGCTGGGAATGGAACCACCATTTGACCCAGCTATTGCCCTTCTCGGACTATTCCCTGAAGACCTTAAAAGAGCGCACTACAGGGATACTGCCACATTGAGAACATCTTATTCTGATGATAAAGATTAAAGCAAATTTAGAATTCATGTTCTTTGAATCCAAAGACGAATTGTATCACCATGTTGTTTTAAAATTACCTTTTATTCTCTCTTTGAATAAATACAATGTATTTCATTTGAGTTTCTTGCCTAAGTGTACAGCATCACTATTGAAAGACAATAATTTTACTTTTTTCTCCAAAGAGTTCACATGGGGCTCTTTGTAGTGATTTTAGATCAGAAAGATTTATACATTTTTTACTTTTCTTAGATGTTTTAATTAGCTTTTTTCTCTCTGTGATCAAAATACTTGACAAGAACAAGAAAGAGGAGGAAAGGTCTATTTGGGCTCATAGTTTCAGAGGTTTCAGAGGTCCAGTCTAGGGCTGGCTGACTCCATAGCTCTGAGCCTAATATAAGGCAAAATATCATGATAGAAGGACATGGCTAAGAAAAGTAGCTCAGGACATGGCATAAAGGAAGCTACACTCACCACTGACAAAATATATATCCCAAAGGTACATCACCCATAGTGGCCTAAATCTTCTGCCATACTCTACCTGTATACAGGATGTCACATATGAACTTTGGGGGGAACAATACATATTCAAACTATAAAATTAGATACTTTCAAAAGAGTGTTTCTGCCTGGCATGGTGGCACATGCCTGTAATCCCAGCCAAAATTGGGAGGCTGATGCAGAAGGATAATAAGTTTGAGGCCAACCTCAGCAATTTAACAAGTCCCTAAGTAATTTAGTGAGACCCTGTCTCAAAAATCAAAAATGAAAAGAGCTGGGGATGTAGCTCAGTGATAAAGCATCCCATGGTTCAATCCCCAGTAACAACAACAAATTATTTCCTTTAACTTCTGCATCAATTTTGGGAATTATAGCCCTTGATAAGGACAGAGAATTAAAAATTTGGAAAACAGAATTTAGTTTTATTTTTCAGATCATCTTCAACCAAATTATCTTTCTAGACAGAGGATTTCAATCACATCACTGAAACAATAATGAATTGCTATCAGTCACTGAAAATAATGTCTGTCTAGTGTTCTGTGAATTGATTTCAGATCTTTATTATAATTGTGGCAGTCTCATTGAAAGCATTCCAGAGACTATCTCAATTGGGAGAGTGAAGAGTATAGATGGTGCAAGTGCACTGTGAGTTTGATCATTGCAGGGAAACCACTTTATACTGCAGGTTAGTGTGAGTGACTATAACGTATACAATTAATTGTTGCAGCAGTTATGAATTATGGTAAGATTTTTGAGATGTCATTTTACAGTTTATTCTAATTTTTTAAAATTTCATTAATGTTTAAAATTTGGATAAGGAAGAAAACAAAGAGATACAAAGAAAACAGAAATGCTACTCGGGGTCTAATGCATTGCCACAAAATCTCTTTGCATGCCAAGGTATACTGACAACAGTTGTTTGCTACAAATGATTTGGAATGGCTTCAATGACTTATAGATATTAAGTCCAAAAGAACATGAGGAACACTGAAAATTTACTCTAAAAATATTGTTATTATGTCATATGAATTAGAGTGTTCCTAAAAAGGATAACTATAATCACTATCTCAAAATAAATGTAATGAAATAATTAAATGCTTAATATTTCTACTCAAGTTAATAGATGTTAAAAATATTAAAAATTAAATTTTCTTACAAAGACAATGATATATAGTCAATTTATTCTTTTTTGATAAATGTACTTGCTTTCCTTATTAATGCTAACACTGAAGTTTTGAGAAAAAATTATTTTATTTACTCATTTTTACTTTCATCATGTAAAATGAAACATATATTAAATTATACAGAATATAGTAATGAACCCTCTTGTATCTTTCACACAGCTTCAACAATTATCAATTCAAGGCCATCTTGTCTTATTTATTTCCCTACTTCACCACAACTATATTAGTTGAAGCAAATCCCAGATTATATAATCCCATCCATAAATATTTCCATATAAAACATAAGAACTTTCTCATGCAATCACAATACAGTTAATTTCCCTAAACTATAATAGTTCTTATTAAATATCAAGTCAATTCAAATCTCCTTTGATCTTATGAATATTACAAATTTTTTACACTTATTTGAATATAATTCAGATAAACCTAAACATTTGGTGCTGCCTTGATTTCCCATAATTCTATTTTTTTGTATTAAATATTTTTTAATTGTAGATAGACATAATAACTTTATTTAATTTATTTACTTTTTTTTAAATGTGGTGCTGAGGATTGAACCCAGTGCTTCACATGTGTGAGGCAAGCACTCTTCCACTGAGCCACAATCCCAGCTTCCCAAAAATCCATTTTGATCTATGAATTTTTTTCTCTCTGTCTTCAGCTCTGACTTCTCCTTGCATCCCATGCAATTTATGATTGAAGAAGCCAGGAAGTTATTCTACAGAGCTTCATATAATCTTAACATTACTGATTGAATCCCTGTGGTTACACCATCCTCTGTCATCTCATCTACAAATGTGATAACACTGAGATTTGTTTTTGCCACTTTTTGGTAATGTTGGTTCATAGGTGATAATGTGTTTTATAAAGAGACCCATGATATCTGAATGTTTCTTTTTTTCTGATTACAAATTTATATTCAATGCAAAGATATTTCAATATATTAGTGTTGTTCCATGGGGCTATTTTTATCCTATTATTCTTCTTTGTATTAGCTGAAATACTTCTAAAAAGAAACTCCATCTTATTTGCCATTTGGTTATCCATTGATATAGCACATAATAAAAGTTGAATAAATGTTTGATTTAAAGAATAATTTAGGTCTTTACCATCCAATGGTTGAATTTTATTTTAGGTTGAATTTTATTTTATTTTAGTATAAATATAGATATTTGAATATAATCATTTAATTTGTTGATCTTTTTATACTAAAATTTCTTAAAATTGGCCATGAAAGCCTCTTCAGGATGGCCGTGAAGCCCTTTTGGCATGACCCTTCTAGTCTTTTATAATTTTCTTGATAAATGGCCAGAAATATGGCCTAGGATTTTCTTGACCATATCTTGACTAAGACTTGAAATTAGCCAACTTTTTGAAGAAATATTTTAAAAATTATTTTGTTTCTTTTAGTAGGAAAAACTTAAATCTTGATATTAAACCTGGATGATATTGGGGCTGGTTATTATTGAGTTGGTCATTGTTTCTGTTCTTTTTCAGTGGATGGAGCTTGCAAGCATAATTTTAAGATAAAGTAAATCAGCAGTTTGTATCAATTTCTTCAACTAAAACCCAAAACCATGAGTTTTTTTTAACCCCTTCTCTTTTACATTTTTTTTCCTCCCAAACGGAGAATTCAAATTCTCAATTATACCTGAAAATATATTCTTAGTTTATCATATACTTATCTACTTTGATCTGTATAACATACACAATAGTTCATAACAATATCGCCAACATCGTTAGCAACTACTGAAAATTTTTCTTCCAGTTCTTTTATTTCAAAGTTATATATCTTGGTAATGTTTAGCCAGATAATTATATTTTAATGTCATTATTCTACTGAGTACATATTAAGTTTTTTTTTGTTTCATTTTTAGATATTTGTGGATTTTTAAAAAGAATTGTTCCATAATTATGTGAAAATATTTTTTATGATTCCAAAGTAAAATTTACCAAACACAATATGGTCAAAACGTTTAGCTGCTCACCCTGCTTTATCTGCCCTATCTCTTGCCCTTTTCCTTTAGCTAAGCATTTAAAAAATTATTATAACTCTTTTCATTATTAGTTTAATTAAAATTTCTTACATATGTAATCACATTTCTTAGAAAATTGGATTACATCCTGATTTCTCTACAGTTATTTTTACAACTTTATTGTATTCCTTTTTTTAAAAAAAATTATTTATATGAGGCACTGAGAATCAAACCCAGTGCCTCCCACATGCTAGGCAAGCGCTCTACCACCAAAGTATAACCCCAGCCCCTTTATGGTATTCTGTATGAGTTTTTATGATCCCATAGTTTACTCAGTCTCCTACTGTGGTAGATTGAGAAGAGAGTTACTTAAAAACAGAAATTAAATCATTCATTAAGCATAAGTCAGAGGAAACAACAAAACTGTTCCAGGTCTTTGATACCAGTTGAAGATTTATGAAAATTTAAAAGGTCTTGTAAATACTCAGAAAAGGCAAATGTCAAAGGAAATTTAAGATGTCATGTCTAAGATGGGGGGAAATCGTTATGAAATGAATCATTTATTGATTTGGCTTGAATGGTTGAATTATGCAAGAGTAATTTACTGATTATTGTTCATTTTTTTAAGATGTCGTGTTTAACAATGATGCTCAAATTTGGTTGTTCTAACAATATGTCTCATTGTGAGAAAGAAAAACATGCTGAAATCTTTATCTCAGATCCAAAAAATACAAGGTGCATAAAATAATTGACTCAATAAAGATCCAGAGTTTTTCATAACCAATAATATTAAGCAGCAACAAAAGTAGAGAGATACAAAAGTCCTGTATTATTGATGCTGAGATTATGAGAGTGACAAGGAAGACATTATTTTAGGGTCAATTTTAAATTATTCTATTTCCCAAATGTTTGAACCAGCAATTGTATTTTTAAAATTCATCCTCATTTCACCTTATACAGTTATGAAAAGATGTATATACAAATATATTCACTTCACACTTTGCAAAAAAATAAAAAGAAAAATAACTCAGATCTTATCACCTACCAGAGGTGGTTTTATAAATTGAGATTTATCATGCAATTAAATGATATTTAGACACAAATAATGAACTATATATACATATGTGCATATAAAAATGGCTAAGATGTATCAGTATCTTAAAACAAAAAAATTAATATCTGTAGTTTGACTATGAAGACACAAATGGTTAACACTATTTTTCCTTGAGAAATAGCACTTGTGTGTGCATGTGTGTTTGTATGCATAACATGCATATATATATTTGCTTAATATGGGGCATTATCATAATTTGGATTTTTGCAATAGTTTTCATTTCCAGTCATTCTTTTAGCAACTTCAGTTTTTTTGGAAGAATTGCATCTGCACATTATTGAAATGATTTTCATCTAGTAGCAGCAAGTGTGAATTATAGATGATGAATCAGAAATAAAATTTTAAAATGAAATAAAACTCTTATATGCTCAACTAAGAAACAGTGATAAACTAAAAAAAAAACAGATCAAACATCAACATTTTAATGTATTTAGCAGTCATGCCATATGATAAAAAACATAGTATGCTAACAATAAGAATCAAATTCATTCAGTTTTTTGGTTTTGCTGAATTCAAATGATTATCTTTCAACATTGCTTCAGATTATCATCTCAAACATTGTAAGAAAAATATAGAAGATGACAATGTGTAAATTAAGGTTATAGGGGTAAAGAAAATCAGGTATACTTTCTTTTCACATGTTGCATATATTTGTAATAGGGAGATTTGACATCTTCAGATACATTCCAGTTTTGATACTAAACACACTTTAAGAAACTAAAAATATAGGCATAGTGCCTGTTGAAAAGGATTATTGTGCAAATTTATCTATTATAATTGATTATGAAGATATTTCAATTTAAATTTTTGGCTTCAAATGGGCTCAAAAGGGGCTCAATCCTTTCAGCTTAAGATTCATAAAATATTCTGGTCACAATTTTGTCCAAGGAGTAGTCTACATAGGTAATGTTGTACTGTCAGCTGAATCACAGGTGTAGGATTTCAGACTCCAGTGCAACTTGCTAGAGTGTACATCCCAACTCAGCTTTTTGCTGTTTCTCATTGACAAAATGAGATTTCAGTCTTACAACTTTTAGATTTTTCTTCAATATTAAATGCTGCATGATTCTAGTTAGTCAATATAAAGCTTTGTGGCTCAGAGGTAGAGCGCTCGCCTAGCATGCATGAGGCACTGGGTTTGATCCTCAGCACCACATAAAAAATATTAAAATAAAGATATTATGTCCACCTATAACTAAAAAATAAATATTAAAAAAGAAGAAAATGGACAAATACCGGTGAAATATTTGGTGAAAGATTGAATTTTCCAGTTCTAATAGTACTGGGAACCAAGGCATGGAATAGGGGGTCAAGACAGAAAATGTTTTCTGCTGCAGGATCAGGGAAGTGCCTTGATGTGAGAAAGTTATCAGTCATGGAGGTTGTGGCAGATGGAACTTGAATCCAGCTACTTGCTGGGTGGGAATGTGGAATCCATATGGACAGATTTTTCTTTATTTTCAAAAGTTAGGAATGATTCATAAAATGTTTCAATTTTTAAAATACTATGAAAGTTAAACCAAGTATGCTCCTGGATTAAGTTCAGGCTCTGACTTGCCCATCAGTGGCCGCCACTTACAGGATTATGCCTATGAAAACATGTAGAATTAGTGGTATAAAGTCATTGCCCTTTTGGGTGGATTTGTGGTTTTGAAGATCACATCATGTAAATGAAATGAAATAGAAATACCTTTATCATGCTTACTCCATGTCTAACGAAAAAATGAAAGAGAAGATTGTGGACTTAATTTTCATGAAACAACTACAGAGTTTAGAAGTGGAGGATTATAATTTAACTGATTTTCCATACTAATTTTAATTTCATATATTTGATATATTCCTTAGGTAATCAGTTATCTATAAAATTTTATGTGTAGTCCTGAGGTTCAATTATAAAGTGGTGTCTATTCACCCTAGCTTGATGCTAATTCTATGCATAATTCTCAGATCTTAATTTAGTTCCCCTTTTAATAAAATAGAGAAAGGCACATGAATTGCTTCATTTAAAGCAATAATTAAATTTAATATATGGTATAGTGACAGGAGAAATGAAAAAAATGATATGTAGCTACGGTCATTTATTCATGCCCACAATCAGTTATAACTAAGAGATATAGGAATGACCTGTGGGTTTCATATGTGCTTTTATTCCCCCTTTGCAAGCCTTTGTGTAGCTTCAAATATTAAATTTTTGTGCATATAGGACATTATTTGGGAATATTGCTTTGCTTGCTTAAGAGGTAGATTTTTACTCTGACAATGTCTGTTGAATTCTATGGCTTAAATATTCTAATTTCTAATACTGTATAATATACAGTTTATCTGAAAAAATAAATTTTGATCAAGAAGGTTGGCAAATATGATCATATAAAATTAAAAACTGATATAAGAACTACAGATTCTATAATATTTTAGGCTTATTCCTCAAGTCATCCAAACAGAGACTTTGAACATTTAAATAAACATTGTAAATAATCTTCAGGTAAGAATTATGTTAACACCATGAAAAAAAGATGTTGAGATTGTCTTGTTCATTTAATCAAATGTAAATAATCATTCT
This sequence comes from Callospermophilus lateralis, assembly GCF_048772815.1. NCBI lineage: Eukaryota > Metazoa > Chordata > Mammalia > Rodentia > Sciuridae > Callospermophilus > Callospermophilus lateralis. The sequence goes on from NC_135308.1 coordinate 28,321,698, forward strand.
AGGACATTCAGGTTATGATACATGAAATGATTCGAATTTCCTAAGTTCCTTAATAGAATCAGTCAAATATTTGCCAGGTTTATCATGCACAGAAAACTATACTAGTGTGTATTGGTTGTTTCATATGAATAGACCATCCAATCTCAGAAGGCTTTCACCATCCTCTTGAGATTTGTGGTAACTTCTTTGATGTAGGAACATGTGGCCCTGGAGACAAATGAATGGTAGCAGGCTGCCTCTGACAGTCAAAACTTAAGAAGTGAACCCACAAGTACAGAGGTTTCTTATTTATGATTTGTTGATAACACCAAGTCATCAGAAAATCTTCAATAAAAAGTTTTTAGTACTCTCAAGGTTTTTGGTTTGTTTGTTTTCAACACTCCAACATAACCAGTGTTTTGAGTCTCATATATAATCAGCAGCAGCAGAAGAATTATTCTGTGATAATTATAGCCTCTGAGTGAGGTACTAAGTCTGTATTTATGATGGGAATAAGAAGGACATGGGGAAACATGATAATATTGTCATACAGCACAAAGTTATACGACATTCAGTGCAGAAGACACCATGTAACAGGTGCTCAGTCAATATGTGTTTAATAAGTATTGTTAAATTGATATATTTCCTTAACATATACTTTTTAATGGCACCTTGCTTATCATAAACTAAGAAGTTTATCCTTAAAAATTATAAATTTTCATTCTCCAAAGGACAGAAGTATTCAAGAAAGTAAGGATATTTTACAAGATAGCTATTCTATTTCATCATTACTACTTTGTTTTAAATCAGAAAATTAAGTTGTGATAAACTGTGTATCAGTTATAAAGTATACTGGTTAAGTAACTACAATTAAACAAGATTATTAAACTGATTTTTTAAGAACTCCTGGACAATTTTTCTTGAGTTGGTTTTTTTAAAGAGCTCTTAAAAAATTACATACACATGTGTCCATATGCAGGTACATACATAGAGTGGAAAAGCATCTATATAGGGACACACTTACACTTAGACTCATAATTAAGTAATTTAAAATTATATATCATGTTTCTTATATGAAGAAATTCAAAGTAATGGAGAAGGTTTGAAATAAAAATACATTGTTCTACTTATTTGTTTTTAGAACCATAGTTTTTGCAGATTACAAAAGTTTAGCAGTTATTATTAATGTTTCAATATGCATTAACACTATTATTAATTGATTGATATACAATACCAAATTTTCCTGTCATTTTTCTCCAAATTAATCCGTGTTACCTTTCCCCCTTCTTTTCTTGCTTTTTTGTTTCTAGGCCAAATATATGGGAAGGAAGATGTCTTTTATTCCAATATACCTTCATAGACTTCTGTGATAATATGAAAAAAAAGGAAAACTTATGTACTAATTGATTTTTGGTCACTGCTGTGGTTTAAGTGAATATGTCTTTCCAAAAATCTTATGTTGAAACTTAATGAAGATGGTCATAGCATTAAGAGATGGGACCATTGGGAGTATATAGGGCCATTAGGGTTCTGCCCTAATGGATGGGATTAAGGCCCTAAAAAGGAGACTTCAGAGGGCTAAGAAGTAGTTGAATGGTACAGTGCTTGTCTAGCATGCTCAGGTCCTGGGTTAACCCCTAGCACAACCAAAGAATCTCACACAATGACTCCCCCACACAAATAAATAAATAAATTCAGAGAATGCCTCCCATGATTTTCATCCTTCCACCATGTGAGGCCACAGTGTTTATCCTTCCTCCATATGAGGATGCATCAACAAGGTGCCATCTTAGAAGCAGAGAGGAAGCCCTAAAGAGACACGAAATCTGCTGATCCCATCATAGAGTTTCCAGCCTCAAAAGATATGTGAAAGAATGGTTTCTGTAATTCATAAACTACCCAGAAGAAATGGACAAAATCACCATTAACTTTTATATTTCTTCTTTGATTAAAGCCCATGATTAAGCATTATATATTAGAAAATATTGTTTATAATCCGTCCCTGTAAGTTTGCAATATTAGTCAAGTTTAAAAACCTGAAAAATCTACTAAAGATTCGACACATTGTAAGAATGTCATGAGAGATCCTGAAAATTCTTCCTTTAAATTTTCTCAGTTGATTTGCCTCTCTGTACAGTCAGGAAAGAAAGTAAGAGTGTACATTTTTTATGAAATGAAGTATCCCAGAGAATGGATCTATAATAAAGCTATACTTATAGGATATAAGTTTAAAGGATAGAATGACCATCACAACAAATAATTGAATTTCTGCTCAAAATATAATGATGGGTTTTCCTTCTGAGGAGACTTTCTGATGGCTTATCAATGTCAAGTTCATGAGAACGGACTGGAAATACAATAAATCCATTCTACACTGAATATAGTTTCTAGGTGTGACAACTTTGAGCTGTATCAAAAGAACACAGTGATTTATATATAACCTTCTAAAAGTAAGAAACCTGTCTTAATAAATCATATGTCATTTGGGGTATCTGCATTCTAGATTGTTTTATTTTTTAAAAAATTTAAATAATAGCTCTAAGTATTTAGTCTAATAACTATAAGTAGTTACTATTAGAGTCTTTAATAAATTAACCTGTCATATATCCGAAAAGAAAAAAAATATTATTTTTATTTCTTCAGAGACAAATGAAATTGATATATCACAACTGATATTCCTGCAAATGAAGTACCTTTAAAGAATAAATCTCCTGAAATAACAAATACAGTGTCCAGAACTACATAAATTACTTATAAGCTGTACTGCATTGCCTCCCTCTCTCTGGTACCTCACGTAAGTCTACTATACTTCTGGTACTTGTCAGTTATGTGACTAACATGTACATGAAATAAAACTTCGTCTGGCTCTTCGTTTGACAGAAAATAATTTTACAGTACTATTTGTATCCAATAGATCATCTTTGATATGAAATTTTGCTTGGCCATTGTTGGTTTCAAATTGTTTCTAATGCAAATATTAGTTAAGTTTAAATAGATGAAGTCTAAATAGATCAAGTGATCTAGTTAATTTTCATTTCTAATTTTTAAAACTTGGAAATATGAATAGTCTTTTACTTAAGACAAGTCAATGCAGGTGGCATCTGTTTTTTGTACCACAATTTAACTATCATAAGTATATGAAGATTTATTTTTTGATTGTGCACTAATGTCAATATACCTTCTAACCTTTGTTAAGCCTTCTAACCAGTGTTAGTCCTATAGTATAAACATGGACCATAAAATGTATAGCTCAAATATAGATCAACAAGCAAACAATTATATGAATAATAAATCTGAGATTGACACATGGAAATAAAAACTTACCATTTGATATTATTAGCCAACCAGCAAAATCAACTGTATACATTTCCTGAAGAAATAAAAAGTACATTATTATTTAGTGGATGTTTCAAGTGTTTTTCATTACCATTATAAAAATTGACTTTTGTTGTTATTATTAGTAGTAATTATTAGTATTAAAACTATTAATAGAATGGATCAGCACATTTCCTAAAGGACCAGAAGGTAAGTATTTTAGGCTTCACAGGTGAGCAGTCTCTGTCACAAGTACTCTTTCCCATCTCTGCAGCCTGAAGTCTACCATCGAAAATGCACACAAAGGAACTCTTAGCAAATATGAAAAAGTAGAGATACTACCATGCATTTTATCAGATCATTTTGGAATGAAACTGGAAATCAACAACAAAAAATAATAATTTCTACATCTCTTGGAGACTGAACAATATGCTACTGAATGAACAATGGGTCACAGAAGACATCAAGGAGGAGATTAAACAATTCTTAGAGGTAAATGAGAACACAGACACAACACATTGAAATCTCTGAGACACTATAAAAGCAGTACTAAGAGGAAAATTCATTGCATGGAGTTCATTCCTTAAAAGATGAAAAAATTCAACAAATAAATGACCTCACACTACATCTCAAAGCCCCAACTTCCTTAATAAGACTTTTATAGCTCAATAATTAAAACCAAGAATCAATAAATGGGATGGAATCAAATTAAAAAGTTTCTTCTCAGCAAAAGAAACAATCTGTGAGGTGAATAGAGAGCCTACATCCTGGGAGCAAATTTTTACCCCTTACACATCAGATAGAGCACTAATCTCTAGGGTACATAAAGAACTCAAAAAGCTAAACACCAAAAAAAAACAAAACAAAAACAAAACCCAAAAAAACAATCAACAATTGGGCCAAAGACCTGAACAGACACTTCTCAGAAGAGGATATACAATCAATCAACAAATATATGAAAAAATGCTCATCATCTCTAGCAATCAGAGACATGCAAATCAAAACTACTCTAAGATATCATCTCACTCCAGCCAGAATGGCAACTATTATGAAGACAAACAGCACTAAGTGTTGGCGAGGATGTGGGGAAAAAGGTATACTCACACATTGCTGGTGGAACTGCAAATTGGTGCAGCCAATTTGGAAAGCAGTATGGAGATTCCTTGGAAATCTGGGAATGGAACCACCATTTGACCCAGCTATCCCTCTCCTCGGACTATACCCAAGGGACTTAAAAATAGCATACTACAGGGACACAGCCACATCAATGTTTATAGCAGCACAATTCACAATAGCTAAACTGTGGAGCCAACCTAGATGTTCTTCAGTGGATGAATGGATTAAAAAAAAAGTGGCATATATACATAATGGAATTTTACTCAGCATTAAAAAATAACAAAATCATGGCATGTGCAGGTAAATGGATGGTGTTGGAGAAGATAATGCTAAGTGAAGTCAGCCAATCCCTAAAAAACAAATGTGGAATGTTTTTTTCTGATATAAGGAGGTTGACTCATAGTGGGGTAGGGAGGGAGAGCATGGGAGGAATAGATGAATTCTAGATAGGGAAGAGGGGCAGGGGATTAGCAAGGGTGGTGGAATGTGATGGACATCATTATACAAAGAACATGTATGAAGACTTGAATTGGGTGTCGACATACTTTATATACAAACAGAGATGAGAAAAATTGTGGTACATATGTGTATTAAGAATTGTAATGCAAAATAAAAACAAAATACATGTATAAAGGCATAAATTGGCATGAACATACTTTATATACATAGATATGAAAAACTGTGCTGTATATGTGTAATAAGAGTTGTAATGCTTTCTACTGCTGTCGTGTATTTAAAAAAATAAAATCAATAAAAGATTAAAAAAAAAAGAAAGAAAGAAAATGCAATGGATGCACCTGTGAGCCAATATAACACCTGGACAATAGGTGACAGTATATAGTTCTAAGTTGTTTTCACATATTCACTAATCCATTAATGCATACCTCTTATAATATCTATGTATAGATGTTCACTTTTTGTAGATGAGGGAATAGTTCAAACTTGACCTGCACATGTGATGCAAAATAGAGTCAAGTCTCCAGACTGTACAACAGATGCTACAGATGCTCCTGATCTGTAGTCTTAAAAGGGAAGCCACTCTGAGAGTCAAAATGTATGTTTTTTTTAATTAATGAGAAATGTTCCACCTCATTATGAACTGTCATAGCAGAACAGGATGACAAGATGACAGTACAAGCTCAGATTGCAGCTAATAGATTTGACTTATCCTAAAAATTCACGAACGCTAGGGCTTAGCATTTAAGAATATAACACAGACACAGAGGATTGGACAACAGTTGTGACTTCATTGAGAAGAGTCAATTCCTTATTCAAATACTTTAAAAATATTTATTGGCCAAATTATCAAACATTGAAGACATAATTTAATATAATCTGAAATAAATGATTAGGAATGATATTAAAATATAGTTTTATGTACATACTAAATATAAATCTTTTTTATTCTACTTATCCAACAATTACAAACCAATTATCCAGTACATGTTCAAAGTCAGATATTTCCCCAGGAGCTAGGATACACATAATCCTGAGCTCAAGAGTCAAAAATATAGAGAAAAGATACAGAATTTTTAAGGACAACCAAAAAATAAAAAGAAAATGTATATGCTACACATAATTAAACATGTAGGTTTTTCAAATTATAAGTGGAATAAAAGCATATTTAAATATATATGCATTAGTCAAAATGTACTTTTTCAATCTTTCAAATGATAATTAATTTAAGAGTTTAAGGTCATTTAAAGATAAATGTTTTTTTTAAAAAAAAGAAGAAATAAATTAGAGAAGCCTATGGGAAAATAATGTTTCAACCTGGAGATCTAGTATACAACATAGTACCTATAGTTAATAACATTGTATGTTTTTAACCCTTGTTAATTATAATTATATTACAAATTATAATTATTATAATAAAAAAGGCAGGAGAAAAAGTTATATTCATATCTTTTATATAAAAAGATTATATCATACTTTTAAAAAGTGTACCTTTTAAAAATTTATATCAGTATAAAACTTATATAGATGTATATATTAAAGCTAAAAAGTAAACATATCAAGTATTTCTACTGTAAAATTATAAACCCTGAGGTTTAATCTTTTAGAAGGGAAAACCTAAAAAAGAAACAAAGCTTTTTATTGTAAAAATTATATCACATTAAATTTGTAATTTTGTATTAGCCTTCTGCTTATGTATTTCAGTGAGAAATTATAGATATTATTTATTTTAAAACTATAATTAATAACTTTGTTATTTACTATTTCATCACTATAGTTAAAAGCTTTGTTGTGAAAGAAAATTAAGAAACTTTGACTTTTGTTTCCTGATTTTCTATTTGTGGAAATGATGACAAGGGAAGATATTTTGATATGGAAGAAAAAGTTACGAAGTATTTAAGATAATGGGGATAAAGATCTCTATAATGTTTGATAAGAAAAGATGGAGTGGTAATGATGTATTGCCTTCTCTTTAAACAATTAGCTTAAACAGATTTTCTGAAAAATACATAAATCAGTAATGTATTACATATTTCTCAACAAAAGTTTCTTGATCTACAATTCTGGTTTCAACTTGGACAAGATCAAGTACACAGAGAAGGAGAATTAGAAAAGAGAGAGAGAGAGAGAGAGAGAGAGAGAGAGAGAGAGAGAGAGAGAGAGATCATAAGACAAATTGTACTGCTGAGCGGGAAATGTTGAATGCATGAAATATATTAAATTCTGTTTATTTTTTCCATCAAACTAATACTTTTGATAAAATTCTTACTCTTCTCTCACTATCTCTCAATCTCATTTCAAGAAGAGACAATGACCAAAATATTAATAGAATCTGACTCACATCCTTCCGGACTGTCTGCAAAGAGTTTGCGACAATGTGGGATATGAATCATGCTTATAAGAGAATATCTCACATTTATTGTAAATGTGTCCTAATTGCAAGAAATGGAAACAATAATTTCAGTAATTTTGCTTTATAAAAGATAAATATTTAAGAAAATTTGGTTATTCTTAAATTGTTAGATAATTATATATTTTATTTATATTTTTATAATAAAGTTTAAATTCTTGTAATAAATTTTTCATTGTCACCTACAAGCTAAATTGAGAAATATTCAGGGCCCTGTAATGGCCTTCATGGGTCATAACTGAACACATATATTTTCCAGTTTAGACCACCTAATAATGATACATTTTTTTTTTTTTTTTTTTAGTGAGAATCAAACCCAGTGCCTCATGCATGCTAGGCAAGTGCTCTACCTCTGAGCCACAACCACAGCCCCTAATAATGATACTTAAAAGACTAAAATTCTCCCATTACAATGTAAGATATGAACTTTAGTAATCACCCAGATCATTTGAAATTATATTTCTTTCTTATTATCTTGTACATGCATGTCTTTCCAATTAATATGCTTCATTACCTAAGTAGTTAGCTTAGTCATCTTATTTTTTGTTAGATGTTGGTGTTAGGCACTATTGTTGTGAGTGTCCTTAAAAATTTTAACTTACTTAATCCTTACTTAAGAATAGCTTCCCACATACTAAATAACATGTACATTTGAATGCACCAAATTAACTTAAACTAGAATAATTTTAAAATACCAGAGCATATATTTAAATTTTTTTTATTTAAAGAATACCATGTTTGAAGAAAGGTGTAAGAGGAAGAGAAATTTCTCCCTGGAATATAATGGAAAGGATGCAATGTATACTAAATAGTCCATTAATGTTTCCTTAGCAATTCTGGTCTTCTCATTAAAGCCTTTATTTCTTTTCTTTTCTGAAAATGAATTTCATTTTGTATGTTTAAGGTATACAACCTGATGCTATAGCCTATATATAGTTATTATAGTCAAGCAAATTAATATCCATCATTTATATTTACACATTTATTGTTTTTATGGGAAAAACAGCTAAAATATACTCATTTAGCATGAATCCCAAATGTAGTACTATCTTATTATCTATAGGCCTCATGTTGCATCTTACATCTCTGAACTTGCTCATCCTACATATCTGTTCCTTTGTATCCACAATTATGCATCTTCTGTGCAAAGTGCTGTTAGTCTACTTTATTTCCTTTGAATTTTAAACTGTAATCCTTGAAGTCTTATTCTATAACAGTTCCTCAGTCATGGGAAGAACAAAATAATTAGCAAGTTTTGTGATTGTTTTACTTTCTTGAGGCCAATTTAAACTTAATGGCTGAGAGGAAAGGAAATTGAGGTCTAGAAGATCCTCAGATTCTCTCAACAAGTCAGTAGCTCAGTTTGCCATCTTGGGCTAATCAATCAGCTTCCATATTCTTCATTCATCCTCCCAAGAGTTTGCAGAACACGTGCACAGCATCATGGGAGACAAGAAAGCACTCAAAACATTCCTGAAGTTTTGAAAATAAAACAGAATCTAGTCAGATTACAAATGAAATGAAAGGGGATAAGAAGTAAATGGATAAAGGAAAAGTATTACTACAACCTCATATTAAAATCTTTAAGAAATGTTCTATTTTTCCTCAACAACCTTATTGCTATCAACATTGAAAACATTAGGAAAACTAGTGATATGAAATTCATCAGATAATGTATTTTATAGAGAAGACTTTTCTATCTTCTAATAAAGTAATGTTCAAAGATTCAAAGACACTTATTTGTTCTTAATTTCTTAAAGAAATAACTTGCCATGTGTGATCACCACAGGCCACTTAACCTTTTTTCTTTTTCACTGATAAGCTGAAGATTATAATAGAAGCAACCTCATGAATGTATTGTTCAAATTATATGTACAAAAGCATGCAGGGTTCTTTAGAAAGTACTTGGGGACAAAGTAAGAATTCAATAATGGTAGATACTTTTATTTTAATGAAATCTAATGTTTGTTAGAAGAGACAAAGAGAGCGTAAATAATTAGGTAAAGTACTCTGGGCATTCAAAAGAGGAAGGAATTCTTTCTTCCACATGTCATTGTAACACCTCTCTCCTCTGTACTATGATCTTTGCTTTAACCTCCTCCTTTACCATACTTGTAATGATAAAATAATTTAGCAAAGACTTTACAATAAGCACTTTCCTTAAATTTTTATCAACAAATTATTTTAGTAAATTCCAAGAGATTTTATTTCCCTCTTTCTCTTCTGTTCAAAAAGAAAAAAAATTCCATCTATTTCTGTCGTTGCAAGAACTCTACTGTGATTATTCTCATGAAATCTGGCCAGCTGGTAATATAAACCACACAGCTTACCTAGGATATTTAGCACTAACAATCTTCTGAGATTTAAACTGTGGACAAACATTGTGAGGTCATAAGCTAGACAATATAGCATTAACGATTAGACCAATCCTCCTGAAAAACAACTTTAGTTTTTCACATGTTGTAACTTTATTCACATCAGTTTTATTTAGTATTTTTCACTTTATATCCCAAAGAAATTGTGAATGTTCAATATCATCCAACTAATATATCTAATATAAGTCAAAATAGGCAAAGGTAATACATGCCTACTTTTACAAATGTCCCTACATATTTGCGTCTAAATCATCAAGCATTTAATTTAGCAAATATTAAATAAAACATTTTATTTTATTTTATCAGTATGAAAATAGATGCAGATATACTACTGTCATTTAATAAATCACGTGTTCTGAGTTAATTCAGAGTCATAGTGTTATGTCATTTAGTTTATTATCTGTCCATAAATTATGCCAAATATCCACTTATTTAACTTATGAGTTATACTGCATTTATTCTTACAAATGACACCTGTTAATTCATAGTATATAGAATAACAGTGCCATTCAGTAAAGATATTATGTTGATAAGATTACATTTTACATATTCATATGGGTGGTAAGCAAGAAAAAAAAAAACCTCTTCCAATTCACATGAAAAGTGAAATAAGGGGCTGGGGATGTGGCATAGTGGTAGAGAGCTGGCCTGCCACATGTGAGACACTGGGTTTGATCCTAAGCACCAGATAAAAATAAGATATTGTGTCCACCTATAACTAAAAAAATATGAAAAAAATTAAAAGTGTGGAATCAGAAGTTTTATTATCATAGTTGGCTTCTGACAGCTTTCAAAATCCCATTCTTTCCCAACCTACCCTTTCTGTCCCACATCTGAAAGTTAATAAGAAACCCAGGTTGTTTCCTCAAGACTTGGTATCATGAGGGAAGCTATTCTTCACTCAGGCCTAAGAATCACTTTAAAAGCAAGAGTAGTCTCCCTTTCCTGTCATCTCAACTCATTTTTACATCTGATTGGGAGCTTCCCTGCACTTCTCATAAAACCTATGTAAATAATAAAACTTTTCATGCCCTCTTCAAGTGAGACATTATCAGTTTTGCATCTAAGCAAATTTTGGGTGGGAAACTGCGTAATATCTTTGGAGTGACCTTAACAGGTATAGTAATTAGAGAAAGAGTAAAGGATTCTGAAAATCAGACTAATCCAGTTTGGACTAAAAGGTTGGAGACTGAGAGTTATGTCTAGGCAGATGGCCATTAGCACTAGCATGTAGATGGTAATCAAGCATTGGAAAGGACGGAACCACCCAAAAACAATGCAGAAAGAGAAGGGACAAGCATGTTGCTTAAATCTAGTTCTATATTGTTTAGTTTTCCCTTTCTCTTTAGTTTGTCTCCTTTAGACATTATTCTCAATAATTTATTTGATGTTTTCTAGGCATGACTTAACTTCAAACAAAATTAAAGCCACTGATTAATTAATCTTCATCTTTTAGGCCAATTTTCAAAAATCTAAGTGTCCACAACATGACCCAGACAACTAAACAAAAAATTTCAGGGTTGGGTCCCAGGCATCAAAAATTTTAAAAATTCTCCATGTGACTCTAGTGTGCATTCAAGATGCAGAAACTCCTCTGCAACTGATTGAAGTCAGAAGACATAAGCAATATATAGGTTGTAATTTTTAAATGCATCTCATATCTTATTTCAGAATGGATTTAAGGTATGGTATTTTATATGGTTATGGTTATTAAAATATAATCATAGTCCTACTAACAAATTATTTTCCAAAAAATAAACAACAGATGAATGATGAAGAAGTAATTTAAAACCAAGTTTTCTTCTGGTTACTTTCATAGGATAACTCACCTAGAAAACATAGCTTAAAGATTCATAGGTTAGGAATCCAGGACTTTGAATATAGTACCTTGAAATTTTCTCATATTCGATTTAATCTTCTCTTAAAGTAGATATAAGGTAATACTAAGTTTCAGCATTTCTAAATAAGGCATGAGTGAAAAAAATTTTTCAAAGAGCTTAGAGATGATTGTGGAAAACCGATTGATACCTTAGAAATCTTATTAGAAGGATAATTCTCCGTATCTTCAAGTAAATGTTCAAATATTTCTGTCTACAAACATGAGAATTTTAAACTCCATTAGAATGTCTTCCCATATCCATATCTTCTTTTTCTGAGAAATAGCTGTAATTTTAGACAACTTTAGACATAATTTCTGACCTCTTATAATAACAGGTTTGGCATTTTAGTTATTCTTCACTTACTAGTAGGAAATCCCCAGGGTTTCTCTTTTATGAAACAGCTAAAAAATATTTAGTTTGACTGCCATCAAAACATCATTTGTTCAATTTGTGATTCTCATCTCTATGGCCCTTAAATTCTCTTAATCTGGGGATCATATTCTAAAAAGGGACGATTGAGCTCCTCTTGGAAAGTTTTCAAGGGAGAATTAGCTATAATAGTTTAGTATAACTAATATTATGAATCATGAGTTAATTGGGTTTGCAACTGTAATATATTATAAAAGTTTTTTTGAGGTTACAAAATCTCTTGGAAAATGGTAAAAAAAATTCTGTAAAAATATTGTTCCACATATTATAGATAATTGGAATTTGGCTTAAAATAATGGTCAGTTACCAATTTCTGATTTTAAAAATGACAAACTCAGGGACATATAGTGCTCTCTCATAGAAAATTAATCAATCCAGAATTGAGTACAAGATACAAAAAATGGTACATTGGCAGTGTTCAAATTTGCATAAATTATGAGGAAAATTTTCTTGTAGTTTTTTCAAATGTTATCTTTCCAAATTTCTTCTGAATGTTTCAAATACATTTATCTATACTCCTCTGACTGGAGTGAGTAGGAATCTCAGATAGTTTTTATTTGTGTTTCCCTTATATATAAATATGTTGAACATTTTTTCATATAATTGTTGGTCATTTTTACTTCTTCTTTTGAGAAGTATTTGTTCAGTGTTTTTGCACATATACTGAACAATTTTTTTTGTTATTTTGGTGTTGAGTTCACTGAGTTATTTATATATTCTGGATTAATCCTCTGTCAGAAGTGTAGCTGGCACAGATTTCTTCAACCTATAGAATGTCTCTTAATCCTGTTAATTATTTCCTTTCTGTACAGAAGTTTTAATTTTTATTATGGTTTAGATATGAGATGTCCTCCAGTAAGCTCTTGGTATAGACAATTTAAGAATATTCAGAGGTGAAATGATCAGATTATGAGAATTATTATCTAATTAGCAGGTTAACCCTTTTAATGGATTAAAAATACAAAAGGACTACAGAACTGGATAATAAATATAGGCAGATGGGGCATGGCTATAGGAAGTAGGCCTCTGGCAGGGAATGAACTTGGGCATTATATCTTGTCCTTGTTTCCTCTCTGTTTTCCAACTGCCAGAAACTGAGCAGCTTTCCTTCACCATGTCTTTCTGCCATAACTTTTTGCCTCACCTTGGGCTCAGAGTGGAGATGGCTAACTATGGACTAAATTTCTGAAACTGTGAATCCAAAATTAAATTTTTCCTCCTCTAAAAGTGAGAAAAAAAAAAGGAACACTTTTACGCTTTTGATGGGATAGTGAATTAGTACAAGCACTACTGAAATCAGTATGGAGATTCTTCAAAAGACTTGGAATGGAACCACCATATGACCCAGCTATACCACTCCTTGGTATGTATCTAAAGAAATAGAGTCAGCATACTATAGCAATACATGCATACCTATGTATATAGCAGTAAAGTTTAGCAGTAGCTAAACTATGGAATCAGTTAAGGTGTCCATCAATGGAAGAATTGATAGAGAAAATGTCGGATACATATATACAATGGAGTTATATTTGGTCATGAAGAAGAACAAAATTATGTCAATCATAGGAAAATAGATGGAACTTGAGAACATTGTTAAGCAAAGTAAGCCAAACTCAGAAAGTCAAGGATTATATGTTTTCTCTTTTATGTGGAATCTAGAGAGGAAAAAGGAAAAGAAAGGGGCATATGTGGTGGTAGGGATCTCATGAAAATCAAAAGGAGATGAGTTGAACATGGGAAAGGGGCTAGGGCAGGCAGGAGGGGAGGTAAAGGGGAAAATCTGATAAATGATATTGGCCAAATTATGTTATGTTGTGTGCATGTATGAATTTGTAACAATGAATCACATCATATTTACAAATATGGTGCATCAATAAAAATATGAAAAAATGCCCTCTAAGTTGTTCTTGTCAGTTATTTTGTCAGCTATTTATTTCATCTAAGAAAACCTGACTAACACAAATTTGATGCCATATCTTTTATGGATTTTTGCATTTAATTCCTGAGTTGTAGAGTCCTGTTCAGGAAGTCATCGCCTGTATGTATATGTTGATGTATTTGTTCTTCTTAAAGTTGCAAAGTTTGGTATTATATTTACATCTTTTATTGAGTTTTAGTTGGCTTTTTGATGAGGTGAGAGATAGTGAATCTAGTTCCATTCTTCTACATATGAATATCCAGTTTTCTAAGCACCCTTTGTTAAAGAGACTGTCTTATGGTTTTGTTACCTTTGTCGAGAAGCAGATAACTATGGGTTTGTCTTTGTGTCTTCTATTCTACTCCCATGGCTCTACTTGTCTGTTTTTATGCCAGTATCATGCTATTTTTATTGCTATAGCTCCATAGTATAATTCCAAAATCAGATATTGTGATGCCTCTAGCATGTTCTTTTTGTTCAGAATTTCTTTGGCTATTCTGAGTCTTTTGCTTTGTCATATTAATTTTAGTGTTTTTCCTAATTCTATGCAGAATATAATTGATATTTTGATGGGCATTGCACTAAAGCTGTATCATGTATTATATTATGAGCATTAAAAAATATTAAATTAGAGGCTGGTATTGTGGCTCAGCAGTAGAGCGCTCACCTAGCACGTACGAAGCACCGGGTTCAATCCTCAGCACCACATAAAAATAAAATAATAGTATTGTATTCAACTACAACTAAAATAAAATATTTTAAAAATATTAAATCAGCCAGATATGGTTGCACATGCCTGTAATCCCAGTGGCTCAGGAGGCAGAGGCAGGAGGATGGTGAGTTCAAAGTCATCCTGAGCAAAAATGAGGTACTAAGCAACTCAGTGAGACCCTGTCTCTAAATAAAGTACAAAATAGTGCTGGGGATGTGGCTCAGTGGTTGAGTGCCCTTGAGTTCAATACCTGGTATCGCCCCCCAAAACATTAAATCTGCCTACCCACGAACAGAGGAGGCCTTTCCTTCTTCTACTGTCTCCAATTTCTTTCTTCAGTTCCTATCATTTTCATTTTAGAGGTCTTTTACCTACTTGGCTAGGTGTATCCCTAGGTATTTTTAAAAAGGCTTTGTCAATGGAATTGTTTCCTGATTTCTGTCTCAGGGATTCATCATTAGTGTATAGAAAAGCTATTGACTTTTGTGTGTTGATTTTATATCCTGATAATTGGCTGAATTTGTTTATCAATTCTAGAAGTCTTCTGGTAAAACACTGAAGGTCTTCTAAGTATAGGATCACATAATTTGCAATAGTGACTTTATTTCTTCCTTTCCTATTTGTTCCCCTTTCCTTTCTCTTGAATAATGGCTCTGACTAAAATTTCAACTACCATATTAAATAGGAATAGTGGTCATAGACAGCCTGGATCCCAATTTAAGATGACGTGCATTCAGTTTTTCCTCCATCAGTGTGATGTTGGTTTTGGATTTGTCATATATAGCCTTTATTATGATGTGGTAAGTTCCTTCTGTTCCCTAGTTTCTCCAGGGTTTTTACCATGAAAGGGTGTTGAATTTTATTATACTTACATTAACTTCTCATTCTAGTGATTGTACATGATGTGGAATTACATTGGTCATGTATTCATATATGCACATAAGAAAGTAATGTCTGATTCATTCTACTACCTTTTCTATTCCTATCCTCCTCCCTTCCCTTCATTCCCCTTTGTCTAATCCAAAGTACTTCTATTCTTCCCTTACCCCTCATCCCCATTGTGAGATAGCATCTGCATCTCAGAGAGAACAACTGGCCTTTGGATTTTTGGGGGATTGGCTTATTTCACTTAGCATGATAGTCTCCACTTCCATCAGTTTATTGGCAAATGCCCATAATTTTATTTATTTTTTTTTTGTGGCTGAGTAATATTCCATTGTGTATATATACTACATTTCCTTTATCCATTCATTAGTTGGAGGGCACCTAGGTTGGCTCCATTGTTTACTATTGTGAATTGAGCTGCTATAAATAATTATGTGGCTATGTCATTCATGGTACTATGCTAATTTTAGGTCCTTTGGGTATAGCGAGGACTGGGATAACTGGGTCAAATTGTGGTTTCCATTCCACATTTTTGAGAGGAATATCCATACTGCTTTCCAGAGTGATTGCATAATTTTCAGTCCCACCAGCAATATATGAGTGTACCTTCTCCCCCAAATCCTTACAAACATTCATTATTACTTGTATTCTTGATAGTTGCCATTCTGACTGGAGTGAGATGAAATCACTGTAGTTTTAATTTGCATTTCTGTAACTGCTAGAGATGTTGAACATTTTTTTCACATATATGTTGACCAATTATATTTCTTCTGTGAAATCCCTATTTGGTTCCTTTGCCAATTTATTAATTGGGTTAATTAATGCTCTATCTGAGGTGCAGGTGGCAAAGATTTTCTCCCATTCTGTAGGATCTCTCTTCACATTCTTGATTGTTTCTTTTGCTATGAAGAAGTTTTTTAGTTTCATTCCATCCCATTTATTGATTCTTGATTTTACTTCTTGCACTTTATGAGTCTTATAAGGAAGTTGGTTCCTAGGTCAACATGATGTGGACTTTGGCCTCTTTTTTCTTCTAGTAGGTGCAGGGTCTCTGGTCTAATGCCCAAGTCTGTGATCTACTTTGATTTGAGTTTTGTGTAGGGTGAGGAATAGAGGTCTACTTTTATTTTGCTACAGATGGATTTCAGTTTTCTCAGCACTATTTGTGAAAGAGGCTATCTTTTATACAATATATGTTTTGTTGTGGCTTTGTGCAGTATAACTATATTTATGTGGGTTTGTTTCTATATGTTCTATTCTATACCATTGGTATACATGTCTATTTTGCCGCTAATACCATGCCAATTTTGTTACTATATCTCTGTAGTAAAATTGAAGGTCTGGTAATTGAAGGTCTTACCTCATTTTTCTTGCTAAGTGTTGCTTTGGCTAGTCTGGGTCTCTGTATTTTTCCAAATGAATTTCATGACTGCCTTTTTATTTCTATGAAGAACATCATTAAGATTTTAATAGGAGTTGCATTAAATCTGTATAGCATTTTTGGTAGTAAGGCCATTTGACAATATTCATTCTTCCTACCCAAGAACATGGGAGATTTTTCCATCTTCTAAAGTCTACTTTGATTTCTTTCTTTAGTGTTCTATAGTATTCATTATAGAGGTCTTTCACTTCTTTGTTAGATTGATTCCCAAGTATTTTATTATTTTTGAAGCTATTGTGAATGGGATAGTTTTCCTCATTTCTCTTTCAGTTGATTCATCCCTGATAGAAACACAATTGACTTATGGGTATTAATTTTATAGGCTAATACCTGGATTAATTAATTTATGATCTGTAGAAGTGGAGTTTTTTGGGTCTTCTAAGTATAGGATCACGTCATCAGCAAATAGGAATAGTTTGAGTTCTTCTTTTATCTTCCTGTTTCTGATTCTAATATTTTATTCTTCAATCTGATTTTCTATATCTCTTTAAGGGATTTTAGTTTCAAGAAGTATACTTCACTATTTTCCCTAAGACTTTCTATATCTGAGAATATCTCTTCCTTTAACATATGAATATGTATCTAACTAGGTTAGGATTTCTGGGTTTTTACTTTTTCAACTCATTGTTTTGTGAAATTTTTGGTTTGAAGGAGGAAAAATAATGAAAATATTTTTTATTCCTATAGGTAACTTCTTTGTCTATGCATATGAGAGTAATTATTTTTTGAGATGTAAGTAAGTGTACAAGACATATTTCCAAGTGGATCATCCTAATAACTTTGACAGCAGCATAATGAGCATTTGAGATACTTGAGATCTCTGTGGTGAGACTATTATTCATCAGTTGGTCCTCTCTGTGGTATGCATCATGTATTTTATTTTCTCTCCCTTCAGTTAAGTTTATCTAATGGGTTTCTCCACACATTATTCCTCAACTTCCTTCATTTGATTTTCTGACAACATACTGCTTTCCTTTCCTCCGACTTAGATAGCTTTTATGGAATAGTTGTTGGACAGGTTCACTGTGGCCCCATTTCTGTCAGTTAACAGGCCCAAGTCCCTAGACTCCAGTAATGCTGCCTGTCCCCTCTGTCTCTCCATTTTATGGGTGGTACTAGCTTCATGTTGTGACTATTCAATGAGTTGCTACATAAATCATATTATTTTACTTCTCAGAAAAGTTTGTCACCAGTGTATAAATTGCTACAGGAATTCTGTTTAGCTTTAAATATTTTGAAAATTTTCTGTTTTTCTGGTTGGATTCTGAATAAAACAAACATTTCCCAGCATTTACTATTTATATTTTGGTCTGTATACAATAATATTTTAGCCAAAGTGGGATTGTCTGTTTGTAAAATTCTACAACTTATTTTATTGTTATTTTTAAAGAAAAGCAACTTTATTAGGAAGACTAAAATGTCTGTATGCTAAGTTAAACGGGTATGTTATACAAGAAGGGACCTGAAAATTCTTATTCGGATGTCCTCTAAGACTGGATTCCTTTTATATGCACCTTATTTTTTTTTCCCCAGACGTCTAACTTCAGTCGGTAGTTGAGCAGAAATACGGTTTACAATTTCTTGGCTCTAGACAACGTCTGGACCTTTGAACCAACTCAAAGTTGATTGGTAATAAATACTACCTTGTAACTTTGAAGGCTATTCAGTGGTATATAGGGAAGTAGCTGCTCTACTTTTAACTTTTTCCAGGAGTTTGACCCTGAGCAGATCAGTGGGCATCTTAAGAAGTAGAAGACAAGCTGTATTCATTCTAAAAAGCAGTTGAATTCCCCAGTTATGAGACGCTAAAGAAAGGAAAGGGAGGCATTATGTGTATCTAAGAGTAGCCATTCAAAGACCCCTGGACATATCCCAGCCTTCTAGGTAGTATGACTGTATCACCTGTAAGTTCAGTCATATGCTTGTTCTCTTACACTTATCATGGAATCAACTTGCTTGTTTACCAAACCTCCTTCATTTTAACAAGAGGATAACATTCCTTCATGTTGGTATATCTTAATCTGTTTAATAAATTTATTCAATTTATGTCTAAATGGTTTATTTCTATAAGCCTACCTTTATATGTATTATTTAGCATATTGTGTGTGTGTGTGTGTGTGTGTGTGTGTGTGTGTCCGAGAGAGAGAGAGAGAGAGAGAGAGAGAGAGAGAGAGAGAGATTTTTCTTATGGTGGAAACTTCCTTATAGTAAAATTTCTAGATAAAAGTTTAATTTAATTTTAAATAATGCTTACTACTAAATTTACAGAAAAAATTACACCAATTTATTATGCCCTCCAAACTGTATGACAGAAAGTAATCCCATTATCTTGTCATTGTAACTTATTTTTACCAGTTAAGAATGAGATTAAAGTTATGTTCAAATGCTTCATGACCAATTATCTTTTTACTCTGGGAACTGTCAATCACATACTTTCTCCACTTTTTTTTTTTATTAAGGCTTAATAGTTATCTTTATATATTATAAATGCTAACTAAATGTTACAAATGCTTTACTTTGGTTTATGTTATATGTTAGGGATACAGTATAATTTTGAAGTGAAGTATTCTAATATCTGTGTATTCCTTCCTTTATCTTGTCCAAAACCATGAAACTAACAACTTCTATAACTTCACAGTCTTCTATTTCAGAGCCCTTAGGGCATTGATGTTTGATATTCGGTTTGGCCATCCCTGAATGATGAAGGGCACACCAAAATTGATCATTGGAGATCAGAAAGGAGTGAGAAGAATCATCTCCAACCCTGATTGACAGCTGGAGGGAAGAAAAAAGCATGCAAATATTACCTGGATTGATGCTATTCAGACCGACAGTCATTAAGTGCTATTTGCCTTTGCAACTGAGTGTAAGCATGCATGTATGTATGTGTGTTTCTGTCTGTCTGTCTGTCTGTATGTATGTATGTATGTACATATATCTCTTCCATCCCTAATTCTTTTTTCCTTGTGGTCTGGTTTGGTCCTTGTCAGTGGCAGTCACTGGTGCAGTTATTCACTTACTTCTGGGCCATGTTGTATTGGCTCAGAAAGTACTGGATCCTAACACTGCTGGTGCTGTAACTAATGGAAGGCTTTGAATTTTTCATGTCATGGTTCTCTCCTAACTTCGTATCTTTCTTTTTATTAAATGTGACTTAAATTATAATACATCTTAGACAATTTGGTTATTAGCTAGCATTAATCTGCAATCAGTCATTCATCATTCAAAAAATTGAGAACCTTCTGTGTGTAAGTAATTATATCTCCCAACATACCTAACATAGTTCTCACCAAATATTTATAAAATGGATTAATATATTACAGTTCAAGAATTTTGCTCTGAAGACGTATGGATGGTATTATGAAAAAAAAAAAAACTAGTTGCATTAAAATTGTATTCCTAAGAAAAACAGGAGTGTGGGCCTAACTGGAAAAAAATAATACAATGAGTAATATATCATTATTTGTTAAGAGTATAAAATTTGTAAATATATTGAAGATGAAGATGTAAAGAAATAAGTACATTTGGTTGACTCCAAATGAAAATGCTTCTCAGAGGTTAGGATTTTTTTTTTCTGTGTTTAATAGTCACTATGAACTAATAGTTGTTTTGTCCTCCCTAAATTCATAAATTGAAGCTTTAACTCTCCAGTGTGACTGTATTCTGAAGTGGGTCTTCTAAGAAAGTAATTAAGGTTAATATGGTCATAAGAATGGTGCTCAACAGACCCCAGGGATCTCCATATCCACATGTGCACCCCCAAGAAAGGCCGTGTAAGGACATGGTGAGATGGCGGCTGTGTGCAAGCCAGGAGGGAGCCTGTACCAGAAATTAAAACAGCCAGAAATTTTAAACTTCTAGCTTCCAGAACTATGAGAAAGCAAATTCTTTTGTTTAAGCTAACCTCTGTATGGAATTTCAAGGCAACCTGAACAGATTAATACCATAATTAATAGTATTAAAATTAGTAGGTGCACAAAGTATACAAAATAAATAGCTAAATCTTTTTGAAGAACAAATAAGAGTGCTCATTTTGCCAGATATCAAACTTGTAAAACTAGAGTAAATCAGTATTTATTTGTATACTGTGTAGATAGGACCTCAGATGTCAAGGCTGATGATCTGGGAAAAGGAGAATGACGTTGGTACAAAGCATTTTCCAGAAATTGTGTCCTTGGGTCACTCAATGTCAGTGTCAAAATGGATTGAAAACACTAAAAGGAAAAACAAAAGCCAGTGGAGCTTTGAATCTAGTACCATTTGAAACACTTAAGATTTTAGTATTAACAAAATGGGAAAAACGTTTCCATCATTAGCATTTACCTTCATATCACTGTGGTTCTGTCAGGATTCCTTCTTATTGAACTAAATCGCACTCTATTGACTCAGTATGGAAATTCTCTTTTACAATTATGTTCCCTCTAGAAGTCTTTAGCCAAGAACTGCATATTTTATTTCTTTCCTCTCACTATATAAATCAATCCCTTTAGCGTCTTGGTTTGTGTTTGCTGTTCTTTTTTGAACTCTTTCCAGGTCCTCTGAGTTCTTAAACATAGGAAAAGAAAAAGAACACAATCTCAAAGGAAATTCCGTTCAGGTGAACTTTCTTGCTTGGTAACATTATGTGGCCACCAAGATGATTTTTAGTCCCCCTACACACCCCCACTGAATTTTCACGGTATTTCATTCCCATCTAATTTATTCTTCCATTTGATTTGGTTGACCGCTTTCCAATTGTCTCCTTTACACTGAATGTCTGTTTCTGATTATGTTCTACAGATACGTGCGCTTACATTATTTCAAGTTGAATCTCATTTTCTTTTATTTTTATGTTTTAAACTTCCCTAGGCTCCCCTTCACAATTTTCTATCAGTTTGGGTGCTCTGTGTACCTCATTATTTAGAAACCTCTGCACATTTTATTAAAGCTTCATTAATTCTAGCTATCTTATGAGGATGATATTTAAGTAAGACTGAGCACAAGGTGGATTACCATGTGCACAATCATTTTTAGGCATCATCCCTCTATCAAGGTCTGATGTTTGCCAGCATTCAATCACTCCATAATTTCAAGTTATTCTGAAACAACCTAAGAAGAAACATGAGACTATCAAATTCTCATCCCCTTCCTTTGAAATTTTTAATGTATTCCTTTAGCTCCTAAGATTTTGTTCTCTCTGTGTATCTTGTGGTTTATCCAGATAAAGCTGACTCCATGATGGTTTGTTAATAAATACATGAAGCTTCTAGTTTCAATGCTGGATATTAAGCCCTGCTCCAATGCCATCTGAGTGGATTTAGGCCACACTGAAATGAAAACCTTCTAAGAGTTAGGTGATCAGGGAGAAATGTCAGAGCTCTGGAATCTTGTAAATTAACCTGAGGTCACTGAAATTTTCCCCATAGAAATCAGGGAACTCTCCTTTTGTAGAGAAATAATGCCTTAGATACATGAAGAATAAATTAATATGGGGACTCACAGTTCTCATAGAATTTCAAATATGTAGTTCAGGCAACTGAATAGAAACTACCTGATTTATTCAATCATGTAAGTAGTTCTTTAGAAGGCACTATACTAGAGAGATAAAAAAGTAAATAAATAAAAATTCTACCCTCTAAGGACTCACAGTCTTTCCCAAGTAACAAAATATCTCAAAGTCCTTAGGAAACATAACAAATAAAGCTGAATACTACCAGGTTTAGAGGTACAGAAGGCAAGGCAGGAGAAAAGAGACCATTTATAAGATGAATGTTCTTGTATCTGGTTGATTATCACAAACACACTCTCCTGAGTTGAATGTATAAAATGAAAACTATCCTTTCTCTGCATAAAGATATTTTTAGTACTACAATATGGAAAAAAATAATAGAGGTCAGTGTTTCTTGATTTTCATGTTTGTGTGTCATGGACTTGTAGTAATAGATGAATAAAATATATCAACTCTTTCTTGAGAGAAATGGTCATACATGAAATATTGCATGTGATTCTAGGAAACACTTGTGTGTTGGTCATCTGTTTATACCATGAAAGATTACCAAAACTGTAGTGACTTGAAACAACTTGCATTTATGATTTTAAGTTCTTGGTGGAGAAGTCCACTGGACTCAAACCAGTAGACATAGGGTCATGATCCCTCCATATAGGACCTAGAGAAGAATTCCTTTCCTCACTTACTCAGGTGATGACAGAATTCAGTTCCATGTGATCACATGTCGACTTTGAGTCCTTTGTATCTGTCAGTTGACTGCCTCAGCTCTTACAGGCTTCTTTGTGGTTCTGACATGTTTCGCTTCCATCTTAGAACCACCAACGGGACACCAAATCTTTCTTATGCTCTCCTTCTCTGACCCATTTACCTTTCCACTTTTAAGAGCTCATTTCATTAGACCCAACTGAATAATCCAGGATAATCTTGCCATTGTGAAGATTTAAGTCACATCTGCAAAGTCCCCTTTGCCATAGATCATAGCATGTTGACAGTTTCTTGGGATTGGGGAATGGCCACCTATTCTGAGGAAGCATCATTCTGCTTACATCAGTTGGTGATCTACACTCCAACTACAGACCCCAAGAAATTCCTCAAATCCATTTTAAAATTCTTTAATGCCTTCATTATTTTTCTTCCCCATTTTCATTGTTTATTTCAAAGAATTACCTGATTACTGCACTTTTTATTAACTTTTCTGGATTTTTTGGCACTATTTTTTAAACTCAAGGCCTCATATGCTAGACAAGCACTCTACCACTCAGCTACAACCCCAGTCCTGACTTTTTTTTTAAACAGACTTTTAAAAAATATTTGTTTCAACAATTAGTAAGTTTAATCATGATGTTAAAATCACATAACATGCTATTTGTATAAAGTAATTTCAATGCCTAACACACAACATTTATACATGACACACATACAAGTGCTAGAGATAATTTGTCATGGTCAACAAATAAACTTTTCATTTTTCTTAACATTACTGGCAATTGCACACTACGGATGTCTCTGTACAAGCCCTGTCTGGGCCCTACTCCAGAATATTTTCCCTTTTGGGTTCTCATTGCTTCTTATTGTGAAGTACTGTAGGCAAGACAAAATAACTGCTGTTAATCTGTACTTCAGCTCTAGATTCCCCTTTCCAAATTCACTCACTCCCTGACTAGAATCTCTCTATCACTGCTCCTGGATCCAATCCGAATCATCATTCCATCCCTGACCCACTGTAAAAGGGTCTGTGTTTTGTGAAAACACAAAAAGCACTTAAAATACCAAGCAATACTCACATTCTCATGTCTTTGCTAAAATAGTCCTAAAATTCTAAATAATTTAAACAAGTTTGAAGACTATATGTGGAGTGACAAACTCACATCCTTATAAACATTTTTTTTGTTTAGTATATAAGAAAATAGTGATTGTCTATGTCTGAAATTAGATGTGTAATGAAGCAGCTCTTTATTGTTTGCAAATGAAGTTTAGAATGAATTATCAAAAAAATTCCCTGTTGATATAAAATTGGTAAAATTTAATACATATTAAATTTTAAATGTAATTAAAAGAGGAAAAGTCATCATGGGATTTAAAAGAGATGTTACTTTAGAGAAAATTAAAAGATTGGTGAAATTATGAAAGTAAAGCCATCTTTGAATAAACAGGAAGAATATTTTGCAATCTTTGTGGGATTAAACTTGAAATATAGTTTATTTTTTCTGATACCATTAACAGTGATGTTTACTTTTCTAAATAAAATCTCTCATGAAGAACCAAGAGTGGATTTACAGTCAGTTTTTGATGCCAAATTTATTCTAGTAAATTGCTATTGCTATAAATCTTTCAGTTCTGCAACAGCAAAGAGTGAGTGATCAAATGAAGTTTGGCCAGTGAGAGAAATGAAAGACTCAGAAGTCTACGAAAAGTCTTCTGTAAACAATATTTGGTGGTACAAATTAGTATTTCTGTATATTTGACTATTCTGATGTGACTGAGAATGGTTGAATCAAAATTATTGGTGACATCAAAATATATTATTTTATTTGAAATCCTACTTTTTCTCCACCCATTTTACAATATTGAGGATAGAACATGCAAATCCTTCTTTGGACACTGTTTTTTTGAAGGATAAGGGTCTATGTGGTCTACTCTTTTCCAACTTTGACTGCAACACTGGATAGCCACTTGTCCTTAACAGTATCTCAAGTATTTCTTTAAGATTTCATCATAATATATTCTGTTTAGAGAAAACAAGTTTTCTCTAAAAGTGAAAGTGACTACTTTGTGAAATAAATAAATGATGTACAGTTTACCAAAAGTACATATGCATATTATGTAATATGCATTTTATATATATATATATATATATATATATAAAATCTACCTTATATCTATACCTGTGGCCTGAAATTAATAATCATTACATTGTATTAATATTCAGGAATAACATTAGGGTTAAAATTGTACATTTTTCTTATTTCACGCTTTCCTTTCATCTTCTGTCCTGCACAAACCTTTTCAGAATGCATCCTGGCTATCAGAATTAATATATTAAATGCAGTAACCTAATAATCTTAATATAAAAGCTATAATTAATAAATAATGGGCTGGGGATGTGGCTCAAGTGGTGGCGCGCTCGCCTGGCATGCGTGCGGCCCGGGTTTGATCCTCAGCACCACATACAAACAAAGATGTTGTGTCCACTGAAAACTAAAAAAATAAATAAATATTAAAAAAATTCTCTCTCTCTCTCTCTCTCTCTCTCTCTCTCTCTCTTTCACACTCTCTCTCTAAAAAAAAAATAATAATAATTTTCAGTATTGGGAGATTATTTTCTGTAGTTAAGTTTTTAAAATTGTTTTTTATTAGTTTATTAGTTATGTATAATATTAGGGCTCATTCTGACATAATTATACATGTGTGGAATATACTTTGCTTTATTTAATTTAGTCCCCTGTATTTCTTCTTTCCCTCCCCTCCTCTCTCTGCTGTTCCCTTCCATCAACTCTAGTGATCTTCTATTTATTTATATAGTTTTTTAAAAAAATCGGTGCCTTGAAGATATATAAACATGGGATTCACTGTGGTTTATTCATATATTTACAGGAAAGTTAGATTCATTCCACTGTCCTTCCCTTTTCTTGTCCCTCCTTCCTCACCCTCAATCCCCTTCTCTGTTCCACTAATCTCTTGTCTATTTTCATGGAATCTCCCCCTACAACCTTTTCTTTTTCTTTTTTCCTTATTTTGGTGTAGCTTCCACATATCAGAGAAAACTGAACCCTTGACATTCAGGGTCTTGTTTATTTCCCTCAGTATGATGGTCTCTAGTTCCATCCATTTGCCAGCAAATGCCATTATTTCATTCTTCTTTATAGCTAAGTCTAGTGTATGTGTACATCACATTTTCTTTACCCATTCTTCTGCTGATGGTCACCTATGTTGGTTCCATATCTTGCCTATTGTAAATTATGCTGCTATAAACATTGATGTGGCTGCATGTCTATAATATGCTTATTTTAGATCTTTTGGATATATACTGAGAAATGGGATAGCTGAGTCATAAGGTGGTTCCATTCCTAGTTTTTTGAGGAATCTCCATTGTTCTTTCCAGGTTGTTGCATTAGAAGTGTTTTGTAGCACTGAATTGATTAGTATTTACATGTTATTTTAATATTTAAATACAATTTTAATTTAGAAAATAAAGGAAAATTAATGCATAAAATTACGAAAACTCTGAGAAGTACAAAGGAAAAGCATCTATTGCTACTTTCAGGGACATGAACGCTCATTTAAAGAGTACCCTCAAACACTTCATTATTTCCACCTCACATAAACACTCATGTACTTTCTATGTTTACCATTCTAATAATGCATTAAAATAAAGTGAGATTTTAACATTACAATGAAAATGATCTCCAAAATTTCCTAAAACTTTAGAAATCTTGAGTTTCTTTTTAAAAATGTAGTGATCCAATATATCTGAACATTTATTTGTTAAAACCATGAAGTAACAATATCTGTATTTCTTATATATAATTAATTAACTCTTCTAGCCTTACCTACATTTAGGATAGCTTATTTTGTCCACTTTATTGGCAACAATTGCTATTTTTATTTCCTTTACCCTCAACAAGGTTTTTACTTCACATAATCTTGAAGTACAACTGTAATGCTATAGTGTAATTTATATTACCAAAACTTACACTGAGCAAAATAGAATCCTGAAGGTCATAACTTACTTCTAGTGAAAATTCTAACATACACCAGGAACCAAAATAGTTAAAAAAATTATATATTTTGGTGCTTGCTTAGATGTTTGCCAGCTAACTGTAGTTTAGATTTGGGAAAGATGAAGAGTTAATCTTGATTTTAAATAATGAAACACTACATTTGAAGCAAGAGATTTGGCTCTTTTCTCTTTCTCACCATATGGTAACTGGAATTTGCACTAAAATGTGATGAACAGTGATGGTCTCTGATGATTTTCTGGATGACAAGTCTCTTCTTAAGTATTTTCCTATTGTCAACATATCTGTGAAGTGATCTAGAAGGATCCCTGAGAGTTGGCTTCCCAAGGGCAAAAAAATATTTCTAATTTGTTTAACAAGAGAGTTAGTGTGAATATACTCTACAACATTATTTTTTTTTCCTGAGGTGCTGGAGATTGAACTCAGGGTCTTTGTGGGATTCTTGTAAGCCATTAGCAGTCAGATATACTGAAAGGAACATTTTTAAGATTACCATGTAACATTCTCTTCTCCCTTAAGTAGAACATTTCAGAGAGCTTCCAAGAAGATGGGATGCACTTCGATTCACCCTTACCTCTACCACCAAGAAACAAGCACTTGCCAAAAAGGCAAGCAGTTTCCTTTAATCTGAAGAAGAATAGAATAAAGCTGATGCCTCACCCTTTGTCCAAAAAAAAAAAAGTGTATGTTATGTGTGTAAATTTCTAAATCTATTCTGTCTCAGTACTTGGAATAACACTAAAGAAGAAAGACTGTTGGAAACACATGGCAACTTGTATTTACAGTCAACTAATCAAAAGTATTATACAAAGTGTTGGCAGAAATAGTAAGTTCTAGAAGTAGATCATGATCCAAATAATTCTTCCAGGTATTTCACTGCATGAGGAAAACATGGATGTCTTAATTAGAGGAGCTATATCTCTTAGCTGATGATCTCAGTGCAATAGCTCTTCTCATAAATGATTACTTGGCTCTAAAAAGCTAATCAATGATGCTACTTTCACTAAAAATTCAAGGAATATTATAGAAAACATTTGAGTCTTTTCCTTCAAAAAAGTGCCTGCCTGTACACATTCTAAAATAGAAGCGCAAAGTATCATAATTAGAGAACAGCATAGAATAAAGGTAGAGAGGCAAAAACAATGGCCAAAATAGTGAAGCCATCAGGAGAAAAGAAAACATGTTCTCTCTCTCTCCCTCCCTCTCTCTCTCTCTCTCTCTCTCTCTCTCTCTCACACACACACACACATACAAACAAACACACAATAAAAATTCATACTGAGATGATTAAAGAGTAAAATCTGCACTGGAGAATTCAAAAATAAAAAATTATGAACAAGAAAAAAACAAATAAACAGGACTACATCAAACTAAAAAGCTCTCCCTAGCAAAAGAAACAATCAACAAAATAACTTATGGAATGGGAGGAAATTTTTGCAAACCATATATCCAATAGGAAATACTATTTGAAGCACATGAGAAAATTTTATAACTCAATAGGAAAAATCAAATAACAATTTTAAATGGGCAAAATAATTGAATAGACAATTCTCAAAAAAGGAATACAGATGGCCTGTAGGTATATATAAAAAAATGCTTAGCATCATTAATCACCAGGGAAATGCATTATTACAACCTGTTAGGATTATTATTTTAAATAAGTGTTGGGAAGGCTGTGGAGAAATGGGAACCCTGGTTTATTATCAGTGGGAATGTAAACTAGTAAAGCCACTATGGAAAACAGTATTGAGGATCATAAATAAACTTAACAAGAGAACTTCCATATGATCCAGCAATCCCACTTCTGGGCATATATCTAAAAAACTGAAATAAACATATCAGTGAGATATCTGAGCTTCCATATTCATTGCTGCATTATTAACGGCAATGGCAACTTGTATGTACATTCAACTAATCAAAAGTATTATACAAAGTGTTGTCAGAAATAGTAAGTTCTAGAAGCAGAGAGGAATCACACAATATATACATATATCAAACATTTACATGGTACTTCATTAATATGTACAACTTTTATGATTTTATGCATTTCTTAAACATTTTTTACAAAAATAAAATAATCATTTGTGACAGGATGGATGAACTTGGAAAACTTTATGCTGAGCGGATTATAAGCTAATCACAGAGGGACAAATACTACAGGATTTATAGGAAGTGTCTAAAATAGTTAAAACTCATAGTAGAATGATGGTTGCCAGGGGCTGGGGAGAAAGAAACCTGAGGAATTATTCTTCAAATGGTATAAAGTTTCCTCGTATAATTACAAGAACAAGTCCTAGAGATTTGGCATACTATTGTGAGCCTAACAATGTTTGTTTGTTTATTGTGGTGCTGAGGATTGAACCCAGGGCCTTGTGCATGCAAGGCAAGCACTCTACCAACTGAGCTATATTCCTAGCCTCTGAGCCTAACAATGTTAACAACACTATACTGCACACTTAAAAATCTGTTGAGGGCAAAGTTCATGTTGTGTCTTACAACAACTAGGAAAACAAAAACCAACAACCAAACACCCCCAATAAACTATGACAGGATAAATTTTTAAAATCCACCAAAAAAATAAAGCTTGATGAGACTAAAACACTGAGACAGAACATTAAATTTCTGGAACATAGGATAAATAAGAAATCTAAAAAGGATAGGTTCGTGAAAGATGGAGTCAGAACAATAGAAGCAGAAAGAATATAACAAGAAGACACACTTCTAAAGCCCAACTTCTGGTATCACTGCTCCATTCAAGACCCACACAGAATTCTGTCATGTGTGTCATTAGCTATAAAAGAGGGCTTCTTGAATCACAATCATTTCCTTAACTCAGAGAAGATGAAAGAAACATAATCCTTTTCACTATGGCTTACCATGTTTTCTTTTCTCATGTTATGGCAGCTGGTTGTATCCTAATGCTTATCACTCATCCACTACATGCCAGAATTTCTTCTATAATAAGTGTCATTTCTATTTTCTATACTATTATGTGTGGTATTTTTTTTTTTTTTTTGGTCATACCACATCCATTCCCCAAAGGCACCACTGCCAAAGCTGTCAACCTACTTCTGCTTCATGGCTACTTGAACACGTTGCTTTACAACCAGCATATTGTAGAGTAGAGTAACTTACTGGCAACCTTCTTATTATTATTTACTAAATGTAAATTTGTAACAGAAAGTTAATTGTATGATTAAGGGATTTTTATTTTTCTGCTATTGAAGAAACAAGAAATAGTTCCTTAATTCCAGCATTATTGTCTTTGTACTTGCAATATTTGTAATTGAATTTCAATACCAGATTATCCTGGCACTCACTTTTGTTTACAGTACACACACACACACACACAATTGAGAGTGTTTTTAAAACAAATAAGATTGTTTGATTAAACAAATTAGATCAATAGCTTTCTACTTTCAACTACTCTTATGAAGTAGTTGAAATCTGATATTTCAATGTTCTAAATACAAGGCTACCCTCTCTTGACTTGTGTGATATCTTGTCAGTTAGTTTAAAAAAATTGAATAAAATGAAATGAACAAGGACTTATGTATATCCCTTGTTTAATAATGATATTTGTTTATCATAATTTAAATAACATTATTTTAAATATTATACATAAAAATAAGTTTCTATAGTTTCCTCTTTGGATTCAGAAATAGATTTATATTGATTTCTCCAATATCCAAAGCATAATGTTATCATTTTTTTAAAGGGGAGACATCATTGCTTTAGCCATCAATTTCTTCAAAATTTAAGCTAAAAAAATAATTGCACCAATGAATAACGATTTTAATATTATGTATTCAGAGCTAAAATATCTAAGCACAATTCAGGTTTCAACCTTAAACAATGTTTTCTCCTTGGTCTTTCTATTTAACCCTGAGTTTCCCATGTATTTCAAGTATGGTCTGAATAAGGCAACATTATTGTAACATCCCATCAATATTTTGCCCTGCAGCAGTGTCAGCATACTTCTGGTAAAATAACATGAAATTTAAACAAAAGTTGATAGTACAAGGAACAAGTTAGAGTGACTGTTGGAAGAATAGTTAGAGTAACGTGGAAGATGATGTTATTGCTTTTTCAGGTTCTGACAAATATGTAGTTAAGTACTGTCCATATACTGTCCTTCCCCTTCCTGATGGTTAAACCTTCCATGGCAGGTTTTCCTCTGGAGAGTGTTAATGATACCACTGAAATAAATAACCTTCAAAACATTTATACCATCAGTGGGTCTAAAGCTCATAGCTACAATCAGACTTCACGTTACAACTTGAGTAACAATTAAAATGTTTCTAAAGGTTTCTAGAAGTTTGCAATATGCTTTACTTGTTGCAAGCTCTTCTCTTTATAGACACATTTGAAATATATTTTCATAATTAAACTTACCTTAAATAAAGAAAAAAAGAGTAAAATCTTTAGTGGAAGCTGGTAGCACCAAATGTGCTTTTTGTATGAAAAAGAACAAACAATGCTTTCATGTGGAAATGAAGGTGTTGATAATCAGTTTTCAGAATATCTTTAGTCAGATTTACTTAACAATGAGTCAAAGCAAGTTTCCAAAGTGGCTGAGGTTTCAGAGTGACTTCTCTTCTTTGCTTTCTTTCAGTAAGCTAAATTTAATTCAAAGAACTGTCCAGTTGTCTCTGCTTGTGGTCTTCTGTGTGGAGAGATTGTATGCTACTTTTAACTTGTATAGACATCAGCTCTAACATGATGGAGAAGCAGTCAAGGACAGCTTCCTGCTCACCCCAGCAAATACCAATTGGGATAAAGGTGCCTGGGTACATATTACAGCTTCCCAAAGGCACTATTTTTCACTTCTTTTCTTATGTAAATAGAATGGAGAAATATCAAGTCTCTAAATCTTGGCTGAACTTGATGGATGACTTCTTTAGACCCCTGATTTACTTTTTCAGACATGCTCATCTAGCCTTTTAAATCTTCACTAATCAGTTATTCTTTTGTAAGTTATTGTTTAAGCTTTTTCATTATTGTAAGTTCTTTGAGATTTTTATACTATTAATTCTGATTCCATCTCTTAATATCACTTCCCTAGGCTTTAAAAAGTTTACTTGGTTTGAGTTTTTTTTTTTTTTTTTTGAACATCTCCTCTTCAACCATAACGTATTTTGCCAACCGTTCAAAGTACTTTTCCTAAGTTAATACTTGCCTGAATTAAATTAATACTGTGCATAGAGGTATTTGTACTGAATTTCAGGCAATGGCTTCTGTATTTTGAAGGGTTGCCCTTGGCACTGCTGTCCTTTCCTGGGCTTTATATTCTTTCAATTATTCTTCCTGTAAGCTGTAAAAGTGACAGCTTATTAGCTGCAAATCATTTTATGTAGTACAAAAATTAGTAAACTTTTAGAGTTATGTTAGGAAGCATATGAGCTTATTGATTTTTTCATAATCACAAATTTAGGTACCAATAAATAAGTTTGATTATTTTGTGAAACATTTCTAGAAGTTTTAGGGTGCCTCCCCTCCAAGCACTGAGTCTCATAGGACTGATTCTAACAAAATCTACCTAAAGAACAACCACACAAATCCATAAGCTATCACCAGAGTCAGGTAACATTTAGAAAAGGGGTAACTGAAGTGAAATTTCTATACAAATAATAGCATAGTAATTATCTACTAATTTGTGTTTAAAATTGTATGATTTTAAGAAAGAACTAATGTTGGAGAAAATGCAAAGAAAAATAAAGACAAACAAGATATAAAATCATCATTTTTTTCTCAAAATGAAACAACAATCATTTATAACTGAGTCAACTGGAAATGTTATTGCTACTTTCCTTTTAACATTCAAACATAATTTATAATTATAGTAAATTCATAAAGGCATATATATATACATATATATATTTTTAAATTATGCTGTACACTTAACATTTATTCATTTTACTATCTATGTAACACATAGTAAAGGAAATAAAGTCTATAATGTGGCATGAAAATGCAAACTAATTTGTGTAAGAAGAATGGTTTTAATCAGTGGTTGCATAATGCCAAAGTACATAGAAACATTTCAAGGTCCAAAATGAAATTAACTTTGTTTTTTCATATAATGGGATATTATGAAGCTATAAAATTAAATATTTCAGAGAGGAATATTTAATGACACTTAAATATGTTTATATTATAGTAAAAACTAAAACAAATTATAAAAATATGAGTACAGTATAGTTTAAATTATATAACTAAGTTTATGAGTATATTAGGAAGAAGCAAATAAATTTACTGGAAAGAATTAAAATAATTAATTGAAGGGGCTGGGGTTGTGGCTCAGTGGTAGAGCATCTGCCGTGCATATGTGGGGCACTGAGTTCGATCCTCAGCACCACATAAAAACAAATAAAGATATTGTGTCCAACCACAAATAAAAAAATTTTAAAAAATAATAATAATAATTAATTGAAAAGCCAATAAGCTAAGATTGCTCAAGTATCTTGGATTCCTATGTAAGTAAAACAAAACCCAACCCAATGCCAGACCAAACAGAAATTTTTATTTTTTAGAATGCATAATAGGTACTAAACAGTTGCATGAAAAGAATGACAGAGCAGCCAAATACAATCAAAAGAAAGCTGTGCTAATTTGCTGAAGCCAGATGAAATGAACAAATACTAAATATTGTTAGTGATGGGAGGCTCATTACCCAATGATTATAATAGGTCCTAATAACTAAGGATGTACCAATTTTAAGTTTTATGTATCTAAAATAACCTGAAAATATGAGACTGAGGTTGATAGACCCACAGGAGTAGATTCCTCTACAATCATAATGAATGTATTTTCTTCCATAGTTACTGACAGATTAAAACTTATAAAGAATAAAAAATTCGAAAAAATGAGAATTTAGAGGAGTGACCTAGTATATTAAGTTCTACAGCTAACAATATTTAGAAAAAAAAGTTATTTTCAACCTCTAACTCTCAGAGCATTTATAAAAATTGATCAATACTAGATGAAGAGTTCTCGAAGTTAAGGAATGGAGTGTCCTATAGTACATTATAGTACATTATTTTAGAAGTAGAAATTAATAGTAAACAGAAAAAATTACTGCTTTTTCATCTGTCTAGAATTTAAGGAAAATGCAGTAATAACTTCAGCGTCAACTGCCTTTATTTTGTTTCATTTGTTTTATTGTTGTTTTGCTATCATACTTGTACATAAATGATAACAAATTTTTTGTTTATCTTTTGGTCATTTGAGTATTGCTGACTCTCTTATTTTACTATTTATATCCTCAGTTTCTCATATTGCTTTTCATATTTTAAGTGGTAGAATAAGCATTTATGTTATTTTCATGTGACATAAACTTCTAAGTTTAGCTGTTATGGTTATAACATCACAAAACCAAAGAAAAGATAAAAAACAAACCAAGCAAAACTTTATTGAGTTAGAGAGGTTACCTGAGACTGTTAATTTAATAATATAAATAAAGCATCAATGTACTTAGAACCAAAACTAATAATGAGAATTTAAAAGTTCTTAACAACTAGATTTACAATCTACAATTACAAAAATTTAGTCTCAGATTCTGCAGAAGATAACAAAACAAAAAAAATTATGTGAGCATGATAATTTGTTTCCATGATAACTGCTAACATATATTCCAGGATTTAGCCAACAAAATAGTTTTAACAAGTTAGAGTTTGTAAGTGGGTCTGAGAGGAGTGATTCACACTGCTATGCTTCACTGGAATTACTCAAAATTGTTCTTCTTATTCTTTGTTCTTAATAATTTTTACTGTACTTATCCACTGCCAGCTGGAAGGGAACTTGGTCTATAGAAAGTACATTTAGAAGTAAATGAGAATTCATTGAGGGACACTGAAAGTTCCTGGCTGGTAATTTGCTTGATTAGCTGCATATATGTGTTCATGTTATTCTTAGATTTCTCTTGTGCGTACTTTCAGATCATGTATCTTTTATTCCATGTGTTTCTTATCCTTATCCTTTTTTCCCCTTGGAAGGAAAAGGTTGCCTATGACAACTGAAGTTATATTTTTAGTTCATTTATATTATTTGCTCAACATTCTTTTTTCTTCCAGAGACATGGAATGTAACCAAAATATATTCCTGCATCAGCCAAATGTTATCCTCATTTCTCTCCATTAAAAGCTATAGTTCTCTTTTTAAGCATCTATGCTAGAGGCCAGAGAAAATTCAAGCTAGAGTTCAGTGAAGATAATTTATTTTTACTCAGTTCAAAATGTCAATCAAGATGTTACTTTTTAAAATATATATTAAAAATATTTATACACATATAGACACCAAATTTAACACATAAATTTACAAAGGAAATAATTTTCAAGAAAAATCATTTTTAAAATTAAAACCATCTGGGGATGAAGTGTAAGTTTGTGGTAGAACCTGGGTTTAGCATACAAAAGGTCCTGGTCAATCCCCAGCATCACCAAATAAAAGGAACACTACAGAAACAAAATAAAACCTCTCAGAAAATCCAAGATATTTGTATTCACAAGTGTTCACAAAAAAATATTTTGATTTTATATACCTATTTTTTTATTTTGGCTTTCCTCTTTTTTAACCTCAGTTTTTCATAATGACAGTAGACACCCACTTGAAATTTAGGGGACATGATTTCAAATTAATTTTATATTTTTATAAAATTATGCTCCATTAAAATAGAATCCTACAGAGTAGATACTATCTATAGATAGTGTACAATCCAGTGGCTCATTTGACACAATATGTAACTCTTTGTGCTTGTTATCAAGCTATCTCGGTTTCAAGTCTTGCCTTCTATGCTGAGGGTTGGCACTCTGCAAACCAGCTTCATCTCTTGCCTGATTGCTCTGGCCACGCC
Organism: Callospermophilus lateralis; assembly: GCF_048772815.1. Lineage (NCBI taxonomy): Eukaryota > Metazoa > Chordata > Mammalia > Rodentia > Sciuridae > Callospermophilus > Callospermophilus lateralis. The sequence continues at coordinate 28,357,692 of NC_135308.1, forward strand.
AATGGGGTGTGGTAGAAGGAGAGTGGCAGACTGAAGAAGACAATGTTCATTCCTGTTTGCTTTCTGTCCTTTCAGACTTACCCTTTTGGGTGGCAATTTCGTGGGTTTTGTCCTTACTTTGAGAATTAACCTTGATGTGATTGCTGAAGAGCATCAGCATCAGTTGGCTCGCTCCTCTTGGCTCTCAACCCCAGCTCCCTGTGGCCTCTTCTTTAAGCTTCTAAGGGACCGTATCAGTCTAGAATGTTGTCAGCTTATAGAGTTTTGAGTCTCAGCTCTCAGAACCCCTTTTCAAAATTTCTAATGTTCTCACCTCTTCCTTTTCTTTCTTCTCCAGACCTAGCGATGGTAGCTGGAGTTTGCTTTCAGAGTTACTACCTGTTTGATACCTTAATATTTCCTTTATGGAAAGTTTTGTTCTTCAGTACCTGGTTAATAATTCTTTTTATTAAATTATCTGTAGTTAAGACTTATGATCTCGCTTATATGTGGAATCTAAAAAATCCAGACTGATAGAAATAGAGAGCAGAATGGTAGTTACCAGAGGATTGGGACAGGAGCAGAATGGGAAAGGGGACTGGTCAGTGGTTACAGAGTTATAGTTAGATAGGAGGAATATGTTTGGATTTTCTGTTACATAGCAAGGTAATTATAATTAATAATTATTCATTTTACACTTCACAATAGCTAAAAGAGAAACAAAAACAAAGAGATAATAAACACTTGACTTTATAGGCTAATTAGCCTGATTTGATAATGCCACAATTAATACATGTATTAAAACATCACATTGTAAGCCATAAATATATGCTTTATTATTTTAATAAAGATTAATGTTTAAATAAATCAATAATTTATTATTTTAATAAAATAAATTCTCTCTAGAAAAATAAATGTTATAATTTTCTATCTTGGCTGGATACTGACAAAGTATTTTATTCTTAAGTTAGATCAGATCTTCCACTTTTTGCGGGAGGGGGATTGCTGGGGATTGAACCCAGAGCCTCATGTGTGCTAAACAGGTACTCTAACACTGAGCTAATCTCAGTTGAAATTATACTTTCACTGAAAAGTAGATATTGTAACCACTACAAGAAGTAAGAGTAGAAAAGTACTGTATACTGAGTAAACAAACAGGTAGTATTGTATATTTTAAAGGAATAACAAAAGGAATAACAAATGATTTAGAAGTTATTTATAGTGTACCTTGTAAGTGTAATATTCAAAATACAAAAGAATATTGTAGTTAAGATGCATTTACTAACAAACTCATGAATTGATTCTATTAGACATTAAAATATACAAATTCAAGATTTACAAATTATTATGTATATTTTGGTCATAAACACCAAAAAGCATTGGTCATATGTGTGTGTGTGTGTGTGTGTGTGTGTGTGTGTGTATGACAGTTCTTTTTTTTACTATCAACATGCAAGGCACATAAGAAATATTAAGCTAAAATTATTAGAAAAATAACTTTGAAATTGAAAGTACTATTGAACAATTTTTGTTGTCTTCTTTTGGAGCAATCTACATAATCAGGAAAAAATCAATTTGTAAAAAATCAAAGCTAGACCATCTCAGGAACTTTTATTCACATAATATTTATAAAATTTAAGAAATACATTGACTTACTCTAGTGTATTTCTAATTTGCAAGGTGTAAACCTGTTCCCTCACTGTGAACATTTTTTTAGGTTTTATATATTATTTTTATTTAAGTTTCAACCTTATTAAGGTATAGTTGAAAAATTGTGAATATTCATATAACTGACAAGTAAAATTATATATATTTAAGGTGCACAAGGTGATGTTTTGATATATGTGTATTTCATGCAATGATAACCACAAATTAGTCAACACATCCATTACCACATATGGTTGCCTTAAAATTGACTCTTAGCAAATTTCAAGATAATAATATAGTATTACTAACTATAAAAACCATACTGTAGATTATTATTCACCTTGTACTTCTCTGTTTTTAGTAACCTAAAATTAGTAGTATTTTTACAACTGTCTCATCTCTGGCCATGCCACCAACTTTATGCACCCAGAGAGGTTCAGGTGCATAGATATTCGACAAATCTTGCATAATTATTTTAGTCAGGGGTGGACATACAAGATAGCATGAAGATAGGCAGGTAGAAAGGGCAACATGGAACCAGAGCAGAAATGTGCATACATGGAAGAGACTAGTATTTGCCTGCCTTATTATAATTTCCCCTTGCCCTCCCTAGCAGACTCTAATATGACCATGCTCTCAGTAGTAGGACTATATGTTTCTCAGGCTCACTTGAAACTCATTTTAACAACCAAACAATAACCAAAGTTGATTTATGAGGTACAATATGAAGTGTTAAGTGAACTTTCAAGGTGTTTAATTTGAAAGGCAGTGGGTAGCAATTACACTTCTGGGTAGGATTGATAAGATAGTGATAGAACAGCACTTCTGAAAAAAAAACACATTTATAATTCAGAAAAACTGCTGAAGAAAAATGTTTAGTAGCAGTTAAGAGCTACTGAGACAATAAGAACCAGGCTAAGGATTCAAAAAAAAAGAGTTGAAGAAAGGTCGTCAGGATCTTATGTGAATTGGAAAGACAGAGTTGAGCTAGCTAAAGAGACACCATAGGCAAGAAGTTAAACCAGGAAAAAATCTGACTCAGTTTCATTTGCATCCATGGAATGTGTTCCAGTCAAGGGGCAGGTGAATAAACACAGGTCATCTCATCACTGAGAGAGCATCAAGCAAAAGGCCTTCAGTTCTATGAGCCCAGAGACAGTGGAAGGGGAAGGAAGATGTAAGAGTGGAAAAGTACTGTATACTGAGTCAGAATTGTGTTAAAGTATCTTTGAAGTTTTCTCTTCCTCTCCCTCAAAGGAGACTTCCACAGAGGCACCTGAAGAGGACCTAGGTTCAAGGCCTTAGACAAAAAGACTTAAGGTGACAAGGCTATGTATGTAAGTAAATATGCAAACAGTCAGTACAACTCTTTTCAGAGACAGCAATTCACTGAAGGCACCTTGGGTGGTGTGAAAAGGACAAACTTTCCTTTGAGGTCTCTCAAGTGAAGTCTTGGTCATTGCCTGTAGTCAGGTTTGAAAATGACACACATATTTCAGATGCAGATGTCTCAAAGGAACAATAATTTCTGCATTTGCTTTTACCTGGGTTCAACTGATGACTCTGGGTAGGAGTAGAAAGCTCAGAATCTCAACTTGGAGTCAACAGAGGATGCTACTGGAAGACAGAGGAGCCAGCAGAGTTATAGTGAATTCTGGTGCAAGAGATTACAGGCTAAAGGTTATGTTTCTGGAAAGCATAAGAGAGCTACCAACAGTGACAAAGATGATAATTATAGTTTAGTACCCAAAACTGGGAGATGCCATACTCAAAACTCAGCTAAGTCAGGAAAACTCAGAAGTAGAGTAAAATATGAATAGCCTTCAATTCTCAGTTCCTATAACTGGGAACAGTTCTAGACAAGCCTCTGTTATTTCAGCCTAACATAGGAAAGGCAAATGCTCTCTGCAGGAATACAGCATCACTTGAAGCTGCTACAATTGTTTAACTACAGAAAAACTAACAATAAATTTTAGAAGTCCAAAATTAAAATAATAAAATATAATAAACAGACCCATCAATGAATTAAATTAAATGTTAAGGTCTAGAATACTAAAATAGTAGAAAAATAGATAAAAAGATGAAGATTTTGGCAGAGAATTGATCTCTACAACAGGAAAGAAACAGCCTTCTGGAACTAAAAATAAATGATCAGAAACTGTTATATAAGCAGAATGAACATAGCAGAAGATAAGGTTACTGACATTAATATGTCAAGATGAAATTCAAAGCTGCTGAAAAGCATTAAAATAGAGCAACTGTAGATTTGTGCCACAAATTTAATGTTTAATACTCATGTGACTTGTGTCTAAATGGAAGAGAAGAGAAAAATGAGATAGAGGCTATATTTTAAGAGATAAATGCAAGAATTTTGCAAAACTGATGCAAACATCAAACAAAAGATGAAAGAAGTTCCTCCACATAGACAAAATAAATACAGGGGAGACCCACATCCTAATAAAACCACAGAAAAGCAAAGATGGGGAAACTGTAAAGCAACCTGAGGAAAAGAAATACTACCTTGAAAGGAGCAACAGTGAGACTTAAAGCTGACTTCTCAGGATAAAGAATGGAAATCATAAGACAATGGAATCACACAGCTAAAGTGCTGCAAGATAATCACTCCCAACACAGAATCTGTCAATCAGCAAAAGGCACTTCAAAAATGAAGAGAAATATAGATTATTTCAGAGAAAAAAAATGAGATCCTTAAAATAAACACTAAATGGTTTCATGAGTCAGAAGGACTCATCCTAGACCAAAAAAAAAAAAAAAATAGAAGTGTAGTAAAAATGAAGTACATTTAAAAAATAAATATAAATGAATATCAACTGTAAACAAAATGATAATGGTAATGTCTTACTTAGACAAAATTTATTGTTAAAATGTATGACAGTGATTTTAAGAAAGGATGAGAGGAGGTGAGAAGAATTAAAGTGTTTCTCAAGGTTCTAGGTGTTTCTAAAGGTTCTAGCATAATAAGGGGGGAATGGTAAAAACATTTTTTTAAGTTGCAATATATCAAAGATGTGTGCTATAATTGTCATGATTACTCCGAAATGACAAGTAAAAGTAAGTGTAACATTTTAATAAAGTAAAATGGAGTAATAAAATATTTTTTTACAAAAGAGGTATTAAAAACAAATGATAGAAAGGAGATATCTACCAAATATATTGGTGAACATATTAAAAGTAAAATAACTAAATTCTCCAGTTCAAAAACTAAGGATCCAAGGAATACATGTCTACATACATCTGCTTGAGTATGATGGAGAACTAAGGGAACAGATGAAAGTTTTATTTGTTTGTTGGACAGAGGGAAACAATACACAATCCTACATGGTTCCATGGGGTAAACAGACACTCAAATTCAACTGATGAAATTTGGTCAGTATTTCTCAGGGAGAAAGGAAGCAAAGGTGACATGTGGTTGAGGCCTTTGGGACTAATCAGTGTACTGTTGCTTCTGCATCTGAAATGGATATAAGATATAGTCATATTTCTCTGTTCCAGGTGTGCCAAGGAAGTCTACTAATTGGAAAGTGCACCATGTAGAGAAGTGTTAGTAGGTGACACATACCATTATCATCTGCCTTCAGTGGAACTGTCCCACTGGATAATGGGAACACTTCAATCCTCTTATTTTAAATATTTAATTATATTGATGATGTCCTTATGGTGGGCAAGTCAGAAGCTTCAGTCACAATAGTCTTGACTTTGGAGATACTATACCTTTGTTCTTCAGGTTGGCCAATTACTCAAAAGAGTTCAGAAACTTGCCCTATTGATAAAATTGTAGGGAGGGGTGGTTCCCTATGGTTTCAGAGAAAAACTAATTATTTATTTTTGACTTTTATTACCATAAGAAAAGTGTAAAACTTAATAAACATGGAATATTGGGTAGAGTATGTGCCTCCTTTGGACCTCCTATTTGGTCATTTAAGTTGGCTAACATCGTATCATTATCATCTGAGTGATTCCCAAAACAACAAGCTAAATTGGCAGCTATTCAACAAGCTGAAACCTACTCTACCTTGAAGCCCTTCAATTTTAGTAATCTATTTGAGCTGTAAATCTTTGTGAAAAATGATTTTTATTGGACCTCTGGTAAAAACAGGTTGTGCCAAACCACAGGATCTTGGAGTTTATTAATTGTCATCTGGGTTAATCAAATTATAAGGAGAAAAGTTTGATCTTGACTTGCAGTTGTAGAGGTTCCAATCCATGACCCATTAGCTCTATTGCTCTATTATGCGGCAAGGCAGTACATCACGGTAGGAGTGAGTGGCAGTGTAAATCTCTTCCTTCATCTAATGTCTGGGAAGTAAAAAAGAAGAGGAAGCGAGTGAGGTACTACTGTCCCCTTCAACAGCACACCTCTGATGACTTGATGACCTCTCACTATCTCTTATCTCCTAAAGATTCCACCACCTCAAAACAGAACCCTTCTGGAGACTAAACCATTAACACTTGGCCTTTGTGGCACATTCCAGATATGACTATAACATTACTGGCCTAAGAGTTACCAAGCATACTCCCTTTGTAAAGAAGATGTTAGCATGCTTCTTGGCTCTTTCAACATTGAATATCTGAGCTACAGATGCCTTGTGACTCTCTGGACTGACATTCCCATTTTGGGATGGGACAATCCAGTCTCAGTGACTACCATGAAGTACTCATGAGCCACATTTATCAAATTGAAATGGTACACTTAGCATTAGAGTTTGCCTGATCCTAATGCAATCTTGCCTTTACATTTAAAAAATCAAGCATCTACTAGGCTCTTTTTTCACATTCTTGATTGTTTCGTTTGCTACGAAGAAGATTTTTAGTGTGATGCCATCCCATTTGTTGATTCTTGATTTTATTTCTTGTGTTTTATGAGTCCTGTTAAGGACATTGGTTCATAGGCCAACATGATGGAGATTTGAGCCTATTTTTATCACCCATTCTGTCCCCTGTGGTAAATAAAGCCACTGGCTCAATGAGGCCCTCAATTTACAAATACTCCACTAAATATTGGGTCTTGTGCAATAATATTTTGGCAAAACTGAAACCTAATGTTTACCACTGTGCTGTTTAAGAACTGAAAATGGACACGATTCCTCCCCATAATGAATAGAGTTCAAGGCCTTTGTCGATGCTGATGTGAGCCTTGGCGAACATTATATTTACCTCTGAAGTTACCATTTTTGGTGCTCTTTGTTTCTTTTTGTAAGCCTTTATTTCCACCTTGTATCATTGTCTTCAACATAAAGGAATTCATCTAACATTTCTTCTATGAAGAATTGCTAGTGACAGGGTCTGGAGTTATAGCTCTGTGGTAGAGCAATTGCCTCACATGTGGGATGCACTGAGGTTGATCCTCAGCATAACATAAAAATAAATAAATAAAATTAAAAAGATATTGTGTTCATCTACAACTAAATATAAAAGGATTGCTAACAATAGGTTCCTTGTGCATTTGTATATCAGGAAAAAATCATATTTTACCTCCAGTTTTAAAAGATATTTACTCTGGATACAAAATTTTATGTTTGTTTTCTTTCTTGTATTTTAAAGATATTGTTTCATTTTCTTTTAGCTTACAGTATTTCTGAGATAAATCTAAAAGCACACTTTAGTTTTTTTTCCATAAACTTCCATAAACATTGCACTGGAACTCACAGCCATAGTAAATCAAGAAAAAGGAAATAAAATACATGAAGATCATAAAGAAAGAAGTAAAATTCTCTTTTTTAACTTCAGCATTTACGTTAAAATGCCAAATATAGATGAGATAAATAAAAGAATGTCTGAATAAATATAATATACTTATGAACCAAAAGGCCCAATAAAAATTCACCATATTTCTAGAAATAGAAAAAGCTGTTATGACGTCCATTTGGAAAAATAAGAGACCCAGAATAGCCAAAGCAATCCTCAGTGAGAAAAATGAAGCAGGAGGCATCACAATACCAGACCTTAAATTATACTACAGAGCTATGTAACAAAAATGGTATGGTGTTGGCACCAAAACAGATATGAAGGCCAACGATACAGAATAGAAACACAGAGACAAAACCACATAAATACAGTTATCTCATACTAGACCAAGATGCCATAAACATACTTTGGAGAAAAGATAGCTTCTTCAAATAATGGTGCTGACAAAACTGTAAATCCATCTATATTAAATAAAATTAGACCCCTGTCCTTCACCCTGAACAAAACTCAAAGTGGATCAAAAATTTAGGAATTAAATCAGAGACCCTTCCCCTAATATAAGAAAAAATGGGCCCAAATCTCCATCATGTTGACCTATGAACCAACTTCCTTATCAAAACTCATAAAACACACGAAATAAAATCAAGAATCAACAAATGGGATGGAATCAAACTAAAAAGCTTCTTCATAGCAAAAGAAACAATCAAGAATGTGAAGAGAGAGCATACAGAATGGGAGTAAAACTTGGCCACCTGTACCTCCAATAGAGCATTCACTTCCAGAATAAAGAACTCAAAAAAACTTAGCACCAGAAAATAAATAAATAACCCAATTAATAAGTGGGCAAAGGAACATAATGAGCACTTCACAGAAAAAGAAGTATGATTGTTCAACAAATGTGTTAAAAAATGTTCAACATCTCTAGCAGTTTGAGAAATGCAAATTAAAAATACACTGATTTCATCTCACTCTAGTCAGAATGGCAACTATCAAGAATACAAGTAACAATAAATGTTGGTAAGGATGTGAGGGGGGAAAGTTCGCTTATACATTGCTGATAGGACTTCAAATTGTGCAACCACTCTAGAAAGCATTATGGAGATTCCTTAGAAAACCTGGAATGGAGGCACCATTTAAACCAGCTATCCCACTCCACGGTTTATATCCAAAGACTTAAAATCAACATACTACAGCCACATCAATGTTTATAGCAGTGCAATTCACAATTGCTAACTCTGGAACCAACCTAGGTGCCCTTCAACAGATGAATGGATAAAGAAAATATAGTACATATAGACAATGGAATATTATTTAGCCATAATAAAGAATTGAATTATGGCATTTGCTGGTAAATTGATGGAACTTGAGACTATCATGCTAAGTGAAATAAGCCAATTCCCCCCAAACCAAAGGCTGAATGTTGTCTCTGATATGTAACGCTGACTCACAATAGATGGGGATAGGGTGGGAGTGCACATTCACTAGATTGAAGAGAGGGAGTGGAGGGAAGGGAAGAGGGATGGGAATCAGAAAGACAGCAGAATGAATCAGATTTAAATTTTCTATGTTCATATATGAGAATACATGACCAGTGTAACTACCCATCATGTGCAACATAAAAATGTGAAGTTATACTCCATGTATATATGTGAAAATACATTCTACTTTCATTTATAACTAAAAAGAACAAATAATTTTAAAAAATTCAAATTACAGTGACCAAATTCAGATTAATGATTGTCTGAAGTTGAAGATTCAGAGAAGGTTGGATAGTAAAGGGAAATAAAGAAATTTTCTGGTATAATTTAAATATTCAATATCAAAACTATGCTGAAAGTCTTATGGGTGTGTACAATATAGAAAAGAGGATCAAATTTTATAACTTAAATATGCAAAGTTTATCATACTTTTCTTTATATCTTGATAAAATTGTAAGAACCTATCATAAATTTTCATTTAAGTAATCTTGCAATTTGTATTTTTCATGCTACATAAAATTTCAGAATGAAAACATTAGCATTCAATAAAAGTTTCCTATACTTACTTTTTAGTACTTTCTACCCTTATGCATTATTCAATTTCACATAAATTTTGGCAGATTTAAATTGCTTATGGACTTGGGTACACTGGAATTTTCCATCATTCTATACCCTCAGACATACATATAAATTAGTGGTTCTCAATCAGGAGTGGGGGTTATTTCCCCCTTTTCTCTTTAGGAGATATTTGGCAATGTCTCGAGACAGTTTTGATTGTCAAAAATATCTAGGAAGGTGCTCCTGGCTTCTAATGGGTAGTGGCTGAAGAGTTGCTAAATTTTTACAATGCACAGGACAGTCTCCTATAAAAGAGAATTAACCAGACCTGCGGTCAATAGTGCATGTTGAGGATCCCTGGTATAAATAATTATGTATTTATTTCTTAATTGGATTGTAAAGAAATAAATAAAAATGACCAATATCAACAAAATCCATTTTAAGTATATAAAAATGCAAATAATTTATACCAAGTTAGTTTTGTTGATTAGTATCAGGATAAAGTGAGAATTTGTAAATTCAGCTACTTCAGTAAGTATACCCACAAAAAAAGGCTTGTTTATTCCAAGTAACATACTTATAGTAATTCCTTAAGAAACTTAGAATTACTCCTAAAAATGTTTCCAATTAACACTTTTATTTGTATAAATATTTAATTGCAGTTTGTAGCAATTTAGGAAGGTGATAATGTCCTTAAACAATGGAAATTTAAATATAAAGTATTTCTTCTCACTCCCTCGACAGTTTTCCCAGCACATATTATTGATATGTGGAAATATGTGTTAAAGAATTATAGCATAAAAATAGAATAATAATTACAATTCATTATGCAGTATTGGGATATTTTCTATAATTTAAAAAACTATATTGTGAACATGAATAATAGCATAGCATTTTACAATTTGGTAAATAGTTTTATGAAGATAAAGAATTTAGTTATACAGGTTAAATTTGGGCATATTTCACATAGTAAATTAAAAAAAAATTCTTAAATCAATCCAATCTTCCAAAATATCCTCCATTTAATTCCATTACTCTCAATGTATATATTTGCCTTTTTCATTATTTTGTTATCAATTTGTAATAGTTATTTAGGGGAATGTCAGAACTTTCACTCTGTTGATGTATTTTAAATCCACTTTAAAGTTTAGACATAAACATTGTAACATAAGACTAATTTAAGATTAGATATGAGTTATCTTTTTAACTGTTGTTTTAGTTTGCCCAGTGGGAAAAAAGAAACTACTAAGCTTAATCTTGTTAATTAGCTTTTGGCAAACACAGCTACAAACATTCAAAAATCCTATCTCACTCTAGTTTATGAAGGTTTAATAAAATGTGCTGATAACTGTAGCTTGCTCTTAATGTTCTCATTTAATCACCAAACCCCCTACTCATTATTGCTATGGCTTCCATTCTGCAGAGTAAAACATAAAAGAAAAGTTAGGGTTGAAGGCTACATTTTTAGGTTTAACTTAAAGTGTTTCTTAAATATATTAGCTCTATAATATCTTAAGTAGATTTTTGCTTCAACATATTGTGGAACCTGAAGCAAATTGTATGAATAAAATTCCCAGTGCTTATTCCTAGTTTTGGTATCATGATGGGTTGTATAGCTTTTGTTATTATCAGGAGAAATTAACTCACCAGACAACTGGGCAAGATTCTTAAATGGAACCTAGATCCATATAATAAACCACAGAGGTCTGTAACTCAGTGAGTATGTTTAACCCCAAAATGAGCTAATAGAAAAGCCCACAATAAAAGAAATATAAAAAAGACTAACCTAGAACTACATTGCAGTGTGAAGGAACATCAAGGAATGCAATTTCTATAAGCATTGTCTGTGTTCTATAATTATTTTTAGGCAGCAAAGAAATATTACTTTACTATCAGAATTTGGATGAATATCCCTAATAGAAGAATATATTACGTGTGTTAAATGAAACCACCAGGTCTTAAAATAATAGAATAATCACCAATATGTTGTGGGCCTAAAATTATCCATAATGAATTTTCTTAATTCATGATTTTGTATCAATGAAATATATTAAAAATAGCTCTATACATGCATTTCTGTAACCAACTATATCTCTGATGCTTTAGTTTTCTTTTCTCTATTTTATTAATTGTTCTCTTTTTGTTGTTTCTTGGTTTGTTTTGGTCTTTTCTGGATTCTACTAATATTTATTGAGAGCTTACCATACTCTAGTCATTGTGTTAAGCCATAAAAATATCATTTCCTTCGTTTGTAAAAAAAAAAATCCTATGGGAAGGTATTATTACACATCACAGAATCGTGAGAAATGAGGCTTTCAAGATTAAATAATTACTGAATCATTCAGCTAGTAACTGATAGCACTGAAGTTTAGATTTGTATGTCCCTGGAGCCTAATTTCTGCCTCCCTCATCTCTTTCCATATCATCCCTTATAAATTACTTGGTCTCTCTCTCTTTCTTTCTTTCTTCTTTTTTTTTTTTTTTTTGCCTGAATAAAGTTTTTGTTCCCCAAGTCAGAGTTCATATGTATATATGTAGACTCCCACAGTGAATTTCATCTTTGACAAACCCCAATTTTTTTTATATAAGGTAGCATCTTGAAGAAGAGACTAGAAAATGTAGTTCAATTATATTTAGCCATATAGCAAGGCATGATAAAATGTTAACACTGTTTTAATTATAAACATGTCTTAAATTACTTTGGCTTTGCTTAAATTGCCTAAATTATTTTAATTTTTAAAATGATGGCATATATTGGTTAATCAAAGGGTTGCTTAATTTATTCCCAGAGTTTTCTAAACTCTTTTCTATTTCATAGTGGCCTTTCCATCTAACAGAAATGCCAACATTAAAACTAAAGCAGATACTAGCTAACAGAAAAAGGTTGGTAGTATTTTAGCTCAACACATTGAACATCTTCTGGGAAAATACAGTTACCAAGGAGGATGTTAGAGAACTAACTTAGAGGTATGTGCATGTAGGAAGAATATGTTTTGTTTATTACACATTTTCTGAATAGTTAGGTTCTATGCTATTTATTCCTTTGCTCAAAGAGTTCACCACACACTGTAATTTATAAATAAACTAGCATAGTGATAGTTTGTGAATTATATTCACATATTTTTATATTATTTTCCATATTTATAGATTTTTTATTTATAATTAATTTTTACCATTATAACATACTCTGCTGTCAATTACCCTTTCTTGCCTTTTTCTAACTCAAAAATCACATGGAAACTACTATCCTAACTTTAAATTAAAATAGAATAAAGTTCTTAAAGAAAGGAATCTTAACTATGCAAGACTGTAGTAACTCTGTTTCAGTTTTATCTCTGAACTTTATTAATGGTCAAAATATCTTAAGATTCAGATAAGCCAGAGACCTGTGAAGTAATCAGGAAGTGCCATCTTAGCACATTGTCGGCAAATGTCTGTGGCTAACTCTGTACTTATAAGAATGATACAATAACTAAAAATTGAACGGTAAATTCTGTCACAAATAATTTCAGTACTGTGAACAAATGGTTGCCTGTGACAGTCATATACAACAGTAAATAGGGTAGGTGACAGCCAAGCAATTTGAGATACTTTATGTAAAAAGAAGAAACTTGTTGAAGGATAAGACCATTTACATAATTGGAGAGAGAATTAATTTTCAGCTAAATCTCAGGAACTATGGGGAAAAAGAAAAAAATTCTCTTCATTATCATATTGTCCTTATTCATTACTATAACAGCTTTTAGAAAATGACAGGAAACATGACTCCCACCAGCTATTATCCTTAGAGCAAAAAGTCACAACTATGATGGGATTTCTCTAGTCCCATAGATCCAAAGAAGGACGCAGACTCATCAGCTTAGGCATGAGCCCAGCCTGGATAAAGTAAATATGGCCATTAGAACACGCACCTTAGCAAATAGTTTGTAGTATATGGACAAGCATAGTAATAACAGCAATCCATCACCTACTTATATGCCATGTGCTGGATGAAATTATAAATTTCACATCTACAGCAGCAGATTTAGTCCCACAACCATCAAGTATTATTTTTGCATTCATTGTGCAAATGAAAAACTGTGACACAAAAAGTCCAGTAAAGTTGTTTAAAGTTTTAGTGAACAGAAAAATACCAAATGCTAACAATCTCTGAACTTCATTTCCTTTGAAAAACAAATGGAAGTGCGGTTTTTGCAATCTTTACTATATTGTAGTCTGTCACTATTTTACAGTGGCACTTGGTAGGACAGAGTTTTCTCCTACTTCATCCTTTTACTGAAAGTTGCCTTTCAGGGTGCTGGCTGCAGTTAAGAGTTTAATAAGACTTTCAAAGTTGTATTAGCTCTAGGTTTTGTTTTCAGTCCATTATTACCACTGTGTGGGTACCATTAAGTTCAAAACCTCCAGGCTACAGGGGATGGATAGATATTATTAGAGCAATAATTGATTTTCGGCATAGTTGCTTTTGTGGATTATACTTTCTCATAATTTTTGATATCTGTGGATTTCTTCTCCTATTCCAGACCAGATATGCAGTTAAAAAATTTTGTTATCCTTTGGATGTTAAATGATCCAAAAGGCTCATGTGTTAAAGGGTTGGCCTCAGGGTATTATCTAAAGGTATAAAGGTTGGAAAACTTTCCAGAACTGGAAAGATACCAAATTCAGATTCAAGAAGTTCAATAATTTTTAAATAAGAATAAATACAACATAAAAACAAAATCTGAAAAAATAAATAAATCTATATTTAAGTACATAATAGCGAAATTACAATATACCAAAGACAAAGGCCAAATATTTAAAACAGACAAAGAGAAATTCTGATAATTGACTAAAGATAATTAGACTGAGAGCTGACTTCCTTACAGAAACAATGAAAGCTTTGATATAGTGGAGTATCTCTGATATGGTGAAAGAAGATAACAGTCTAGAATTATATAGCCAATAAAAAAAATTTTGTCTTTTACAAAAGTTAATGAAAAATAAGGATAAATTTAAATTATCAAAATTGAGGTTACCCTTAGAAAATCCACATTAAATTCTATATAGAAAAAAAATTGTTTTGGATAGATGGAATGTGATATTAGATGTTAGAAGGCTAAAAAATTTGCCAATGTGTAGGGGAAACCTAGGAAACATTCATAGACAGAAGGTCTACAGAGTAATTGTGAGCTAGCACTCTGGAATCAACAACTGCACTGAAAACCTGATTGTCATTTAACTGATATGACCGCCAGCAAATTAATTAACCTCGGTTTGCTGGTTTTCACCTTCATAAACTGGTGATGTTAATGTTATTTTCCTTAAAGGATCATCATTTGAATGATATGAAAGAGTATGGGAAAGTACTTAGAAAACTGCCTGGAATATATTGTATTTTTTATGATTATCATTACTACTGTATAAAAAATAGTGAAAAAGGTATGTGAGATTTAAAAGATCTTAAATTATACAAAAGCAATAACATTATAGCCAGGAGGGGTTAAACATAATTGTGTTGTTAGGGAGGATGGTAAAGATATTAACTAATTTATTTTGATAAATTAAGCATATGTTAAAATGTATAGTCACTAAGAGAATAAAACACTAGATTAATAGAAATAAATACCTTCCAAATAGTAAAGGAAAAATATAATGAGAATCAATGAAAACATTGACCTGTGGGTGTGTTAAGTCAAAAAGATACATTGTGAGAAGAGAATGCAAGGTGAAGAGAGAGGGCAGTGGTTGCTCTCCATGGCTCCTGCTTCCACTGGTTGGATTCACTATGGTTAGCTAGCAAGTTGACCAACTAGGCTATATAAATTTGCATTCTCCTTTGGTCTCTCCTAGCCTAGGGAAAGTAATAACTTCCTACTACTGCTAATATTGTCTGCTGGTTTGTCAATCTTCCCATTACCTGTGTAACCATGCATTAAATTTTATCTTTTCAAACATTTAGAGGGTTTCTATTACCCTAGTTGGTCCCTCTCGAATACTATGATGATAGATCCTTCAAGATATCCCAGAAAAGATAATAAAGTTTTAAATAGTTTCTTAATTCACCTTGCTTTGATTCTTTGCCCACTGAGTAACTTCTCATCATAATGAGATTTTCCCAAAGACTTCCTTCGAAGAGAAAGTACACTAGTCACTTCTGAGCAAGTATTTCACTGTTTTGTTTTGTTGACAATTATATTTTTGGGCTCCTATAAGCTTTGAAAACTGACTTCTCTTCTAGAAAGGCAAATCTACCATAAGTATTGATATTTATATGTTTGATCTTACAATATAAAAGACCTGGCCCAGGGGAGTGGTGAGTTCCCTGAGTTAGATGTTTTAACTGATAGCCACTTGGTCTTTTCTGTGAAACAGCTTCCAGTACATTTATCTGGATTTCTTTATGTTGTTAGTTTAACTTTTTTTTTTTTATCTAGAGAATGCTACTTTCTACATATATTATTAGAAAGATAAGTACATATTTTTTGATAGAAAATTCAAGGGGAATTAATTTTCTAGTACCAAGGAAAGTACATCTTTTGTAGATATTAAATGTCCTTTTTAACATTTTAGGAAACAAAAGAGAGAGAGAATAAATTAAAGCTTTAAATTACAGATCTGTTAATATTTTAGGAAGATCAACTCTTATCTTCTTATTAGGCAATCTTAAAATTTCCAACACCAGCTTTTTTATGTGTATAAACAAATGGAAAAAAATAATTTCACAATTACAACTGAACTTTGTTGAGACATTTGTAACTGTTGCTTGGTGTGTAAAACCTGCATTGTGGAAGCTTTTCTTTGCTCAAAATATTCTCAATGCAACACAATCCATAGTGGATTAATGTGATGACAATCAGAATGGGCCTAATAAGAAGCATTGGGAAAGAGGTCATACAAGGGAAAATTTTAAAGAGCTTCTCTTTTGAAATTTAAATTTATTTTTAACTGATATATAAATATAGAAAAATTATAAATATTTCTGGATACCATGTGATATTTTGATACATGTACAAATTGTATGTTTAAATTAGACTAAATATATCTATTTTTTCAGTCATCATTTCCTTAGGGTGAAAACATTCAAAATCCTTTCTTCTAGCTTTTTGAAATACAGACACATACATACTATGTAATCTATAGTCCCCCATTGTTCATTGAAACACACAAACTTCTTACTTCTAACTATAAGTAAGAACCCATTTATTGAATGATGTATTCCTATCTTCATGGCCAAGAATTCTTTACACAAGGTTATATAATGTGAACAACTCTTTCTAGTGAAATATTAAATGAAAAGTGTTTGTCTTTGAGTTCAAAATTACAGAATTTTGTTTATTAGGCACTTTAAGGGATGTCAGTTTGTGTTTTAAAAGAATAAAGTATTAGAGATCCTGTGGTACATAAAAATATTCTGTTAGACAAATTGAGAGTATAAAAGTAGAAAATACAAAAGATAATACTCACAAAATATATGAATTATTAAGAGAAAACATTTTATGCAATAATCTTATAATTGTTTAAGTGATGGGATAAACTAGGTAGCTAGAGGAGCCAATAATTTAGAAAGCAGGGTGGATAACTCATCTGCTTTTTCTGCTATTACAAAATTCAATCAGGATTTACTTACATAAAACTTGAATGAGGAAACAGATGTTGAAAGAGAAAAATACACCAGTATATACTTAAAGAGGATCAGTAGAATTGTTAGGAGAAGTAGATGATTGTTTATTTTGTTATATTCTTTTGCATTTAATAAAGACAAGGCAAGGAGATAGAGTGACCAGTTCAACTTGCTGGCAGAGGACCTTCTTTAGATCTTCTGGTCTCCTTATTACTCAGTGTGGAGCAGCTGACAGTAGCTTCCATACCTGAGAACTTGTTAGAAATGAAGAAGCTTAGCTCCCTTCCCCGCTACAGTGAACCTGAATATGCATTTTAACAAGATCCCATAGTGACTCTATGAACATTAAAATCTGAGAAGCATTGTATTGACAGTCTCATGTTGCTTTTTAGTTGTTTTCCACAGCTGTCTTGTTGCCTGAGAATGTAATGTCCCCAAGGGCAAAAATTTGTTCTCTGCTTGTTTGTGAATCTCCTGGAAAGAAGCAATAATAGAAACAGAACAACATCTTCTATTCTTTTGTCAGTTATTTTCAGTATATAACAGAAAACCTACTTTTTAAAAAATAAAGCTTTCAACGAATTGTGGTTGATTTGAAAGAAAGATTGTTTTCTTAATTTATTGACTAGAATAATCATTGAAGACTACATTCCTAGAGATCAAAGCACTTTGATAAAAATGAAGGCCACCAAGAGGCCTACTTGATCATAAGGATTCTATTAAATTCTCATGAATTGTAGTGGGTTAAAAAGCCATCTTGAGAAAGTCAACTCAAATATCTTTTGGAAATAGGCAATACAAAAACAATCAATAAAAACAACAACAACAGGGCTGGGGATGTGGCTCAAGCGGTAGCGTGCTTGCCTGGCATGCGTGTGGCCCGGGTTCGATCCTCGGCACCACGTATAAAGATGTTGTGTCCACCAAGAACTAAAAAATAAATATTAAAAAATTCTCTCTCTCTCTCTCTCTCTCCCCCACTCTCTCTTTAAAAAAAAAAAAAAAAACAACAACAACACAAAAACACTTCCTGAACTTGTCACAGAGTCCACACTCATGAAATACTTGTTGAATGGTTAAAATTGTCAAATGTCAAACATGTTTTTTACTAAGCATGTGTCTCTATAACATGAAAATTCTAACTAAAGTGAAGGGAAAATGAACTCAATGATTGGTTGTTTTCATGCCCATACAGGCTATCTTTTCTGACAACCAAATGCCTTTGCTTACAAAAGAGTTTTCTTATTCAGAGTTAATGGGTTTCCTAAGTGATGCAAATTGGCCAGCATATAAAACTCAGTGAAGAAGACATAGTTGTAGGATCATGCTTATACAATCACAGATTTAATAAGAAATATGCAAGTTTCAGTAACTGAATATATACAATTTGTTACAGCAGCTCTAATGACTTCCATAGAAATTACTACTATAAAAGAGAGTAATATGTAATAAATACCCAAAAAAAGTTAGAAATGGCTTTGGTGTTGGGAAATGAGTGGAGACTGGAAAAGTTTTGAGGTGTAAACATGCTACAAAAATGCCTATAGTGCTGTGAATGGATCATAAAGGTCAATTCTGGAGAAAGTGCAAAAGGTGTAATGGGGAGTTATAGATAAAGGCTATGTCTTTTTAGGAGAATAACCATCGTGGTCATCAAGAGAATGATGGTAGAAATATGGAAAGTAAATGCCATTCTAATGTTTCATACAGAAATGAGCAATGTGTTATTGGAAACTGGAGGAGAAGCTATTCTTACAAAGTTGCAAGGAACTTGCTTGTATTGTGTTTGTGTCCTAGTGTTTTGTGGAAAACAGAACTTGTGAGAAATGAACGTTTTGAAGGAGTGGCCTGGTTCCTCTTGACTGCTTACTTTAGAATTCCAGAAGAATGAAATCATTTAATAACAGAATTTTTCATCAAAAGGGAAGTGAAATCTAAAAATTTGGAAAATTCTCAGCCTATCTGTATTGGAAAAAATGAGAAAGTCTCTTTGGAAAAGAATGAGGATATGACCAAACAAACTTTTGATAAAGATACTTGTATGGATCTGTCAAGTCAATGAAGATCAGGGTGATATTCATCAAGACAAGAGAGATTAGTCAGCCATCTTAACAGAACTCATGAATTTTGGGGGTCAGAGACAGAATGTTCAGATGACTGTGTTGTCCCCAAATTCACATGTTGAAATCCAGACTCCCAACATGATGGAGTTGGGGCTTATAAGAGGTGATTAGGATCAATACCATAGAAAGGAGGCCCCAGAGCATTAGTTAACCCTTCCATCATGTGAGGACACAGGTAAAAGTGGTCATTTATGAACCAGAAGGAATGTAGAACCTCACAGACACCAAATTCATAAGTACTTGATCTTAAACCTTCCAGCTTTCAGACCTGTGAAACATTAATTTCTATTGCTTAAAAGTTACCCAGTCTACTGAAGTTGGTTGTAGCAGCCTAAACACACTGAGACAGAGAAAAAGTCATTAACTGATCAGCCATTTCAAGTACACAGATAGGAACTCCTGCTCACTGATTCCAGGTGGAGGTTGCGATTTAAAACTCCTCTCTATCGGCTTCTCCTTTCAGTAACTCTGAGCTTCCTTGAGATGAATGGATATGATTCATAATTATTCACACACAGCATTAATTTTTCCTTAATCTTCCTTTCTCCTATCTAAAGAGGCTTGGAAGAAGATACATAGGGAAAACAAATGTTTTATGCTCAAAAACTGTTACTAGTGTGTATTATTCAATAATGGATCTGTTCTTTTCCAAAGAGAAATCCTCATCCCCATCAATTTAAGAAACAGAAATCATAACAAATTTCTAAGTCTATTCATACAGCAAGGAACAAGTTTATGCTACAATAATTGCTAGAATACATCCCCTAACCTCACAGAAATTAAAATAACTTAATGTAAACAAGACTGCATTCTATCTTATGGTTATGTAGGAACAAGTAAGTTAATAGAAAAAAACAGTGTAGAATGCAATAGTTAGTGAGTTGTAAAAGGAAAATTTGAGCTCAGCTTGATATTTGAGCAAGTGAAGTGAGAGATTACTTATTATAGGTAGATGTTGACATCTGAAAGAAAGAAAAAGATGAGCAGGTTACTATGCCTTCTTGTCAAAAAAGTATAGACTTATAATAGAGATTATAGACTTATATATAGAGATTGCAGTTTCAACAAGAAGCACAAGATATTTTATAATAAGTTGTGTGCAGATAGATAATAGTTATGTTTCTGATCATTTATTTTTATTTATTTTGTGTATATATGTATGTGTGTGGTGCTGGGGATCAAATCAAGGGCCTTGTGCATGCTAGGCAAGAGCTCCACCATTGAGTTCTACCTACAGTGCTTCTGGCATAATTTAAATATTCGAGATACTCCTTCTTTTATTTCATTCACTGTTTTACAAATTGAACTTGAGGTCTTTCAAAAAGAATTCTGTGGACCCCAAATTTCCCCTGATTACTAAGACTTAAACATTTAGCACCACTTCTTTCTATATTGCATGTTTGAGAACATTCTGACCATGTCTGGGAGCTCAGCTCAGTGCAGAGCACTTGCCTAGCAATTAAAGACCTGCTGGGTTCACTTCCCAGCACAGCGGTAAATAAGAGAGAAAACATTTTTACAATCTCTCATCCTAATGCCGAGTTTAGCACGTCTTTCTATCTTACATACTGTCTCCTAGTCTTCATTCCCTTAAGAGTTATGATTTTAATTGATCCTAAAGAAACAGAAAAGGAAGGGGAAAATAAAGACAAGAACAAAGGAATCTTTAAAAGTAAACTTTTACCATAAACTAAGAATAAGTTATTAAAATATCACCTGTGTGTCAGATTTACTACATAACCCACTGACATTTAGATAAACTGGATATTGGAGGAATAACAGAAACCAGGAAATATTTGACTGACCCTGAATGCACTTTATTTTTCAAGGAATTGCAGTCAGCAATATCCTTATTCTAACATGGGTACACAGGAGAAAGGTCCTAAGACTGAAGAAGACTGTTTCTAAAAAGAAGTTTGATCTTATCTTAAATACTTTGCTCACCAAATAATTACAAATGAATCTAAAGTATTGCCAGTTTTAGATGAAGACTTAAGGCTTTAATGACAAGAGGAAAAAGAACTCTGGCTGTCACCAGTTTGGTATTGTTACTAACAACAAAAATGGAAAAAGAAATATATGAAGTCATGCCTCTTAACTGGAAAGGTTTAACAGAAATTTTATTAAATTAACATAGCTGAAGATTCCAAGCTTCTCTTAACTTTTAAATTTATTTCTACTGCAATGACACACATTTTCAAAGCAAGCAATCAGAAACTCTTTCAAGTCAATACAGTTTATGGGGAATTATCTAGAAAAAATGGATTTTTAAAGATGTGCCTTTAAAGTGTGCCTGTGAATAGTTACTTTTTAAAACATTCCAAGATTTAAGAGGAAAGGAAACTTTTGCTATTGGAAAATTATCTTTCTTAGAGTTTGTTTTAATAAAAACAGTAATAAGTATTATTCAATCCATTTTCTAAGGAATTTTGGCAAATTTCTACAGATATGTTCATGTGATTTAATGGTAGTACTCATCTGAGATGTTTTTCTTTCACTTCAATGTTTATTGGCATTAAAAATCCTTACATATCTATAATAATTTATTTTTATGACACAAATTTATGAATATTTAAGCTTTAGAGATACTGGAGTTGTGTCTGTCAAATAATAGCAATGAATGAGAAGGTTAAACTTTACTACAATTTGTTTTTAGTATTTTTTTATCTCTACAAGTCTAAATGACCCATATTTTCCCTGTTTCACAAATGTATTTATAAGAGGATGATCAACAACAAAGCTCTAGTACCATGTGGAAATCACATCCATAACAGTTTGAGGGTCCTTGGTGGTGCTGAGGGACCCACATTCTGATGTAACTGTGTGCAGGAAATGGGCTGATTGGGTCATAAAGAAGAATAGCAAAACACTTGAAGAAGCTGAAGTGCCATCAGATCAACTTTTCCATCTGTCCCAATTGGCAACCATGTGAGTATCTCTGTTTTGCCAAAATATAACTAAAAACTAAACAGGAACTTTTCTGGGGCTAAATCTTGGGCAGACCAAAATGCTAAAAGCATTTTGGGAGATGACACTGTAGATTTATAATTAATATAAATGCAATAGTGGTTAAGATTTTATTTCCAGAGCTTTATAAAAATAATTGAATAATATGCCTATTGCTAAGGGATTTGAAAATTCAGCAATTTCTATGATCAGAAGCAAATATCTTATCTATGATGAAATAATAGACAAGACAGATTAATACCTTATCTCTGATAAAATAAAGACAATAGATTCCCCCACATGGCCACATTTGTTGGATCATTATTTTTGAGGAGATGCCTCTATTAATCATTTTGAAGTGATAGATATATTTTAAAAGTCTATTTATTTGAAAACACACTTAGACCTTTCAGCTTTGTTATTCCTTAACAACATATTAGAATTGATTTTCAATTTCTTCCATGCTATTACTTAATATTATGCCTTGTTTGACTTATACCAAATATCCAAATGATAGGGTTGGGGAGCATGAATTGTCTCGTGAAGAATGCAACAGTCATAATTTCTGCATAAACCCTGGATAAACTTCAGGTAATTTAATATATTAAAGTTAAAATGTCTTTTTAATATTTTATTAAACTTCTTTCATGTTCTGTCCCTGCCATACACAGTACATGAAGACCTACATATATAGACACCTAAATAAACAGAAGTAAGTTTCCTCCTTACTTAAACACACTTCATTGGTTTGTAAATATTATCTCCCATTCTGCAGGTTGTCTTTATTCATTTGCCTTTACTGTGCAGATTTTTCATTCACAATAATTTCATTTATTTATTTTTACTTTTATTGATTATGGTTTGGTTATTATATCCAAAAACTCATTTTCTTTATATTTTCTCAGGTAGTTTTAGGGCTTCAGGTCTTACACATATATTTTTAAACCATTTGATTTTTCCTTTTACATACAACATGTGAGACAGAGGCCAAGTTTTATTCTTCTGCATATAGATAAGCAGTTTCCCTTGCACAATTCATTGAAGAGATTATTCTTTCCTCATTTTGTGTGCATGGAGCCTTTGTTGAAGATCAACTCACCCAAAATTATGTGGATTCATTTCAACTGATTGTTTGTGATTCTTGATTTTGAGTCTCAATACCATTTTGTTATAATGGTAAAAGAAAGGTAAAATAATGTAAGTGATGAAGGGGCAAAATGCTCAGAGCTGTCACAGATACTATGATCAGCCACAAGTGCTGATAGTTCATTTAAGTCATCACTTCCTCAAGATGGAGGAAAATAAATAAAGTTTTGACATCTTCAAAGAAGATGTACCTACTCTTGCTTCAAACAATCTACTATAAAGAGCATCAGTTTCCTTATAGATTTATAGTTTACAATCTCCATTCTCTTAAGGCTGTGGAAGAATGGACTCTTCATAAGATTCTAGAGAGTTTAAAGACAATTCAGTATTTCATTCAGTACTTGAACAGATCTCCATGACCCAGGATCTTCAAGGTAATGTTAAAATGCAAAAGGGAAAGTTAATTTACAATTTAATTAAACGTTTCCTAGGTGGTAACAATTTACTCTATGACTGACAAAAGAAATACTGATGCACAAGCAATGTGCATTTGCAAAGGCAAGGTTGCAGGCACCCATATTTCTAGGGACACATTCAATTTTCTCCAGTAAGTAAAGCAAGCACCTGTAACAAAGACCAAGAAACTGCTAAAGGGTAAAAGCCTCTTGTCATGAATGTAGAAGGTGATAGTACTTACCTTCCAGAAAGTTAATTTCTTCCTCTCTCTATGTCTCTCTGCCTCTCTGTCACTAAGAGGGGATGATCTCTTTCTTTGAGAACAATATCACCTAAAAATTTCTCAAAAAAACCAAACCAAAACAAAACAAAACAAAACTTGTGCAATTCCCCAGGCTGTGGTTGATATTGATATACTGAACCATTTGGAAATTTTACAAATTAATTAGAACATTGAAAATTTTTATAAATTTTCTTGTCATTAAAAAATCCTAAGCCACTACATTTTAAAAATGCCAGAGGCATCAGTATTCAGCATTCTGAAACAAAACTAGGCTAACTAAATCAAAACTGAGTCAATTATCTAACAACCTCATCCTTACTGCAAAGCAGGTAAGTTACAGCTTTTCAATGGTGTTAGTTAGTTCCAGTGAAGGACTGTATATGTACACACAACCAGCAGAACACTCTATTGCAAACTCCATTTGGAAACTAGGTCCCAAGTGACCATGTGTACAGAGTCATCCACTTTACCACATTCGCTTTCTGACATAGAAATTTTAATTATTATTTAAAGGTAAAAAGTATTGGCATTTACAAAAATCAGTTCAAGATTGAACTAACTGAATTGAAGCACTAAATAAAGAGCTTAATGTCACAGTTGGTATCATGTTTATCCTCACTTTCATTAATGCTCCAAAATAACTTTGCTACAAAAAGTACAGAAGAAAATTAATAGTATCATAGCAAAGAATTTGGGAGAGATTTTAGAAAGGAGAATTAATGAGAACATTTTGTTTCTATAATTAACCACTAAGGTAAGTTTGAAAAGATATTTGTGTTTCCACCCCAAAATTTTGGCAGCTATAAATAAATGAGAAAAGAACATTCCTTAATTATTATTCTTTTTGTTGATGAAAGTAGAAAAAGTGGTGGAAGTCAGATTCCCAAAGTGACATAAAAAGATAATATTTTATTAAAGTTTTGAAAGTTACATGTTGATTTTAATTTTTAAATACATCACCAGAAGTTGATACAGAATATTAATCATATTTTTTTAATTTTATAAAAATTTTTAATTTATAAAAATCAATGAGGAAAATATACTGTTTTTTCTCTTACCAAAACTTTCTCTTTTATACACTAGGAAACACCTAGGATGCATCATGAATTAATTGCATTTATAAATTAATCACTTAAAAGAACATTGAAAGATACCAGATATTAAACTAATTTGAAGCTAACCAGTTATTCTGAAACATTTTCATCAATGTTAGCAAAATACATAAAAGCCTGAGTTACAACTATTATTCACATAAGAAAAAAAACAATATGAGTACAGTATATTTGTATTTGTTCCTTTGCTCCCCAAATTACATGGAGGTGATGCAAACTGATCCAAGCCAGGACACACATGAGAGTTTTGGATCAGAACTGATAATATAAATAAAGCCTGCATCTTTTATAAAGGACACAAGTACACCTGTCCTTTATTTTGGAAGAAGAAATCATCTTTATAGTAATAAACAGTAAGGAAATGCCTATGCTCTAAATATAGACACTGTATGTTACAACAATGTTAACTCTACAGACATCTTTGTAAAGGTAGTCTGGAACAAAAAGGATTTGCTTATAAAGCCTTATAAACATGTTTGCATTCTTTATGAAATGTTTGTGAACACAAAAGTCTCATGGAAAGTGTTCTCCCAAGAATCAAGAAGAGCCTAATCTTGAAACTAATTGCATAGATAACTCACAGTTGCATTAAATATAACATTAGATTTTCCTGATACATTTTACCCTCTTTAAATCATATCATCAGTGAATGGAATGTCATTCTGTAACTGTGCCACTAGTAAAAGTAAGATTGCACATTTCTTTATAAATTTATTGCACTTATGATTAACTCTTATTGTAAACATCAAATATATTGAATCAGCAAGTAAAAAAATGTTTTTATGATTAAACTAGTGTTTAATGCCAGGATAATTTCCATCAGTAGACCTTTGATGTCAGTGTGTTCATCTAAAAGACAGCTAGTTTATGGTCTCCAAGCATAATTTTTGAATAGGTTGTCCCATATAGTCTATTTTTAGGTCATCAGTTTTGAACCTTACTTGCATCTGTAAAATCTCTTCACTGTGAAACCTAGATTAGTGAACATATAACTAGAAGAAAATGTACTCAAGGGTGGGTAGTTTGGGGAGTCATCAGGAAATTCTGCATATCATACCAACTATTTGCTTTTCCCATGGATTTTTCCTTTCCTAGGAGGGGAAGTGATTCTAGCCCCAAAGATATAGGAGTCTGAAACTGTTGTGTGATCCAAACCCTGCAGCCTGGAGACATAAATATCAGCAAGTCAGATGTATCTTGGTTATCTTATCAAAATCATAAAACTGCTAACAATGTGTATTTATCAACTGTATAATGCTACATATGAATCTCATGACCAGAATTTGAAATAACAATCTTAGGGACTATGCAATCCTAATGACTGTGCCAATAAGGCAACAGACAAGGGGGAAAAAGTGGTTTATTTAATGAATCAGGAAAAACTGAGCATACCTAATAGAAACTCTACACATTGAACCTCACAAACCCCCTTATTTAACCCTTCTGTCCCTTGGAGTTCATCAAGTCAGGGTCCCCTAAAGTTGACAATTAAAGGACAAAGACATTCTCAGAGAACACCATGAGTAGTTGTAGTAAATTGACCTAAGCCAGTTGTTTCTGGTGGAAGTAATGGTAACAACCAAAAATTTGGTATGGGTGATAATCAGCAAATAGCCTCACAAACTTGGAAGATAAAAGATCATAATGAAAGCAAGTATCTGATGATTTCTGTCATGCATACACATGTATTAAATTTTATCAATATGAGAAAAAAGTTCATATAACATGTTCTGTAATCTTTGATGAGGCACAAGCTCTCTTTGTAAGTAAACAGTTTCATTTTGCACAAAATATTAGAATGCAATACCATTTGGCAATCATGCCTTGAGTTCCTGTGCCATGATTATATACTACAAAACTTATCAGAGTCACATATCCTGTGTGAACAGGATATGTATTTTCTTAAGTATTTCAGGTAGTCTGTATTTCTTGAATACTGGTTTCACCAAAAAATAGTTCAGTTGTAACTTCCATCTATGGGAGTTACCAAAATATAATTGTTAACTTATCTATTACAGTGATAAATGGTTTTCATTCATAATTTATATGTCAATATCTAGCTTGCAGTATGTACTGGAAATGTGTGTTTAATGAATGGATGCTTAACCAATGGAAAAGGTTCATGACTAGACAGAGACAAGCATATAGGCAGATAGACATTACTTTGGGGGAGAGAAGGAAGAACAAACTTTTCCTAAAACTGGTAATAAAAAAGATTAAAAAATAGATACAACTAAGATTTTAGGATGGTATGAAAAATTAAAGAAATTCATTTCTGTTTTTTTAAAATTGCAAAATTATAAATGATACAATGGATTGAGTTTTAAAGGCATATTATAGGTTTAAAAGAGTTGTGAGAAATCAACATCAGAGCTAGACAAAAAAAATAATTTCTCAATAATATTGATAATCTCACTGCAGATGGATACTAGGAATTTAAAAACTGATAATGTAGCATTACTTAACCTGTTGGGGCAAACATAGAGATAGTTACTACTAGGTAAAATGAACAGTCTTAAGAAGATAAGAGGCCACAACCTAAATACTTTAATATACTTATGATCATTTCCTATATTGTCTACTCACAGTTCATGGATAGCTTCTAAGCAAAGAATATAAGTAATTAATCCCTAAGCATTTCTCCATGAACAGTCAGATATGATTTTTGAAAATATAAAAGGATAGTGTGAGGCAATTCTAATAGTGAAACAGGAAGCTATCTATAAAGGTAAAAAAGTACAGCTTCTGGAGAGAGGACCTTCCAAAGTATGATAAACAAAATTGCATTCAGTCTAAAAGTGTGGCATGAGTTAAAATTGTATACCAAATACCATATTTGGATCATTATCACATTTATATTTTTTTAAAATTGGGTAGACATAGTGTTATCTCGCATAACTTTGGAATAAAATTTTACTTTACAGATGCAAAATTTTTATCAAGAAATAAATGTTTTCCTCTTCATGCTTGAAAAATATGATTGATAAGAGTTACTAAATACTTTTGTTTTTCTCTTTACTTAAGGGGGAAGTAACTAAGGAGATTCATTTTTAGAATTGCAAACAGCTGGATAATCAAGTCCAAGTTACTATCTCTTGCGTAGGTTGCAAGCTGAAAAATGAAATCTTGTTGTCTTGTTTTCACATCCCTACAAAAGGGCCCGAATTGATTTATAGTTTCATCACTGGATATTTATGAAAATTGATTAAATTCTACCAAGAACTCTCAGAAATATTAGCAACTCCCAAAGTAGAACAAGATCTTTCTTCCATTACCATGTTCAAGAAAATTTTAAAATATGCTACAACCCACGTATTTCTTGGAACATTCCTAATTAAACAAAAAAAAATCACTCAATGAATTAAATTATTTTTCATGACCTACTCTCTATTTCCATTATTTTAGCTTCATGTTATTTACTACTGAGTTATATTTATAATACAGACACTAGAGATTTCATGCTATTTAATACATAGTATATTTCAGTTATGGGAGGGAAAACCATAAAATCTCCTTTGTTATTCATTATTAATGTGTTTTTCCATTCACAGTGTTTTACTCTAAACAAGGACTTAATACAAAGTGAAGTCTAAATTCATGTGTCTATTTATTGTAGGGAGAGATTTACTGGCCTCATTGCTTAACATGAACAAGATAAAAAGAGAATCTGTGATACATTTGTAATTAGTTTTTGCAACTTTGGGATTGTGTATAAGTTTTTATCCACACAGAATTTTTAATTCACCCATGTAATATGGGAATAATTATATGAAGGAAATATGAGAAATTATTTTAATCAAATCCTAATAAAAGAAGTATGGTAATCCCCTAACCATCCTGGTATTTAGTATCCTTCCAAATTGGAAAGCAATTCAATGCAAAATTAATAGAGAGTGGCCCATTTCCAGGCATCAGCAGTCATCTTCCAAAGTTATCCACTGACAAGCT
Source organism: Callospermophilus lateralis (assembly GCF_048772815.1). Lineage (NCBI taxonomy): Eukaryota > Metazoa > Chordata > Mammalia > Rodentia > Sciuridae > Callospermophilus > Callospermophilus lateralis. The sequence goes on from NC_135308.1 coordinate 28,386,617, forward strand.
CTTATACACTGTGAGAAGACTTCTTTCCTTCCCAAATATCAGCCACAATAAAACCAACCTTCTCCCATATGTCTTATCTACTTCCCCAGCTTGTGCCAAATTAATTCCCACTTTCAAAGAGTATATGATCAACAGATGACAAGACCAACAAGCTCTTCCTCTTCTCACACCCACAGTTAGTTGTCCACCTTCAAGATTCTACACTCAAAAACATGTCTCCAAATACCTCAAAGAGGATTTTGTAAGGGTATAACTAGGCAACCTGGACAACATCGAGGCAGAACAGATCAATATAAATCAACTCTATCTTTCATAAATTAATTAGGACTTAAGATATGCCATTGTCCCCCCCACCTTTTTTTCTAATGATAGTTTGTCCAATTCACCATTGTAAACATGTCTACATATGTGAGCGGTTCTTGGTATTTATGTACTTACTGAGCAACATAATGAGCAACAAGTTTGTGGCCTGTCAAGTCACAGGACCAGAATCACAGACCATGGTAATTTAAGAGTATAATTAATGATTGTCATGATTGGAAGTTACAACTAATTCACAAGTAATTACATACACTTGTAGTCAAAAGACATAATAGTTGTGGAGAGATCATCTGAACAGAGATATAATGGTAATTTTAATAATTGCCAACATTTATCAGTGGTCTTCTATGTATTGTAAACGTGTTGGACCATTTTTATACATAATTCTTAATAACTTAACTTAGGTTACTAGTCTAGTAATTGAGCAAGGTTACTTATCTAGTAAATATCCTAAGCTAAGATATACACCTAAGTCTCTGACTCTAAAACCTATGCGCTCACTCCACTAGAGCAGTCCTGAGACTCAGGTCACAATTGAACTTTTAAAAGTTATTGAGAATCTCAGAGATTTTGTTTATATAACATATAACTATCAATGTTTATTATGTTAAGAGTTAAAAGGAGACAACTTAAAATATTTTATATGAATTAAGTCATTTTAAAATAAAAGATTATCCCCTCAGCATGTTAACATAAATAAAATATTTTATGGAAAAATTTTGTGTTTTCCAAAACAACAAAAAAGTGAGAAGAATGGTATTATTTTATATATTTGCAAATCTCTTTTATGTGCAGCTTAATAGAAGACATCTGTACTCTAAACTGTACTTCTGTATTTAATCTTTTGCAAAATGTTGTTTTTACAGAACTACATGAAGAAAATATGAGCTCACATAAATATACAGGAGGAAAATGAAAATATTACAATATCATTTTCAGATAATTACAAATATTTTTCTTGGATACTGCACAAATTTATAATTAGTGTTTTTTTATAGCTTAATATAACATGATCTGTGAAACTATGTTAATAAACTTAGCATGCTTTACTATTTTAAACTCCTTTGATCCTTCTTTCACTTTGAATTTTAACCCATAAATACTTCTTTAATACCATGTACTGGTTATTGGGAAACTTACTTCAATGAATTATGTAGGTCTTCCAAATGTTGACAATTTTATTTATATAATACTAAGAGTAGTGTTAATTGTTCTTTCTATCCTTTGTTTATATACTACAGGTTTTATTCTTATCATTACCATGAGGCTTATATAAAATATATCATTGTTTTAAGCTGATAACAATCTAATTTCACATTAAAATATGAATTTTCATTACTCTTGCCCTCCACATTTTAAACTGCTAGTGTGACACTTTTTATAACTTAATGTCATGCATCCATTTTAAAATTATTGTAGCCACAGTTATTTTGAAGATTTTTTATTCTTTATACTGAAGTTAAAATAATTTGCACACCACCACTACATTATTAAAGCATTTAGAATTTGACTATGTACCAGTGAGTTTTATACTTTCATAAATTTTCATGTTGCTACCTCATGTCCTGTCAAGTTGAGGCACTCCCTTTAGCACTTCTCATAAGGCAGAGCCTATTGTGATGAATGCCCTTAACTTTTGTTTTCTGAGATTATCTCAATTTGTCCTTCACTTCTGATAGACAGATTTGTTTGGCATTGTACTTTTAGTTGGTAGTTTTTTTTGTGAATTACTTTTTTTCCTTTTGTTCTTCTTTCAATATTTTGAATATACTTGCCAACTCATTCCTGACTTGGAAGTTTGCTGCTTATAGCCTAGTGAAGTTTTCCTTATACACAACAAGTTTTTTTCCCTTGCTTCTAGATATTCTGTTCAGCATTTGACAATTTGATTATAATGTGTCTTTGAGTAGTAGTCTTTGATATTATATTGCTTGGGATCCTTAGAGTTCCATGAATACAAATATACAAATCCCTATCAAGACAGGGAATGCTTTCAGGTAGTATTTATTTTAGTAAGCTTTCTGCTTCTTTCTCTCTCTTCTCCTTCTAGGTCTCCTGTAATTTGTATATTCATACACTTGATAGTGTTCCATAGGTTCCTTGATTTCTTCACTGTTTTTAATTATTCTTAATTTTTTTTTCTTTTTAACTATTCAATTTCAAATGATTTGTCTTTGTATTTGACAATTCTTTCTTCACATGTTTAAGTTAGTTTTTGTAATTCTCAACTGAATTTTCTAATTCTGTCACTGCATTCTTCAGTTCCAGAATTTCTATTTGGTTCTTTTTATGGTTTCTATTTATTCTTTAAATGTTCTGTTTTTTTTTTCATGAATTTTTTTCCTAACTTAATTATCTATCTGAGTTTTCTAGCATCTCACTGAGCTGATTTAAGGTGATTATTTTATATTCTTTTATGGCAGCATAAATATTCATTTATTTGGAGTCAGTTACTAGAGCTTTATGAATTTCCTTTGGTGGTGTCATGTGTGTCTTATTCTTCATTGTTCTTATAGTTTTCCACTGATTTTAAGGAGCAAATACCTCTCCTAGTCTTTACAGACTGGTTTAGACAAAGACATTTTCCTGTTGTGTCCCAAGCTTATAGGACTGCCTCCAGGATCACAACCAGGAAGGATGAAGCCAGATCATCCTAAATCCCAGTGACTAAATCCCAGTCCACAGAGTGATCTATAGCTGATAGGCCTATTACCAAGATCAGAGTCAATACAGATCTTCTCTGGTACCTAGGTGGAGTAAGTTGCCTCTAGCACTTTAATCAATAGACATAACACTGAGATGAAGGTCTACTTCAGGGTCTATAGAGAGCGAGAGTCTGTTACCAAGTGCACAGAAAGTAATGGTTTCCTCAAGGTCCATCAGAGAGTCCCACTGGGTTTGCATGGGCCTCTGTGCTGGCAGCATTTGCCCAGACTTAAGCTTAGAGTCTTGGAACCAAGAGACTTGGGAACTTTAAGTTAGAAAGCTAAAACCAAGGTCTGCAGTCCTGTCCCTGAATCCATGAATACTGTGACTCCTTCCTTATTCCTCAGTAGACATAACTGCTTTCAGACCACAGCCAAAGGACCTGAGTTATAGAACTGAGTTATAGGACTGTTTCAAGATCCACAATAGGACTAGTTCAGCACACCTGCTGGTATCTCTCAATGGGTCCATCTGCAGGCAGGACTACTCTCAATAATGAAGCTGAATTACAGGCCATTTTAGGATCTTCTATGGTACTGAGATCAGCTGGCTCACTCAAGGGGGCATAGATACACGTGTCTCCTGGTGGATTCTTGGGCAGACACAACTACTTTCAGTCTGCAGTTGAAAGAAGCTGACAATGAGTTAAAAGTTCATTTCAGGGCCCACACCCACAGTTGAGATTGACATATCTCTCATCTGAGACATAGTGGGCATCTTTCTAGGTCCCAAGTAAATGGTTGTGGTGGTAGCACAAAGCCAAATGGGACTGTAGCTTAGGTTTCTCTAGTGTAGGACCATTTCAGAATCTAGAGTCTGAACCATACTTGATGAGCCTGCCACCTGAGTGAAAAATATGTCCTTTCAAAATAGCTCTTGTAGTTTCAAAATAGCTCTTGAGTTTCACTGGAGTTTTGCAACCTTGTTTGCGAACCCTAAATCTCTTACAAAGGATTTTTTTTTTTGCCCATGGTTTGCTGCAAAATTGTTGTTGCTGTTGATAGACACAAATTCATGACCTCTTACTCTGTGATCTTGCTGATCTATGCGTGCGCGCGCGCGCGCACACACACACACACACACACACACACTTCCAGTCTCTCTTTCCTCTCTCCCTCTCTCCTCCAAATTATTTTCATTTGAATTAGACATGCAAAAAATATTTAAATTCCTGATGGTTTTAGACCTTAAGAAGTTATATATTTGCTACCTGTGCGATCCTAGTTGGTATAACAAGAGAATCAAAAAGAGTTGGTGCTCTATCTTTTTATACATCAGGAAACACTGGTATCCAAGTTCTCAGGTTTTCAGAAAGAATGTAATTTTAGGCAGACCCATGCTGGTAGTCACTAGACACAAGAGTCTGTGGATACTTGAAATGAGAATATTTTGACTTAAAATATGAAATAAGTGTAAAATACCCACCAGATTTTGAAGATGAACAAAATATCTCATGAATACATCTACAAGCATACATATACATACATACATTCAACTTCCCAGTAAATATAGCACAGAAAGAGAGACAAAGAAACACTGAAAACATAGGAACAATATTCTGACGAATATAAATTCATTCTTCATTCAACCCATTTTCATTGGTCATAGAATTCTGACTCTCTTTTTATCAAGAGATAGATTTTGACCTAGGATTATTTTATAGCAAAGATTAGAAGAAACAACATATTTGGAAAGCATCTTTTTCTTAATATATTTTCCCTTTAGCATATGTTGTTTGAATTGGACATATATTCAATATGTCAATTGTACAGTTAAATTTAAAACAAATGCTGAGAAATACATGTATGTCTTAGAAATTAATAATAGATAAATATCTTTAAAATGTATGCAATAGTATCCCACCATGCAAGATTTTTAAGATCTTATGGTAAAATGGAGTCATCTACTTAAAACATCGAACCCAATACCAAAAGTACCTGAAGTCACTTGGAAAAGGTTGTTTCCCTTCCTTACTTCATTTTTCCAGATATAATATAATACATATCTTTTCTGACAAAGTTTATCATTTCTACATTTATCCATATCTATCTTTTGATGTCTAGAACTTCTCTCTAGTCTCACTCTGCTTTTTTTTTTCTGATTAATGTTTCTGTTTTGTTTTGGTTTTTGTGTGTGCATATGTGTGTGTGTTTTCTTATTCACTCTCCCTCACTGAAGCACACCTTATGTTGTTTGACAAATGGAACCTTTTAATTCTAGCCCTCAGCTCAGAGATTAATGCTCCTATTCTCTGGTATGAATTGTCCCTTAATAGTGTGTCATAGTAACCAAGAATATTTGTGAAAATAGCTTTCCAGAAGGAACATAAATATCAAAAACAATCTCAAAATTTTGTTTTATTATGATTTGTAATGACTAGAAAATGTTGTATGGCTGAAAATGGCATGATAAACTTTCAATAGTTTTTAAATTGTTTTGAATAAACATGCAGCAAATTTGGAATTTTGTCATTTTTGAACAGGATGTAAATTACATCAGCTACATTAACAAACAACCATATGGTCAGAGCTTCAGAAGAATTAGACAGGAGCCAAAGACCCCAGGCAGAGTAGGCATCAAGGAAATCAGCGATGGAAAGCCTCAGATAAATTCTGTATCTCATTATATGGGGAATTATCAAGCTTGATGAGGCATAAAGACTTTCTTACATACTTAAGAACTTAAGTACTTCTAACACACTTAAGAGCTTAACTGATCTTTCTTACAAGAGGATAAAAGAACAGTTGTTTTCCTAGCACTTTCCCTACCCCTGCTATGCCAATTAATAGGTACACAGAGAGAAAATAACTCAAAAGTTATTTGGAAGGAGGTAGAAGAATTTCGAATCTACATTTCAATAAGAGTTCTCATTGTAGTTTTAGATATATTAGTCTAGTCTTTGGGAAAGGCTGTTAACATTTAGTAATTTACATGGATTGGGATGTAATAAGAAACATTATGAACAAGCATTTGGGTTCTTTTACAAGACTAGGTAGATGTGTATGTTCGGAGAGATAGCTGATGTTCAGACTAGGTTGAAGAGAATAAGATTGACATCAGAAAATACAGGGAAAGCCAATAGAAAGTTAGTGGCTGTAGAAAGTGCTTATATGAGTTGAGAATACTTTTGTTGATTGTGACTGCATTATAGAATATCATATCTTAAAATTTACTTTCATGACTCCTCAGAAAATATCATTTATCTTATATGTTCAAATTTTAAATTAGATGTGTATGTATTTAATATCACACACTTTCCCAGCTTTCCAACTTAATCCTGGTTTATGCTCAAAATAGTACTGCCCTGACATGGCTAGACATATTATTTTCTTCCCCAATCCTATATGATAAATATATGCATTCTTATCTGCTTAATGCTATGGGAATTTTCTGAGGGCTCCACTCTGTGAAGTCTCTCAAGCATTTAACTGGATGAGAAACTGTCTATGTCAACATTAGAAGCAAATATTTTAATCTATTAATACTTATCAAATGCTTACAGTATGCCTGGCTTTGTATGAGAACATATTGCAAATACCCCTTCTCTGATGTGTATCATGTTTTCTCCACCAAGTTTTAGGTTCCATAGGCTACACTGTTTTAGTAGTAGCTCCTCATCAAATGGTAAAAGTGTCAATGAAGGCAGTTTTCTGCTTTTCATTTCTTTAAAAATCTGATTACTTAAGGGTATGCCTTAAATTAAATATTATTTTTAATATAATAAACTATTAAATCTGACTCTAAAATATTTTTATATGCTTTCATAAGCTACAAGTTAAAATATTATTTTATTTTTTCTATCAAGCATTTGTTTCAAAGATAATTTTGCTTGCTATTTAATTTTAAACATAACAATAAATAGAGAACTTCAATGATGTCAAGAATTAGAAACATACTGAAAAATTTTGCCAGGATAAGTAAATCCTTCCAACTATCTATTCTTAGGGAGTTTTCATCTCATTTATAGTCTGAAAATATTTTTATTTTGGTTATATCGGAAAAAAAAGGTGATTTTTTTTTTCTCAAACTGACTTAGGAATACCTGTGACATCGATCTGATGTTTAAGAAAAAACATTTCCCTATATTAATGTATGCAAATAAGTTTGAAAAATTATTCAGTAATGAAATTTCATGTAACCTACACACATTTGGTTAGCTGTGTCCACCATTACTTTGACCATTTAACAATTTTCCTTTCTTATCAATCATCCCTCTTTAAACTGATCTTTCAAAGATGAATCAAAGACCATTTGGTCCCTAGCACTTTCCTTACCACCCCACAAATAGGTCTACATAGGGTAAATAACTCAAATGTTATTTGGAAAGAGTGGTAGAAGAATTTAGTATCTCATATTTTCAACAAGAGTGCACACTGTAGTTTTAGCTATATTATTCTAGACTTTGGGAAAGTTTTAATTTTAACTTCTAGTATTTAATAATTGAATAGAGGGATGGTTACAAAATAAGGAATATTATGACCAAGCATTTTGATTATATTTTGCCGTATAACAAACCACTCTAAAATTTGATAGATCAAGAAAAATAAATTTACTTTCTCCATGAATACATCTTTTGGGCAGTGCTCATAGATTAACTCCATCACCTGGACAGACTGGACAGAAGCTGAAAGATCTGTGTCTAACGTGGCTCAGATACATAGTCTGCTCAGTCACATGGTGCTAGCTGTTGGCAGGGTCCTGAGCTAGGGCTGCTTGGTAGAGGCAACATTTCCTTTCCATGGGGGCTCCTCTACCATCTTTCTTATAGTATGACAGATAGGTTTCAGAAATGAATATTCCAAGGTCTGGGGCAGGCACCACAATTTTCTTGTGACCTAGCCTCACATCTACTTAGTTTTATTGTTCAAACCAGTGACTAAAGCCAGCCTGGAATACAAGAAGTAGGAATAGATCTCCTTCTCTTAATGGAAGGAATAGTGAAGAATCTGTAGCTATATTTCATCTACAATTAACCATTTTGATGCCATTATTTACCCTTATATCTGAAATAAAAGACTTTTTTGGCTCTGGAACTTATTGGATTCCATGATATTCCCTACTTTGTCAAGGTTAACTTCCTCTGTCTCTAACTGCTCTGTGACTTTCTAAGTGGTCAAGAGCTTAGCTCCTGAATGAACTGAAGAGTTATGTGGGTATAATACAGTGAAAGGGATTTTATTTAAGCCAGTTAAAATCATTATTGCTTTCTCATACCATTCCAGAAAGAGAAAGGAGAGAGATTATCCAAAGGAGTCCCTACAAAGACTTTCTTACCAGGAAATCTTGGAAATAAGATAAAGAAGATAGCAGGAGAGTTTCAGAAGTTACCTACCTTCATGACATATGATTTCCTCAAACTAGTCTAAGAGATATTCAGACAATGAGAACATACCTCACACAGAAAAGACCAACAAATTGGAGCCAAGATTCCCTCAAATCCTTACAGATAGGCAACCAGTCTTAAGGAGTAGGTTTGTGGTCAAGTCACAACAGAGACTTTGCTAACTATTTGAGCACACAGATCTTGGAATTTCATCATGTACAAGTGCTCCAAATAGAATGTCCCTTATCATCTCAACCAGTGAACTTAGCACACGTTTTGCCTTTAATAAAGACATTTATAACCATGTAAATTGGGAAATTTATCAGTTTTACCTAACATGCAGGTTTTGTCACATTAAAATCATCTAAATTTATTTTTATATAGCTATTACTCTAAATTTTTTTGAATAATAAAGGAAGTCTTCTTATGAGGAGGTGCAGGCAACCCTAAGATTATCATGGAATTTTCCCTCACAAGTTACATAAAAGATATTGCTTCTTCTTCCTCTACTTCGTCCCCTAAAGATGAGAAGTCCTTAAGGTCCCAGTCTCTTTGCTCACACTACATACTTTCACTAAATGGTTCATTTAGTCCAATAATTATAACAATCACTTCTACGTCCACTGGTAGTTAAGACTGGTACCTCATACTCTGGGTTCTATATCATATATTCTAGCAGAATCATTTTCATGTGGATTTCCCCTCATATAATAATGTTTTTTAGTATTTCAAGATAAACAGGTCCAACACTGAACTCATTATTTCTTATTATCCTCTCTTGAAAAACCATTTTAAGCCATTGAAACTTTCCTTGTTAGGTTATTGGCATATTTCTACATAAATTTAGGATTGCTATAGAAGAGGGAGTGTCCTGTGACTTCTCCTTTTCTATGCACTTACTTTTGATGGTTAACAAGGTTCTGTAATTTACTTCAGTACTTACTTTGGCCTTAGTAGACTTGATTTTCCTACAATTGATACTTAGCTTCAATCCTCATGTGTCATGCTCGGTCCATCATAATATTCTTAACTGCTTCTACTGTCCCTTGAAATTTTTAATCCATTATCAATACTAAAATTGTCATTATTTTACTATTGTACAATATGAATATGTAATCCCCCTTTCTTAAAATTCTCTATAAAATAAGTCAAATTACCATAGCATATGTGTAAGTTCAACCATGACACGGCTACAGGATACCTTTAAGCTTCATCATCATCATCTTTCTCTTCTCTTCTCTAAAACCGAAGCCAAAGTAAGCATATCACACTTCCTTTAAATACATATATTTTCACAATTTGTACTTCATATACTTTCTCTGCTCTTTCATGTAATTCATTTTTCCTGCCAACTCTAAAAAATCCCCTCTCATCCCCAAAGACCAAACTCAAAATATCATGGACTTTATGAACCATGACCTGTCAGACAGAATTAATCATTTTCTGTTCTTGTTCCCATAGTACAAATGGTACTAAATAATAGTTTCCATATATAAATTATCCTTAAATTAGATAAGTGCAATACTTTACTAACTTTATATTTTATACAATATAAGACATGATGTATAGTATGCACTAAATATTCAATAAGAGAGTTAGATCATTTAGTCCAACCTCTTTTCCAAGAGTTAAGTATTACCACTATAGCCTGGACAGATGTTTATTCAACACTTGTTGGTGTGAGACAGCCTAAACCTTAGAGAAATGTTACCATTTCATTATTGTGTAGGCTAATATTTTAAATGTTTCTTGTGATGGTTTCAAATTTTAACTTGAATCTTACCCTCTCCAGTTCTTCCTTAGTCCTATTTCCACCCTCTGAAACAACCTTAATAAAATAAGTTATTTTTTGATATGACAACATTTCAGTATTTGAAGACATCTGGTATACCATTCTCGTGCTTTCTCTTCATTAATTTAAGTATACTTAACCTTTTCCAGAATTCTAATAATTACTTTTTTGCTTCTATGCATTTCAGTTTGTAAATGTTCTCCTTAAAATACAATGTCAGAAATAGATCCAGTTGCTGTTATACTAAATCATGTACAGTAGAAATATGTTATTCTGCTTTTAATATTGCACTCTTTATACAGTTGATGATTACACATTTTTAAAAGCTTCTTGTTGACCCATGGAGCCCAGGCAGGCCTAGGAAAGCTCTATTGACACATGTGGAGCCCCATACTGGGTCCAAAGACAGTGTACAGCCACAATGCTGCATGCCTCAGAGCAGCATCTCTGAACATATTGCCCAATGCCACCAGTTAGTCCCGCACACCCGACCCTACACTCCATCATAGAAAGCAGCTGCGTCCATCTTTGAATACCTTCCCATAGCCATTTAGTTGGGGCAACTCCCAGCTTAGAACACTGGCTGGACAGGTAGATAGACTCAACTCCTTCCACTCCCTGGCAGCCACTAACCCGACACAGTGATTGCCCAATTCAAAACAGCTTTCCAAGACAGGTGTACAGCCCTCAGAGCACAACCCACAAGACCTCCAGAGAAAAAGGTCCCTAATTAGGAAGTAGAAAGGGAGAGGATGAATGAGATACAGTATAGAGACTAAATTAGAGACCAGGAACTATGAGGTTTACAGGCTAGATAAATAGATAAGACTGGGCACCCATATCACAAAAATGGGCTCCATAGGAGATCCTTGGAGTGCATCTTCTATTAGGAAACTGTTGGTGCTATACCCCACTTTCAGGTTCCCTGCACCCAAGACCAACCCTCCCACCCTCGTAACCTTCACCATCCTGAGGGTGGAGATACCAGCAAACAGCAGACAACCCCATCTATTGGTTGAGAAGGGAAGCAGGAAAGATATTGATCTCCATCCAAAACAAACCTTGTTTCTTTCTTCAAGATTTTTTTTCTTTTTTCTTTTTCCTCTCTATTCTCCCACTCTCACATCCCTAACATTTGTGAAACCAAGAATTTACATGAATTAGGATACTGAGGACTGGGATGTCTGAATAGTATATTACAGTTGTGTTGTATATTCTTTTATTTCCTATTTTTACATTTTTATTCTTCTTAATATTTATGTGTGTTTGTTTTATATACTCTAGTGTCTTTCCATTTACTTATCTCCCCCAAATCCATTCCTCTCTCTTCTCTTGCTAATAACCATCTTCTTTAGATTTCTATTTCACACTTTCTAAAAACTAATAACTCTATATTTTCACCTACAACCTCCTCAACATCTCATCCTATACCTCATCCCCTGTTCTTTGTCCACCATCAAAAACTATAAGCCCTTTTGCAAACATACTGTTTGTATTCAAGATGATAATTGAACTCACCATTCCTGTATATTATGACCAAAGTGTAAACATCTTAATAAGAACTCTTTGGTTTAAGGTTGTATATTGTTTGTATTTGGATCTGTTAACATCGATCTTCCCTCAAAGGAGAGGTATCGGAACTCTGCAGGGTCACTCTGAGCCTATAGGATAAAAATGGTAGCACTGTGGATCTGCAGTGCTAGAATGGAAGACATACAAACAACATGAGCAAACAAGGGAAAAAAGTGCCCCAAACAAATCAAGATACTACATTATTAGAATCCATGGCTAGAACAACAGAAGAAATTACAGAGAAGGAGTTCAGGATGTTCATAATTAAAATATTCTGTGAATTAAAGGAGGATATAAAAGAGCAAATACAGGCAGCAAAAGATCATTTCAACAAATTCAGGAAGCAAAGATTACTTTAATAAGGATATAGAGGTTCTGGAGGGAAAAAACAAACAGAAATCCTTGAAATAAAAAAAAAAAAACAATAAGCCAAATTAAAAGCTCAATAGAAAACATCACCAACAGATTAGACCACTTGGAAGACAGGACCTCAGACAATGAAGACAAAATATATAATAGTAAAAGAATATAGATCACACAGTGAATATGGTAAGAAACCATGAATGGAATATTCAAGAAATATGGAATATTATAAAAAAAACAAATTTAAGAATTATTAGGATAGAGGAAGGTACGGAGTTCCAAACCAAAGAAATGAACAATCTATTCAGTGAAATAATATCAGAAAATTTTTGAAACATGAAGAATGAGTTGGAAAACCAAATACAAGAGGTTTACAGGATGTCAAATGTACAAAATCACAATAAATTCACACAGAGGCACATTATAATGAAAATTCTTAGCTTACAGTATAAGGAAAGAATCTTAAAAGCCATGAGAGAAAGGAATCTAGTTATATAGGGAAACCAATTAAAATATCTGCATATTTTTCAACCCAGACCCTGAAAGCTAGAAGATCCTGGAACAACATATACCAAGCTCTGAAAGAAAATGGATGTCAACCAAGAATCTTATATCAGGCAAAATTAAGCTTTTGATTTGGTGACAAAATAAAAACCTTCCATGGTAAACAAAAATTAAAAGAATAAGCCTGCACTAAAGAACATCCTCAGCAAAATATTCCATGAGGATGAAACAAAAAACAACAATGAAAATAAGCAGAGGGATGTATTACACTAAAGGAAAAACTAATCAAAGAAGAAACCAAGACAAGTTCAATACCAAAATAAACAAAAATGGCTGGCAATACAAATCATGTCTCCATAATAATCCTGAATGTTAATGGCCTAAACTCACCAATCAAAAGACATGGACTGGCAGATTTGATTAAAAAAGAGAGAGAGAGACCCATCAATATGCTGCATCCAAGAGACTCACCTCATAGGAAAAGACATCCATGGACAGAAAGTGAAAACTTGAGAAAAATCATACCACTCACATGGACTGCAGAAACAAGCAGGGGTCTCCATCTGCATATCAAATAAAGAAGTCTTCAAACAAAAGTTAATTAAAAGGGATAAAGAAGGACATTTCATACTGCTCAAGGGAAACATACATCAACAAAACATGACAATTATAAATATATATGACCCAAACAATGGAGCATCTACATTCATCAAACAAACTCTTCTCAAGTTCAGGAGTCAAATAGACCACAACACAGTAATTCTGGGTGATTTTAACACACCTCTTTTACCACTGGATAGTTCATCCAAACAAAAGCTGAACAAATAAACTATAGAACTCAATAATATAATAAATAACTTAGGCTTAATTGACATTTATAAAATGAATACTAATGAGTGAATACACTTTCTTCTCAGCAATATATGGATTCTTCTCTAAAACTGACCATGTATTATGACACAAAGCAACTCTTAGCAAGAACGAAAAAGGAGAGATACTCCTCTGAGTTCTAACAGATCATAATGGAATGAAATTAGAAATCAATGATAAAATAAAAAATAAAACTACTCCAACACTTGGAGACTAAATAATATGCTATTGAATGACAATATGTTGCAAAAGAATTCAAGAAGACATTAAAAATTCTTAGCGGTAAGTGAGAATACTGATACAATATATCAAAATCTCTGGGACAATATGAAGGCAGTACTTGGAGTAAAGTTCATTACATGGAGTTCATTCCTTAAAAGAAGAAAAAGTCAACAAATAAATGACCTAACATTACATCTCAAATCCTAGAAAAAGAAGAACAAATCAATACCAAAAGCAGTAGAAGAAAGGAAATAATTAAAATCAGAGCTGAAATCAATTAAATTGAAACAGATGAAACAATTGAAAAAAAATTGGCAAGAGAAAAAGTTGATACTTTGAAAAAATAAATAAAATTGATAAACCCTTAGCCATGCTAACTAAAGGAGGATATAACAAACTCAAATTACTAACATCTTTGATGAAAAAGGAAGTATAACAATATACACTACAGAAATACAGAAGATAATTAGAAATCATTTCAAAAATTTGTATTCCAATAAAATAGAAAATATTGAAGGCATTAACAAATGTCTAGAGTCATATGATTTGCCCAAACTGAATCAGGATGATATACACTATTTAAACAGATCAATTTCAAGCAATGAAATAGAAGTTGCCATCAAAAGCCTACTGACTAAGAAAGTCCAGGACGGACTAGATACTCAGCTGAATTACACAAGACATTTAAACAATAAATACTGTTCAAATTATTTCATGAAATAGAAAAGGAGGGAACACTTCTAAATTTATTCTATGAGGCCCAAATCACTCTGATTCCAAAACTGAACAGACACACCAAAGAAAGAAAACTTCAGATCAATATCTCTAATGAACACAGATGCAAAAATTCTCAATAAAATTCTGGCAAATCAAATACAAAAACCATATCAAAAAGGTCATGCATCATAAATAAGTAAGTGGAGTTCATTCCAGGGATGAAAAATTGGTTCAATATATGGAAATCAATAAATGAAATTTATCATATCAATAGACTTAAATATGAGAATCATACATTCATTTCAAAGATGCTTAAAAAATATTCAAAAAAATATAAGACCCCTTCATGTTAAAAACACTAGAAAAACTAGAGATAACAGGAACATATCTCAACATTGAAAAAGCTATCTATACTAAGCCCCAGGCCAACATCATTCTAAATGGAGAAAAGTTGAAAGAATTCCCTCTAAAACTTGGACCAAGACAGGGATGCCCTCCTCCACCACTTCTATGAAATATAGTTCTTAAAACACTAGCCAGAGCAATTAGGTGAAAGACATTAAAGGGATATGGATAGGAAAAGAAAAACTCAAACTATCTCTATTTGCCAACGACATGATTCTATAACTAGAAGATTCAAAAAGTTTATACAGAAAACTTCTAGAATTAATAAATTTAGCAAAGTACAAGGATATAAAATCAACAACCATAAATCAAAGGCATTTCTGAACATCAGTGACAAAACCTCTGAAAGAGAAACTAGGAAAACTACCCCATTTATGATATCCTCAAAAAAAAAATCCTTGGGAATCAAAATAATGAAAGAGATGAGAGATCTCTACAATGAAAATCACAAAATGCTAAAGAAAAAAATTAAAGAAGACCTTAGAAGATGTAAATATCTCCCTTATTCTTGGATAGGCAGAATTAATACTGTCAAAATGACCATACTACCAAAAGGACTATACATATTTAATGCAATCCCAATCAAAATCTTAATGACATTCCTCATAGAAATAAAAAAAAAGAAGTCATAAAATTCATCTGGAAAAATAAGAGACCCAGAATAGCTAAAGTTATCCTTAGCAAGAAGATTGAAGTAGGTGGTATCAGCATACCAGAACTAAAACTATACTACTAACCAATAGTAATAAAAACAGCATGATACTGGCACCAAAACAGAATGGTACACCAATGAATAGAGAACTCAGAGATTAACCCACATAACTACAGTTATCTTACATTAGACAAAGGTGCCAAAAACATACATTGGAGAAAAGACATCTTCTTCAACAAATGGTGCTGGGAAAACTGGAAATCCATATGCAACAAAATGAAATTAAACCCTTATCTCTCAAAACTCAATAAAAAGTGAATCAAAAATCTAGGACCCTGCTTCTAGTAAAACCAGAAACCCTGCATCTAATAGAAGAAAAGGTAGGCCCAAATCTTCTTCATGTCAGATTAGGCCACGACTTCCTTAGTAAGACTCCTATAGCATAAGAATTAAAATCAAGAATTAATAAATGGGGTTTCTATGCCCAAGCTTGAAGGATGATTTCCCAGTAGACAAAGGTGGACACCCACCGAAGTTGTGGTCTTATGTGGGCGATGGCACAGGAGTCTGCTAGAGTCCTGGCGCCCAGTCCCTGCACACGGGGGAGGCAGGGACCATGTGTGCAGGGCCGAGGGCCTTGGAATCGCCCAGTGCCGCCGGCAGCGACCAACAAAGACCAGAGACTGCTAAGCCCTGACGCCCGGGTGACAAAATTGCCTGTGGGGTCTTGCCCTTGGTTTACTGAGGGGGCTGGGGGCTGCCGGGACCCCCTTGTGAAGTGCAATGCAAAGGGACATCATGTATAGGCAGCGTTTGTTTGGGGTTTTTCTTTGGCTTTTCTTTTCCTTTTGCAGTTACGAGAGAGACCTGTATGCATGGGGTGTCGTGCCCTGTCGTAGGTAGACCCGTCCATGGGCATTATTACTGTGTCTTCTTGTAAAGGGTCCGTTTTGTTACGCAGCACGCAGAACGCTGTTTCCAGCCATGTTTTTCCAGAATTGTGTTTTTTCAGTCATTTCTTGAAGGGAAACTAAAGGATTCAGTTGGAGCAAAAACAAAAAAAAGAATAAATAAATGGGATGGATTCAAACTAAAAAGTTTCTCAGCAGAAGAAACAATTAAATAGAGGGCCTACATTTGGGAGCAAATTTTTACCACATGCACATCAGATAGAGCACTATTCTCTAGGATACATAAAAACCTCAAAAATCTTAACACCAAAAAAACAAGTAGCCCAATGAATAAATAAATGGGCCAAGGACCTGAACAGACACTTTTCAGAAGATGATATACAATCAATCAACAAATATATGAAAAAATTTTCAACATCTCTAGTAAATAGAAAAATGCAAATCAAAACCACTCTAAGAGTTCGTCTCACTTCAGTCAGAATGGCACTATTAAGAAGACTATAAACAACAATAAGTGTTGTTGAGGATATGGGGGAAAAGACACACTCATACATTGCTGGTGGGACTGCAAACTGGTACAGCCAACAGGGAAAATAGTATGAAGATTCCTTGGAACACTGGGAATTGAACCACCATTTGACTGGCTATCTCACTCCTCAATTTATACCCAAAGGACTTAAAAAACAGCATAGTACAGTGATGCAGCCACATCAATGTTTATAGCAGCACAATTCACAATAGCTAAATTGTGGAACCAACCTAGATCTCCTTCAGTTGATGAATGGATAATAGAAATGTGGTATATACAAACAATGGAATATTAATCAGCATTAAAAGAGAAAAAATTATGGTATTTGCAGGTAAACAGATGGATTTGGAGAATATAATGCTAAGGGAAGTAAGCCAATCCCCAAAACCAAATGCCAAATGTTTTCTCTGATATACAGATGATGATTTATAATGGGGATGTGGGGGCAGTGTGGGAGTAATAGAGGAACTTTAGATAGGGCAAAGTTGAGGGAGGGAAAGGGAAGGGGCTTGGGAGTAGGAAAGAAGGTGGAATGAGACTGACATCATTACCCTAAATACATGTATGAAAACATGAATGGTGTGACTCTACTTTGTGTACACCAGAGACATAAAAAAAATGTGCTCTATTTGTGTAATATGAATTTAATTGCATTTCGCTGTCATATATATAACAAATTAGAATTTTTTAAAAGAAGCTTCTTGTTTATTTCTAGTCTCACTCTCCTTGATCTTTTATAATTGATATTGACCTGTAGTAGCACAAAGCATTAGCTCTATCCTTAACTTTTGAAGAAAGCTGGGTTGCCCATGAATTATGTTGCAATGTGAAGCTCATGCAAGAATCAAAACCTAAATTTCATATTTCCCAGCCTAACTGGAAAGTTACCACATCATCCTACTTGCTCTCATCCCCACAGTATGTTTGCCCTGGAATTTTTATATTATTTCCCATGTCTACTTCAGATCATATTTTTGAAGGTCATTTTTCTAATTAAATGAAAATAAATATCCCATTACTGATAACCAACAGCATTACCCATAAGAGATAATAAACACTGGATACTCTCTATATGACAGGTCTTATGCTAAATTAAATTAATTTAAATAAATCATTTGTATGTGAATGGAAAATTTTTATAAAAGATATTTAAGCAGAATTGAAGTGAACAGCCTATTTAGTACATGGGAGATTAAAGTCATGCATTTCTTTGTATTTATCTTATTTTATCATTCACCTGATTAGGGATTCAACTCTTGTTCTCTAAGTATATCACAGTATAATAACTTTAATCCCTTTTATATGAAATTTTGCTTTTATTGTCTCTGTCCTTGATATGTAAGACTTATGCATTTTTACTATTTTCATGTCTGTTGATGCTTGACATGAGTGGGATCCAACTCTGTGTGCTAGGGCACTTAGAATCCATATATTAAATGTCTGTAACTTCTGTAGGTCTCACCAGGAGATTGGTTTTGTATGTCATCATATACAGAACTCCCCTAAGGCAGATAATATAGTTGCATAAGAGCAATCTGCAGCATTCTAAATTTTGAAAAATAGTTACATTAGATTATTTCCTTTTATTTATGTTCTGATAGAGAGCTCGCTTCTTGTATTGAAATTTATTACAGTATTAATGTCAAGAGGAAAGTTAACTATAAAAGAGATCATGAAATGTTCTCACACAGAGTATTGGATTTTTAAAGCAATATTTACCTTTCATTTATATTTTTGTTTTCATATTTATAGCTTATTTTTCTTTATTTTGCATTTATACATTCATTCCATTTATATTTCCTTTGTCAACATTTATCCTTGTGGAGAGGGTTATGTCATTCTTTTACTTATTTCTTTGTATAAAAGAGGTTCATATTATTATGAAGTTCAATCCCAAATTATTCAAATGGAACCAATATCTATCCTTCTTTCTCTAACCCAATACATCTGAAGTTACAGCAGAGCACAACAACAGGAAAAAAAAAAGTGGCCATTTTAGGTTTGCCTCCAATGTAAGATTAAAATTCTCACAAAGACCATTTCACTAAGTAATCTACAGGGAAGAGCTAAGCTTTTATTTTCCAAAAACTAGGAAGTTAGAGTGCTTTAAGCAGGGATAATAAAATTTATATTTTAGAAGGTTAACTTGCTTTGAGCTGTGACCAGAGTGAACTAGCTGGCTAGAAAATATTTATAGTAATGCAAGTGGGTGACAAAATGTTCTGAACTCTTGTGGAAGTAGAGTTAGAAGTGGCTTATACCTCAGGTATCAAAGAAATGGGTCCTATAGGTCTTTGAATCAATTAGGTCTTAGGTCAAGAAGAAAGTAAAAAAGTAGCTACTAGTTTTCTGCCTTGAGCAAGTTATGATATGAGAAATACAGGTGTAGCCAAGGCAGACAGGACAAAACACAGAGGTGTGCAGAGATGAGATTCTAACAATATTGGAAGCAATGTTCATGGGTTTTAGAATAAAGAGGGGAGGAAGCAGAGATAAGAGGAACAGAAAGAGTGGAAAGGTCAAGAGAATGGAAATCTCAATGAGCATGGGGAATGAACTAAGAATGAGATTGTGATAAAAGAATAAGTTGGAACTTTACATCTCAAGAGTGCAACTGTTCTTGGTGATGACAAGTTTCAGGGCATTGCCACAGGAAGGACTGCTGACAGAGCGGATATGAAAAACAACTGCAATCCAAATAAAGTCACTGAGAGGTTATGGCTATCACTCAGGGCCATAAGTTTTCAGCAACTGAGCAGAATTTTGGGAAAGTCAGTGGGTACATATTATAAGATGAGGGAAATATATTATAGACATATTGAAGGATTGTAGAAGAGCACATTTCGGGGGTAGGTACTAAAAACTGTAAGTGCTCTTCTTACTCCCCCAAATGGATTGGTAATGTTCTAAAAAATATACTGGGGAGACAGAAGATTGTTAAGCACACTGAAGGCACTCAACTCACCTCCTGGTCCTGATGCTTGTGACATGGAGGAATGAGCAGCCAATATTTATAAGAACTGTAGGGGAAATTCTGTCCTTAGCGTAAGCCAGGTTTCCACTGAAGGGTATGTTCAGCTGTGAGATAGATAATGTTGAGGAGATTTTTTTTCTTTTTTTTATTGGATTACCTTGGGGTGTCAGCAGCCATAGGGAAAGGCTGAGTATGAAAGCAGTGGAGGACACTGCTGTCAAGGGAAAACTTATTACAATATAGAGACAAACACAGGTAATTACAGGAGCTTACACATTTGTTTAGAAAAAAAAGATATCTTGATATCTCAAACATCATGGTATAATTAGCTGTCATCAGTGTTTCTTTTACTCAACAGACATGGTCTAAATGGATTGTTTCCAGAAAGTAATCATGGGATAGATAAAATAGCAGCCTCAGGTGGTGAGAAAACAAGGCAAGTAGCTCTCTGGAAGAAGATATTCAAATTCGAATGCAATATGTTTTTAAGACAGCTGCTTAGCAGTAGAGAAGGGATTCAACTCCATCCATCTCAAGAAAATCATGTTATTTCCTTAATGTTTCACTGCATTGTTTTTTTCCCATATTTTAAAGATAAGAAATATACATACCACAAGCCCTACCTTAGCACAGAAGAAAAAATAATTAACTTGGCCCTAGGCAACAAGACATTGGAGATGTTGCAATAAGAGCAATCATAGACAGATCTGACAGGAAGTCAGCAACCTAAATATGAGAAACCGAGGCACAGGATGGGGAGATCCTATTCACAAGACTGTCCTTGGAGGAAATATTGGGTTTCAAAGATCAGAAGATAACTACCATTGATTTGCCTCAAAATGATCTTGAGGTTACAGGGATATTGGTTCAGATATTCTAATAGTTATGTGGAAACAATGTTATAGTTGCAATTAAAAGTAGGGGTTCAACTTCCAGTTATTCTTGACACTCACTATGTAATCCTGGATTAAGTTTCTCTCAGCTATAAGTTGCTTAACTGTAGAATAAGAGTAATATCTTTTGCAAAAATGTGTCCTGAAGAATAAATGAGAAACTACCTTTTCCATTGCAAATGTCAAATTTGTAAAATTGATAAATTGAAGGATTGACCTGACAATAATGTTTTCATTCTCCGGTGCTCATTTATTCTTCATGTACAGTTACTAATCTCTTAGCTGACCATAAGCCTACTCTCTCTCTCTTTTTCAGTCTTTCTCAAGACGTGATTAGTCTCTAGCTTCGTTGGAACCTGTCTTTCTAGCATAATTTCCTATCTGTCAACATAATCACTCTATTCCAACCAAGTTGGTTTATTTGTTATCTTCTAAACACACTGATTTTCTTCTCTAATCTTTTTCTCACATCAGTTTTGTAACAGGGAAATATCTTAGCCCACAAACTCACCTTTAAGGAATTTCAACGTGATTATACCCAGATTTAATCTTAAGGGTTAGAAACTGACTGTCAGTCACACGATCCTTCCCTACCCTTCCAAAATATATTTTTTAAATTATCACTTCCAAAGATCTTTTCTTTTCTTCAATTCAGGGTTTCATCTGATCATCCACGAAAGCAAAAGCTTCATGAACTCTTCATCGTCTATCTGGCATGAGAGATGGGTGATTTTTTCCTATTTCATGGCACTTTGGGAACATGAGAAGTTCTTTCCTATCAGGAGCACTGAGCAGCCTATACAGGTTCTCCAGCCTCAACAGCGTAAACATCCAAACCTTTCTACACTGAAATTCTGTTCCCGACCCAGAAAATTCCTATGACTATAAACAAAGGATCTCTGTTTTCAGATACTCTGAACATTTCAGCCTATCTAGTTCTAGGTTGATTCAAACCTGTTGTCAGAGTTATGAATTGAGGAAATCCACAACTAAGTCAATAGTATAATATCACTCTGGGCAAAGTGATTTTCTCAGAAATAACTTGACCTATTTCATACCTGTATCTTCTGGACTAGAAGGGTCCTCGCTTTTCTGGCAGAGCCAGTAGAAGTCATTGCTTTTTCGTAATGTGCTATGCAGTAAGACATAAGTTAAGAAACTCAGATCATGTTGGAATATGAGGAAGGAAGAAGATAATGTATATTGAAAGCTTTATTATCTTTCATTATGTAATCTAATCACTTAACTTATTTTCTATACTAAATTCGGTTTTGTGTGAAGTATTAGAGAAAAAGTCACAATGGTTATAATTGCTTATATTAATACTAAACACATTTTTTTAAATGTTTCTTCCATTTTTTCCCCAAATAAGTTTAAATTCCTTAAGGACAGAGGTTATGTCTTATGTTTCTATTCCTAGCATATTGCATAACACATAATTAATGTCCTATGAATATCTATAAACTGGTTCATCAAGGTATCTAATGTAACTATTTAAGTTTGGTTTCTAATATAGTCTGTTTTTAGATGTTATGAATTCATCTAAAAATAGTTTGGAAAATAATCTTTTTTTTTTAGTCAGATAGTGGTTTATATCTGACTAAAAGAGGCATATTTCAAAATGCATAGATTTCCTGGCCAGTTTTATAAGGTGACCTGCTTCTGAATAGACACCATCTTCAGATAAATTTCTTAAGGACTTGCCTCACTATCTTGTTGAATCTTTGTTATGAGCAGATTTTGAGGTATTCATTTACTGACAATAGGAATTCTATGAAAAATGTACAACAAAAGTCAGCCATTTAAGATAGAGACTTTTTAAAACTTTCCAAAAATGAAGAAAGAATTGGAAAAACAAATCAAGAAGCCTATAGGATGCCAAATATACAAAATCACAACAGATCCAAACCAAGGCACATTATAATGAAAATGCCCAAAATACAGCATCAGGAGAGGATATTAAAAGCCATGAGAGAAAGGAATCAGATTACATATAGGGGGAAACCAGTTAGGATAATGGCAGATTTTTCAACACAGACCCTGGAAGCCAGAAGATCCTGGAAAAACATATATCAAGCTCTGTAAGAAAATGGATGCCAACCAAAAATCTAGTATCCAGCAAAATTAAGCTTTAGATTTAATGATGAAATAAAAATCTTCCATGATAAATAAAAGTTAAAAGAATTTACAGCTAGAAAACCAGCACTACAAAACATCCCTGGCAAAATATTCCATGAAGAAGAAAAAAGAAACTATAATGAAAATTAGCACAGGGAGATAGTACCCTAAAGAAAAAACTAGTTTAAAAAACTCAAGTTAAATAACAAAAATTAAAAAAAAAAATGGCTGGGAATACAAACCATGGCTCAATAATAAGCCTGAAGGTTAATAGCCTAAACTCACCCATCAAAAGACATAGGCTAGCAGATTGGATTAAAACAACAACACCAACAACATGATGCCTCCAGGTGACTCATCCCATAGAAAAAGACATACATAGACTGAAGGTGAAAGGTTGGTAAATATTGTGTCACCTGCATGAACTGCAGAAGCAAGCAGAGGTTTCCTTTCTCATATCAAATAAAGTAGACTTCAAGCCAAAGTTAATCAAAAGCGATAAAGAAGGACATTTCATACTGCTCAAGGGAACCATACACCAACAAGACATAACAATTATAAGTATATATGCCAAAAAATGGAGCATCTATGTTCATCAAACAAATACTTCTCAAGTTCAAGAGTTAAATTGACCACAATACAATAATCCTGGGTGACTTTAACACAACTCTCTCACTACTGGATAGATCTTCTAAACAAAAGTTAAATAAAGACACTATAGATCTCAATAATACATCAATAGCTTTGACTTAACTGACATATATAGAATATTTCATCCTTCATCAAGTGAATACACGTTCTTCACAGCAGCACGTGGATCCTTCTCTAAAGTAGACCATGTAATATGCCACAGAGCAACTCTTAGCAATTACAAAAAAGTAGAGATACTCCCCTGCATTTTATCAGATCATAATGGAATGAAGTTAGAAATCAATGACAAAATAAAAAATAAAAATTACTCTAACACATGCAGACAAAACAATATACTACTGAATGAACAATGGGTTACAAAAGACATCAAAAAAGAGATTTAAAAACTCTTAAAGGTAAATGAGAACATGGACACAACATATCAAAATCTCTAGGACACTATGAAATCAATACTAAGAAGAAATTCATTGCATGGAGATCATTCCTTAAAAGAAAAAAAGTAAACAAACAAATGACCTAACATTACATCTCAAAGCCGAGAAAAAGAAGAGCAAATCAACACCAAAAGCAGTAGAAGGCAGGAAATAATTAAAATTAGAGGTGAAATCAATGAAATCAAAACAATTGAAAAAATTGACAAAACAGGAAGTTGATTCTTTGAAAAAAGAAATAAAATTGACAGATTCTTAGCTACAGTAATAAAGAGAAGGAGAGAGAAAACTCAAATTATTAACATTCGCGATGAAAAAGATAATATCACAACAGATACTACAGAATACAGAGGATAATTAGAAATTATTTTGAAAACTTATACTTCCATAAAATAGAAAATATTGAAGGCATCACAAATTTCTTAAGTCATATGATTTGCCTAGATTGAATCAAGATAAAATACACAATTTAAACAGACCAATATCAAGCAATGAAATAGAAGATGCCATCAGAAGCCTACCAAACAACAACAAAAAAAAGCCCAGGACCAAATGGATACATAGCCAAGTTGTACAAGACCTTTAAAGAAGAACTAATACCAATGCTCTTCAATTTATTTCATGAAATAGAAAAAGAGGGAGCACTTTCAAACACATTCTATGATGCCAGTATCACCCTGATTTTAAAAAACAAAGACACATTAAAGAAAGAAAACTTCAGACCAATATCTCTAATGAACACAGATGCAAAAATTCTCAATAAAATTCTGGAAAATTGAATACAAAAACATATCAAAAAGATTATGCACTAAGATCAAATGGGATTCATCCAAGGGATGCAAGGTTGGTTCAACATACATAAATCAAAAAATGTGGGGATGTGGCTCAAGCAGTACGTGCTCACCTGGCATGCGCAGGGCACTGGGTTCGATCCTCAGCACCATACAAAAATTAAAATTAAAAAAAGATATTGTGTCCACCGAAAACTTAAAAATAAATATTAAAAATTATCTCTCTCTTTAAAAAAATTAAAAATAAAATTAAAAAACTGTGATACATCACATCAGTACACTTAAAGATAAGAATCATATGATAATCTCAATAGACACAGAAAAAGCATTTGACAAAATACACCAGCCCTTCATGTTCAAAACACTAGAAAAACTAGGGATAATAGGAATGTATTTCAGCATCATAAAGGCTATCTACACTTAACCCCAGGCCAACATGATTCCAAATGAAGAAAAATTGAAGGCAATCCCTCTAAAATCTGGAACAAGTAACGGATGTGCTCTTTCACCACTTCTATTTAGCATAGTTCTTGAAGCACTGGCCAGAGCAATTAGACAGATGAAAGAAATTAAAGGGAAACACATTGGAAAAGAGAACTCAAATTGGCACTATTTGGGCAATGATATGATTCTAGACCTAGAAAATCCAAAAAATTCCACCAGAAAACTTCTAAAACTAGTAAATGAATTCAGCAATGTAGCAGGATACAAAATTAATACCCATAATTCAAAGGCATTTCTGTATATCAATGACAAATCCTCTGAAAGATAAATTAGGAAAACTACCCCATTTACAATAGCCTCAAAAAATAAAATACTTGGGAATCAACTTAACAAAAGACGTGAAAGATCTATGCAATGAAAACTAAATAACCCTAAAGAAAGAAAACAAAGAATACCTTAGAAGAAAGAAAGATATACCTTGCTCTTGGATATGTAGAATTAATATTATCAAAATGACCATGCTACCAAAAGCACTATAAAGATTTAATGTGATTCTGATCAAAATCCCAATGACATTCCTCATAGAAAAAAAAAGCAACCTTAAAATTCATCTGGAAAAATAAGAGACCCAGAATAGCTAAAGCAATCCTAAGCAGGAAGAGTGGAGCAGGTGGCATCAGTAAATCAGACCTAAAACTATACTACAGAGCAACAGAAACAAAAACAGCATGGTACTGGCACCAAAACAGAATGGTAGATCAATGGTATAGAATAGAGAACACAGAGACTAACCCACATAACTACAGTTACCTTACATTAGACAAAGGTGCCAAAAATATACATTGGAGAAAAGACAGCCTCTTCAACAAATGGTACTGGGAAACTGGAAATCCATATGCAACAAAATGAAATTAAACCCCTATTTCTCACCATGCACAAAACTCAACAAAAAGTGGATCAAGAACCTAGGAACTAAACCAGAGACCCTGTATCTAATAGAAGAAAAAGTAGGCCCAAATCTTCTTCATGTCATATTAGAACATGACTTCCTTAATGAGACTCCTATATTGCAAGAATTAAAATCAAGAATCAATAATTGGGGTAGATTCAAACTAAAAAGCTTCTTCTCAGCAGAAGAAACAATCAGTGAGGTGAATAGAGAGCCTACATTTTGGGAGTAAATTTTTACCCCTCACACATTAGCTAGAGATTACTAGGGTATACAAAAATCTCAAAAAGCTAAACACCAAAAATCCATATAATAAGTGGGCCAATGAATAAGTTTGCCAAGGATCTTAACAGACACTTATCAGAAGATGATATACAATCAATCAACAAATATATGAGAAAATGTTCATCATCTCTAGCAATTAGAGAAATGCAAATCAAAACTACTCTAAGATTTCATCTCACTCCAGTCAGAATGGCAGCTATTATGAAGACAAACAATAATAAGTGTTGGGAAGGATGTGGAGAAAAAAAGATACACTCATACACTGCTAGTGGGACTGCAAATTGGTGCAGCCAATATGGAAAGTGGTATGGAGATTTCTTGGAAAATTGGGAATGGAAGCACCATTTGACCCAGCTATCCCTCTCCTGGGTCTATACCCAAAGGACTTTAAAACAGCATACTACAGGGACACAGCCACATCAATGTTTATAGTAGCACAATTAACAATAGCTAAACTGTGGAACCAACCTAGTTGGCCTTCAGTAGATGAATGGATAAAAAAAAAATGTGGCTACAATGGAATATTACTAATCAATAAAAGAGAACAAAATTATGGCATTTGTAGGCAAATGAATGGAGTTAGAGAAGATGATTCTAAGTGAAGTTAGCCAATCCCCAAAAAACAAATGCCAAATGTTTTCTCTGATATAAAGAGGTTGATTCATAGTGGGGTAGAGAGGAGAGCATGGGAGGAATAGACAAACTCTAGATAGGGCTGAGGATTGGGAGAGGAAGGGAGGGGAGAGGGGGTTTGAAATGTTGTGGGACATCATTATCCAAAGTACACATATGAAGACATAAATTGTTGTGGACATACTTTCTATACAATCAGAGATATGAAAAATTATGTTCTATATGTGTAATATGAATTGTAATGCATTGTGCTATCATATATAAAAAATAAAACAGAAAAAAATATAATTTTAACAAGTTAAAAAAAGAGAGTCTTGGGGCTGGGGATGTGGCTCAAGTGGTAATGCGTTCGCCTGGCATGCGCGGGGTTCGATCCTCAGCACCACATAAAAATAAAATAAAGATGTTGTGTCCACCAAAAACTAAAAAATAAATATTAAAAAATTCTCTCTCTCTATCTCTCTCTCTCTCTTTAAAGAAAGAGAGTCTTTTAAACTTGATTTGTTTCTTTGAAATCACTTTGAATTAAAAATGCATTCTTTAAAATGCATTTTCCATTTAGGATTGCAGAATATGAAAAATTCATTGTGTGGTCAAATTAACTATTTCAAAAAAAATATTGAGGGAATTTTCTCTATATGTAAATATTGATTTTAAGTTTGTGTTTGCTTCCTCCAGTGAACAAGAGCATATAGAGTCTTGAACCAATTGCAAATCATTTGATTCAGCTCAACCTCATAACTGCTCTTCAGAAATTCATAAATCAAAACTCATCAATATTTTAAAAAGTTATTTGAAAGAGAAATGTTAAATAATTTCACCACATCTTGCAGGCTGTATATTTTTCCTTGCCCTAAAATACAAACACCGTACTGCAGATCTACTCAAAAGTATCTCATAAAAAGTCTTGGGCTGGGGATGTGGCTCTTGAGGTAACAGGCTTGCCCGGCATGCGCGGGGCACTGGGTTCAATACTCAGCACCACATAAAAATAAAATAAAAGATGTTGTGTCCACCAAAAACTGAAAAATAAATATTAAAAAATTCTCCTTTTCTCTCTTCTCTCTCTTTAAAAAAAAAAGTCCTAATACATGCAGTTTGGTAACTGAATTTCATGTAAATAAGCTCCCATTAGGTTAATGTGTACATTTGGGGTTTTTTGTTTGTTTGTTTGTTTTAGAGAATACTTTGTCTGAAGACTGCTAGTTTTTCTTTAACTCTTCCAAGGTTATTTTGTCTTTCCTATTTTTAGTCTACAATTTCATGGGGAGTTAGCATCTGTTAGACTACAATCCTGGCTCATTATGGAGGTGTTGAATATCACCTGTTTTCTGATGTTTTTCATGAATCTCTGGTTAAATTTCAAGACAGCTGCCTTCTCAATCTAGCTCTTGTCACCCTGGTATATGAAGGGTATCAAATGGATAAGCATGAATTAGCTCCAGTTCTTAGTTATATTGATGCTTTTGTGTTTATTTATTTTTACTTTCTGAATATTGAATTTTTCATAAAAGTTCACAAGAGGCCAAAATTTACCAACATTATAACAAAAATTATTTTCAAATAATATTTTTATAAATTCCTGTCTGGAACTTCTGATCCTGGAATTTTAAGCCATTAATAAGTATATTTGTTTATTATAGACTTTTCTAAACTTAAGGAATGTGTTCTCCATAGTCTTCTGCTATCAAAGAGGCAACTGCTACAAAATAAGTATTTATCAACTATTAAATACCGATTTTCTAAAAATCTGATCTCTTTGTACATACTGTTTCCTCTGTTTTACATTTATGCTTTTTGTTCCCCTCCCTCTCATTTTCCACTAATAGAAATAAATAAAAATCTGGAGCTCCAGTGGCGCAATCGGTTAGTGCGCAGTACTTATAAGAAATAAATAAAAATCTGGGCTGGGATTGTAGCTCAGTGGTAGAGGTAAAGTGCTTATCCAGCATGAGGCACCGGGTTCAATTCTCAGCACCACATATAAATGAATAAATAAAAAATAAAGGTCCATCAACAACTAAAATAATATTTAAATAAAAAGAAATAAATGAAAATTCATTCCAGAAGTTTTTGGTAGAAATAAAATTACATACTTTATCCCTTCTTTGTCACTAAAAGAAAGATAATGTTTTCATAACATTTCATAAAGAAAGATAATGTTTCCCTGGGTCTTTGGGAGTACAGTTCTATTTGCTCAAGCCATACTTTAGATCTCCTCCACCTTCTTTATCTAAATATTTGTAGCCAAGATGTGACTTTCTATAGGAAATTTCCTGAACTTCTTTGGTTATATGGTCTGAGGTCTTTTTCAGGATTCTAAACTACTTTCACTGCACTTACAACAACAAATCATAGTTCCATGTTCCTGTGTCTAAATCTCCATTCAGAAGAACATGTTTTTTTTCTGAAACTGAGGAATCATTTGTTCTTTTTTGCAACCTCAATCTCATTTGCACAGCACTGTGACTGGCACAGTAATTACTCAGCAAACATTTGTTTCAGGAACAGGTAAATCTGGTGTTTTCATTCTCCTCTTTATTTCCTATTGGGAAAAAGGTTGAGGAAAGTTGTGATACACGGGTCCTGGGGAAAGAGGTAACTCCATTTCGCTATTCATGCAATAATCCCCAAGTCCCTTTTTAATTTATTGGGCAAAGTAAAGACTTATGGATGCTTTTTCCATACCACTTACATCATTGTAGCTTCTTTTCTTTGTTTTTTCTTTTGTTGTTGTTGTTCATCAAGTCTGCCTTTGATATTTATTTAAATCAATTTAGCCTATAAACCAAGTGTTGAAAGATAGAGGGAACATAGAATAAAATCTTCCCTCATCTTCACATATCCCTCATGTGGATAGAGTGCTTCTCACTAATGACCTACCTCAGGCTGAGTAATATATCACTGCTCAGAGGTGATCTCTGGGAAATATTGATATTTTTGTGATCATATGTAATAGTTTCATATACAGAAAGATAATGATTCAGCTAATTTGAATGTTTATATGTTATTAGAATACTTACACATGCAAAATATTTGTGCAAAACTCATTTGAGATACAACTGCTTGAAAGTTACTTGAGAAGTAACTTCATCTTCTTCTAGGCACATAGGTAAAACATTATACCACATGAAAAAGTTACTTTTCACTTAAGACATTTACTATCTAAGTGAAGCTTATTCTTTTTAAAAAGAGTATACTATAAACAAAAGTTTTATACTTAAATTTTCTAGAGCTTATCAAAGAAGGAAAGCAGAGGGAGTCAACAGACTGTCCCAAAACCAATTTTTCATTGTAGTTTTGGAATTTTTAATTAAAATAAGGAAATATTATGATTCAGCTCTCTTTTTCCTAGACTTTCACTAAGGATATAACCTGGATATCTTTATTCCCAACTAGACAAAGACTGCCTGAGTAAAACCATCATATCAAAGAAAAAAATCAGAATTGTGAAGATGCCCTTGTTTGAGCTCCTGAATCTCTCAACACCTGAAACCAACAATATTCCTTCTTGATTCAGTGAGTTGAACTTAAATCAATGACCCAGTTGCCTCATTGCCTTTTTTTTTTTTTTTTACTTATTCCAGCTTGAGTTAGTTTTATGTTAGTTATAATTAGTCTGGATTAAATGATGACAAAATATGAATTTCTTTCATGTATTTCTGAAAGGATTGTATATTGGTATATCATTTTAAAAGTTCAATTTAGTAATGACTACCAAGAGCTTTCACTATGTTCTTATATTTACTTTTTCACATTTAGAAGTCCATCCAAAGTAATCATCCTGGATATGGAAAATTCTATGTGACAAAGAAGACAGTAAACACCTTGGAATCAATCATTATTACTTATCTTTCATTGTACATGCAGCACTTAGCACAGTGTTTAGCATAAATTGTTTCTAGATCAAGCAATAAGTAAAATCCACCAAAAAGTATTTAAGTCATAACTTATGAAAACCTAAATGTACATAGCATTAGGTAAATTGTGAAGTAAATTTTCACCTTTACATACTTAATGTATTTTATATGGTCAATAAGATATTAAAGATTTGTAATATCAGGAAAAACTAAATATGACTAACATTGGGTTACAGTCATAAGGTTCTTGTACTTCTTTGTTGTTGTTTTGAATTGTTGTTCCTGGATCTTTCTTGCATTTGGGAAAGCAAAGAGAAATTGCCACAGAGACGAGGAAAAGTATCATGTGGTTTTCTTGGATGACATTCTTTTACTTTACTCAAATCATCAGGAATGATGCTCATCATTTTTGTGTTCTCTGATCTAACTATTCTCATAATGCTGACTGGGAATTTCTTCTATGTTTCTCTGGTTGTTTCTCTTCTTTGTAATATCTACTCCTTTTCCCCCACTTACTTAACTGTCTGTGTATGTGTGCATGTGTGTGGGCATACATACTTGTGTGATGCTAGGTATCAAATTCAGGGCTTCATGCATGCACCCTACTACTGAGCTCCTTCCTTAGCTGCTTGTCTAGCATTATAGCATTTATCCAACGCCTACCATATTGTTCCCTTGCTCTCTGATCTCAGGCCAAATACTTGCTCTATAACATTCACATACTGAGTTTCTTTCTGCCCTCTTGCTTTTAGACAGTTCTTTCTCTATCCATATTTACCTTTCTCATTATTGAATTTTCAAGGAGGACATTGCTTCCAAAAAAAAAAAAAAAAAGAACAAAGACCTCCCTTGATCCCTAAAATGAGGTTGTCCTGTGTACTTCTCAGGCCCTTTCCCCATAAGAATGTCAGCTCTGTGATCTCAGACATTGTATCCACATCATATTTCCCTACATAGTCATAGCCACCACATGAATCTATATTCATGAGTATTCCATGCACCCTACTCTTGCACCACAAGCAGTTTAGTAATAAATGTTTTTAAATAATAAAAATACATTTTTAAATTAATTAATTCATTTTAATTAAGTATATATTACAACAGAATGCATTTTGATTCATTGTACACAATTGCAGCACAACTTTACATTTCTATAATTGTATACAATGTAGTGTCACACCATATGTGCAGCCATACATGTACCTACATCTCAGCCATACATGACGTACATCTCATTCCACCATCTCTCCTGCCCCCATGCACTCTCTCTACCCTTTGCCCAATCAAAGTTCTTCCATTTTTCCCATGCCTCCCCGCTCCCCATATGGATCAACATGCACTTATTAGAGAGAACTTTCAGCCTTTGGTTTGGGGGGATTGGCGTTCTTCCCTTAGCATGATATTTTCCAATTCCATCCATTTGCCTGCAAATGCTATAATTTTATTCTCTTCTAATGCCTAGTAATATTCCATTGTGTATATAAACCACAGTTTACCCATTCTTCTATTGAAGAGCATCTAGGTTGCTTCCAGTTTAGCTATTGTGAATTGAGCTGCTATAAACATTGATGTGGCTTTATTACTGTAGTATGCTGATTTTAAGTCTTTTGGGTATAGACCAAGAGGTGAGATAGCTGGGTCAAATGGTGGTTCCATTCCCAGTTTTCTAAGGAATCTCCATACTGCTTTCCAGATTGGTTGCACCAACTTTCAGTCCCACCAGCAATGTATGAATGTATCTTTTCCCCCACATCCTCACCAACATTTATTGTTGCCTGTATTCTTGATAACTGCCATTCTGCCTTACAGTAGGTTTGATTTGCATTGCTTTGATTACTAGAGATGTTGAAGATTTTTTTCATACATTTGTTAATCACATGTATATCTTCTTCTGAAATATGCCTGTTCAGCTCTTAGACCATTTATTGATTGGGTTGTTTTGGTGTTAAGTTTTTTGAGTTCTTTATATATCTTGGAGACTAGCGCTATATTTGATGTGTTTGGTAAAAATTTGCTCCCAAAATGTAGGCTCTCTCTTCACTTCAGTGTTTGTTTATTTTACTGAGAAGAAGCTTTTTAGTTTGAGTCCACCCCATTTTTTAATTCTTGATTTTATTTCTTGCGCTTTAGGAGTCTTGTTAAGGAAGTCGAGGCCTAATCGGACATGATGAAGATTTTGGCCTACTTTTTCCACCATTAGGTGCAGGGTTGCTGGACTAATTCCTAGGTCCTTGATCCACTTTGAGTTGCATTTTGTGCATGGTGAGAGGTAAGAGCCAATACATTTTTAAAAGCTTCACATAATGATTTTACCCACTTTTTGCAAAAACAAAAACAAAAAAAGAAGTTCAGGAAATTTCCTATAGAAAGTCACATCTTGGCTACAAATATTTAGGTGAAGAAGGTGGAGGAGATCAAAGTATGCCTTGAGCAAATAGAACTATATTCCCAAAGACCCAGGGACCAGAGATCAATCCAGGAAAACTAGTGGGTCTGAAGTTATCCAGTACTCATAGAGCTGAAGTGCAAAGTTAGCAATCATAATAAACCAAACTGTTGAGGGAAGTTAGACCCAAATAAAAAAGGAAGTGAAGAATTTTACAAGCCAAACTAATTACATTGACTTAATAGGAGAGATTCAAGGAGGGTAGTAACATAATATGCATTTATAAAAGCTGACTCTTAAAGTAGATTAGAAAAGATAATGGAATGAGGAAAAGCAGAAGGAGTGAAAGTATAGAATATTTTGCAGACATTAACTCAGGCTGAAATCTGTAGAAGGCCAAAATGAGACTCCACTGGAGTAAAGCACAATGGATAAATTTACTTCAGAGACTCTGCATATACCTTTCCAAAGATCCATACACTTTCTTTCAGCATCCCTACCTTGGATCATCTGACACAGGAAACTGTCACTGGATTATAGCTAAGTCATCCTTTCATCTTATAAGTTGCTCAACTAGAACACAGATCTGTGGTGATCAGTCTTCTTTATCCCTTCTTTGTCACTAAAAGAAAGATAATGTTTTCATGGAGTCATGTGCCTATAAAGCTATTTCTAGCATATGCCCTGCACTCACTGTGGCGAGTGAGAGGTGAAGTCTACTAGGTAAAGCTAAAAAAAAAAAAAAAAAAAAAGTTAAAAAGAGACAGATTTAACTGCCACATGGTTTGTTTCCTCTGCTCTTATCCCTTCTTGTCTGTGTTGGTAGACAGTGACCTAAAGGCAGAGGAGCTGCCTATGACCATGGGAAAAAACAAACAAACAAAACATGGGTGCTTAGGGTAGTGCTTAAGGAAATAAAAGGAAACCAAGTAACTGATAAACATAGAACTGCTACACTAGCCCCAGTCTGCCTCCCTGTCGAGGTTCCTATTGTATGAGAAAAATAAACCTTTGTTTGATTAAGCCTCAACAGTCCATTTCTTTTAAGTTCAGCTGAAAGCAGTCATAACTAAACCAGCAGCTTTCTTTGCCATTTAACAGAGCCCTCTAGTATTTCTTTTTGTCTCTTTCTTTCTTTCTTCCTTTCTTTCTTTTTTCTTTTCTTTCTTTCTTTCTTTCTTTCTTTCTTTCTTTCTTTCTTTCTTTCTTTCAACTGACTAGTAAAATGAGTGTCCTTTAAAGTAACAACAACAACAAAAAAAAGTTATCCACCTCAATCTTCTAAACTGGCTTTTTTAAGCAGAGCTTTGTGGGATAAACATTCAGTGTAACACCCTCAATGGCTTCTACAGAGATGATATAATGTATCTCCAAATGAATTGGTAGGAATGTCTGGTTTCCTTTCTAGCTACTTAAATTTTCACAGACACAAAGAGAGAATCAAAGTAAATTTGATTGATTCAGAAATAGACTCTCATTTCCACAGAATAACAGAAAGGAAGACTTAACTCATCAATTAAGCTGGACGTTATTCATTGCCTCAACAGGCCATCTGTATCAGAAACCTTGTCTTATCTTTGTTTTATTACAAACCTTTCCTGAAGCCTTGGTCCCTCACCTATCTTATCCCAGCACAAAGTGATAAGCTCTTTTATTTACTCTTTTAATAAACACTTAAGGAGTGCTTCTACTAATTGTTAACATTGTTCTGGCTGTTAGAAATCAAAGACATCCCTGATTTCAAGGAAGAGGCAACACACTAGGAGGAGGAATGCTTAACAAAGAACAGTCACAATCATGATGCTGTGATTCAGGCCTCTTCAGGGCAGTGGGGCATAGCTCTGATAGGTGGCAACATGTCCATACAGGAGAGCACTTGAGCAAGTCTTGAGTCACTGTTGGCATTTGCCAGGGGAACAAGGGAAGCATTCATGCTAGGCATAGCAAGTAGGATCATCAAGACAATGATATATGCAGGAAATCTAATACGGTACATGAAGTTGCAAAACAACTACAAAGAAGAATCTCAGGCTGGCATAAGGAACCATAGACATATTGGAAACAGTGATATAATCAAATGTAAGTCTGGGTCTTAGAAAGATCATTCTGGAAGCATTGGCATGTATACAATCATAAGATATACTTGATGAATTCAGAGAAATGATTTATTTTTGCCAAATAAGTTTATAACACAACACTTAATTTCCTAAGGTAGAAGTTGCATGTTTGAGAATGAGAGAGCAAATTTTTAAAAATATAAGGAGCATAAATAAACAAAATTAGTCATTAGTGAAGAGAAATTTTAAAAAGGCAGTTTCAAGGACAATTTTCAAATTTCCTTTGTAGGTGACTAGGTGAATTATGATTTCATTCTCTAAAATAGGAAGTAGAGGAAAAAAGTAGATTCAAGGAAGAAATATTTTTAATCTGTCTTTAGACTTTGATGTGGGCTAATGAAAACATGTTTTGAAAGAAGATGGAGTTGAGTTCAAATCCCAGCTCTGCATACAGCATATTTGTGGCCAGGGATTCTCATTTATATTCCCAAGTTATGATTCCACTTGTAAATAGAGGGTCATAATTTCTTTCTTGGAGCATCATATTGTTAACAATATTGCAAGATGCCTAACAGGGCCTCACTGAATTAAAGCTGCTGTTATTACTAACTGGACAGTGAAATCTTTGTGAGATCCAGGTAAAATACTTTGGTGGTTGTTGGAGAACTGAGAAATTGGACATTGGTGCATATATGATTGTTTATAGTAGGTTCCGATAAAATATTTGTTACATTTAAGTTAATCTAATCATAAAGGGGATACAGTGAAGGGTATAAAAGAATGACAGTCTTTAGCAAGGAGAAGAAAGGAAACATTCATTTATCAATTGCTTCATGCTAAGCAAATTTATACAAATTATCTCATTTCAGTTTTACTCTAACCCAGTGAAGTGTTTGATATCATCTCAGATTTTACTAACAAGCAAACTGAAATTCAGGAATATTAAGTAGCTTTTCAAAACCACACAGCCAGTAAGTCTTTGTTAGGAATTGAACTTTGATTACCAGCAATGCCAAATGATGTCACCAGACTACTATTTGTGTTTTATTTCCACTCTTTATTTTTCCTTTCACCATATTTTACAGAACACTTAGATGGGCAAAGAGACAATTGCATAATTGCATAAAGGTTTTGTTGTGTACAGTAGCATAATAGGCATATATATATATATGCCTATTATATATATATATATATATATATATATATATATATATATATATATATATATGACTTAATACAAAGCTGCAGAATTCATGGAAGGATTGACAGACACCAAGTCACATGCACTTTTTTACAAGTGTCAACCAGTATTATTATATTAGAAGACTTGAAAAAGCTTTACTTTTTTTCTAGAAAGTAAATAAAATATTTTTTGTAGATTCAGTATTTCTTTTATACAATAAAAAGAGCTCTACAGCAAATGTGCATAGCTCTATCTCAAGGGAATTCAATCCAGGTTACTTTTGTCCCATTGCTTTAGCAGGAGCAGTAAGAGGGATGCATACTGCCCTCTGCTGAACAGTGTGCATAAATGCACTGCTCACAATGCAAAGCTTTTATCAGAGAAGCTATTTTTGTTCTTGTTTGCATACTTTATTTCCACATTTTTCCTGAGTAATATCACAGATTGGTAAATGGCAGAAACCTTTACACTTCCTTTAAAGATATGAGATCTGAGATGTCAATGCAACATCCAAAGACATACAAATATTCAGTCATCAGGGCCAGATGGTCTGACTCATTCACTTTAACGTTCCCTATAAAAAAGCAACTCATGATTTTTAGAGTGCACATGAATCACTTGGGAATTTGTTTAAAAAAAAATGAGCCCTTTCCCAATGACTCTGACTTAGTTGCTTGGGTGAAGCCCAGGAATTTGCATTTTAAACAAATAGCCACATAGTCTGAGTCAGGTCTTCCACAGACCATGTTTTGAAAATCACTGATCTACAATCCTCTCCCTGTCTTCCCAAGTTTTTATTAAAATCTGATATGCAGAGAACTTTAGAATTTTCTTTGCATCTATGTATCCCTAAACAATGTTCTATAATGCCACAAATCTCCATTTTTTAAATTTATAAATGCTATGTGTTGCCTACCTAAAATATGACCCTTTATTTCTCAAAGGCTATGAACAAAAATATGTAGTATGCAAATTTAGTGTTTAGATTATAGTGTATTTTTAAAATGTATTACTATTTTTAATCATTACCAAAGATGAGAAAATTGTCAGGTCATTTTTCACAGGACAAAAAAAAAAAAAAAAAGAAATCTTTTCTAGTAACAGCTGGTAAGGGCAAAACCTCACTTAAACTTGACTCTTCTGATTTCAAATCCAATTTTCACTTTGCTACATACTCTGTCACCAGAAGCTTTCCTCAAAATTCTTACCCCATGTGTTTTTCACTAAGAAATAAAGGCATGCTGAGTTCTCTTAATGCCCCAGAAAGCTTTGGTCAAACTCAAGGGAAAATGCTGGAATGTTTTCTAAGTTCTTCACAGTAAACCACCTGACTTCTTTAGAATGCTCTGTAGACATTATCAAGTTTATTTTTTGGGTATCATGGGACTCACACTTTGACCAAAGTAAAACTGTTGCTCTAATTCCAATCAATCTTTATTCAAGATATTTCTTGAATGAGGAGTCCCATGGCATAATAGATTTAAGAGGTTTCTTGGCTAGAAACACTTTTATTTTTAGCTTGATATAGAATCCCAAAGATTGCCTTTGACCATTATAATCCTCTTTTTCCTGCCTTATAACTCACAAAAAATGTAAAGATTATCCTACATGATTTAATGCTAAAATAAATTGCTTGGAAGTACTTTCACATATATAGGAATATTTGTTAACAATTCTGATTTATACTTTATCTGTTGAGAAAGCACACTTCCCAGTCTTTTTAAACATCAACATCTCTGAAAAGTATAGCATGTATGTTAGGTTATATTAATAAAAATATTCCTTATTTTAAGAATGTTGCAACCTCAAGTTTATTCTTGCATAGTTGAAATATTAAAAAAGATATTTAAGAGGAAAGAATATCTAGCTATAATGAAAAAGTAATCAAATTAAATAAGTAGTTTGATAGTTTGACAAAAATATAAGAATCATTCCTGGGCTATTGCTTTTGCTGTTACTTTTTCTTTTTAAGAAAAGTTTAATCAAAAAAGTTAGCAGTTAAATCTAACCGAAAAGAAATTATACTCAAGCACAGCTTATATTAGATCACCAGATTTTGCAAATTAAAATGTTGGTCATGGGGCTAGAGGTGTAGCTCAGCTGTAGAGCATATGCTTAGTGTGCATAAGGGCTGTGGTTTAATCCTCAGCAACAAAACAAAACAACAACAAAATGGATCAAAATATACTTGTAGGAAAACTTCTTTTCTTTAAGCTCTTCAAAATAAATTAAAAGTGATTTTAAAATTTTGCAATACAAACCAGAGATAGAGAATATTAAAACAATTTTTGCATAAAATAAGTTTTCTTTCAAACCAAAAAGGCCTTCTTACAAATCTCTCTGTATTTTGCTTATCATAGTTTTCTATTGACTTTTTTAAAAAATATTTTATTTTTAATAAAATGGATGGTAGCATTTAAAAACTTCTATAAGGTTTTTTGAAAGTTTTAAAATATTAAAACCTTTGAATAGATAAAAATAGCAAATAGTACATTCTTTCAGTTGGATAAAATGGCTCATGGAGAAGAGATTAAAGATGTGGATCTCTCACCTCAGCCTGACTGGCCTCAGTCCTATAAATTGAGAGAGAAAGCATGATATAGGAGGAAAGAAACATTGCAAATTTAGGAAATATTTTGTAGAAAGAATACTAGATGTGACTATTAGCTCATGTAATAACTAAGATGGACATTTTAAAATCTGCTAAGGTTTTAAGAGAGTTTACTGGTGAAAAAGTCATGGGCTTGGCCAAAAAAAAAAAAAAAAAAAAAAAAAGCCTATTCAAGAATTAAAATGACCCTTGTACCCTGACTTTCAGGCAGCAAGGAGCAGACTAAAAATGAAGTTTGCCTCCAGTAAGAACACAGCATCACAGTCTCAATTCCAATTCAGATATGGAATTGAAGGAAAATAATTTTTAAAAATCTAGTACTAAATAATCAAGAGTAGCCAAGGGCCATGAAGAAAAGTTAGAGGAGAAAACTTCGAGGAACTAGAATTTCCGTCTGAACAAGAATCATTCTCCACTTTCCCAGATTAAAGACTCCATATTGTCTAGAATGATTTTAGAAAGTGTAAAGGCCATCTGCTGCTCAGCGTTTCCATTTGTCCACTTTGCTGATGGTGACGATTACACGTGCCTATTCTGGTGTGGCATGTTGGGGCTGGTCTGAGTGATAATCTGTTTTGTATGTAGATCTCCAGATCAAGAAATATTTAGATGAACAGACACATGTCACCACTTGGATAGCATGTATATTGAAGCTATCATGTAGGTTTTATTGATGGTGGTGTCTTTGTGAGAGGGAGAGGGACTCAAATACTCGGTGATCAGAAGGGCAGACTGATTAGTCATTATTGATGGTCATCAAATACTCAGCATCACTTGCTTTGGGGCACATAGATCAGATTACACCTTCTTGAAGTTACTTTGATTATTAAAATATGAGCTGAATTCTTTCTCATTTCAAGATAAATATCTTTACAAATCAATGCATGAGTTGCCTTCCCCTCTCTTTCACTCTGCCAGGATCACCAGCAATGTTGCATAGAATTAAATGGTATATTATCTGAGTAAGGACAGTACTGAGGGGAGCATCACCTCACCCAGAATGAAAATGTAGTATGAAAGAGAAATAAATCATCATTTCTTTGAGCCACCATTTTCTGATTTATTGACTCAAAAGGAATGATTACTAGACTTGAGAAAATCTGTTATTTCTATTCATCTCATAATTTTTCACTCTTTTTAAATTATCTCCTTTTCTTTTGATATTGAGGACCCTGGAAGGTATAATCTTTCCTTATTTCAAACATCACCTCCTTTAATAATTTCATCACTTGTATTACTCAATCTGAAAATTTTGACTTAACTTTTACACCCTGGTAACATTGACATCAATCAGTATATTTCTAAAAGTCTTTTATTTTTAAAATAGTAAAATGAAAACTTGGACTTAGCAATTCTGTGAGGGAGTACACATAGTCAATTTTTATATGCATGCTTCTTAGATTAGCTATTTAAGAATTATCAACATTAATACAACATGCAGAATGATTATCTTACACATGAACTTCTTCAGTCACCCTTAAAATGCACAGAAAAGAAAGGCCATCATCATGGTATCAAATTTATTACTAAGAATGAAGAGTTATAGGTTCTTCTTTTATCCATAATCATCATTATACTCTGACTAAGCCCTGGAGCACCTTTGAAAATAGCTCTCTTCTTTTCTTTATTTTTACAAGCAGTTAATATTACATAACTATAAACAGGAGCAAAGAACCTACAACTATGTGAAAAAAACAAAAC
The DNA here is from genome assembly GCF_048772815.1 of Callospermophilus lateralis. Taxonomy (NCBI): domain Eukaryota; kingdom Metazoa; phylum Chordata; class Mammalia; order Rodentia; family Sciuridae; genus Callospermophilus; species Callospermophilus lateralis. The sequence continues at coordinate 28,427,471 of NC_135308.1, forward strand.
AAAACAAAAAAGCAAACAAACATGGACTTGATTTTCCTACTTCTTTAGCTACCAGGAAATGAAAGACATTTTATCAGAGTGAAGTTTTCTGCACATTTGTGTTAGTCACCTTTTCATCACGTGACTAAAACATCTAACAAATACAACTTTGAAAAGGAAAAATTTATTTGGGGCTCATGGTTTTAGAAATTTCAATCTCTGATCAGCCAACTTCATTGCTCTGAATCCCAAGAAGAGGCAGAACATCATAGCACAAAAGTGACTTTAGTAGAAAGCTGCTCACCTCACGGTGGCCAGGAAGGAGAGAAAGAAGGTAAAATCCTCAAGAGCATGCCCCAGAGACCAACCTCCAAAAACCTCACCACAACTACCTTCAGTTACTACCTAGAACAGTAATCTTTTCAAATTATTAGTCCATCAAATGGATTAAGCCATTACTTAGATTACACCTCCTATAATCTAATAATTTCACCTTTGATCACTAACACAGGAGCTTTTAGGGGTACCTCAAAATTATATCTAAACAATAGCATTCTTTCCTGTCCCCTCAAATTCCATGCCCATCTCACAATGCAAAATGCATTTAGTCCATTTTTTAGAATCCCCAATAGTCTAAAAAGTTTCAGCATTGCCCAAAAGTCCAACCCCAAAGTCTTTTCTAACTCAAGGCAAACTCTTGGTCATGAGTTCAAGTAAAATTAGAAGCAAACACTATATGTATATAATGTTTACATTCACATTCCAGAGGGGGAAAATAGCAGCATAGAAGGAAAGAAGGATGGAAACAAAGCAAGACAAAAAATCTGGACAAAAAAGTCCTATATCTCTACTTCCAGCATTTTGGACACAAGGTGAAGTAATGTGCTCTCCAAAGGGCTTGGGCAGCCCCACCCCTATGGCCTAGCCAGTTGTAGCTCACATGGCCTCTCAACCTTGCTCCATGCATGGTCAGCATCTTTCCTTGGCAGAGTCTTCATGTTACTTTCAGTCCAATTATTCTTATGTTCCAATTATCTCTTTAATTTTATGGATCTCCACTGCAGTTTCGGCTTCCTTCTCACAACTTCACACAACACCCTCTTAGGGGCTGCCTGCTTCCAACTCTGCCACACTTTGCCTAGCTTCCCAGGCCTTTCTTTGAAATTGTGGTGGAAACCTCCATGAACCCTTAATTCCAGCATCCTGCATTTCTGCAAAACCAGCACCATATAGATGACATCAAGGACTGTACCAGCCTGAGCAGTATCAGGGACCACTTGGGCCATGGATGCAGTGTTCTAAGTGCCAGGATAGCTGAGCATGCTTAAACAAATATATAATGCTTTCTAGAATACCCCTGTGCAAACAGCAGCGTGTACCTCAAAGTCTTGTAAATAAGTTTTCACTTCTATACCCCGAGTCTGTGATGAATGCAGTCTTGCTGATTACGAAGATGTCCTTAAATCATCTTTTCTACTGTCTATGAAGTCCATAACACCTTGTTAGTGGCTACGTTCTCTTCAACAATCATACCTTCATTGGCCCCAGTTTTACATTTCTGGCTAAACTACAAGGTTTTAAAACCCTTATGCTCTGCTATCTTTTCCTGATTTGGCTAACAGCTTCTAGAAATATCCATGCCACTGCCTGAATGCTATGATGCCTTGAAGTTATTTCTACAGGATTAATTAGTCCATCATTTTAAAATTCAGCCTCACAGAAAGTCTCAGGACTTGGGCAAATGTAGACAATTCTTTGCCAGAATGTAACATGAGTGGCCTATAGTCCAATTTCTAACAGAGGCTTCATGAACACCTTCTTTACTGTCAACATTTCTGCTGGCATTCTGGCCTACTGATCTCCCACAAGAATTACTCATAAAACTCTGCTTACAATTTTCTAAGCCTTAACTATCCTATATTTACAAACTTTTCCAAACTCATCCTGAAAAGAAATTCTAAAATCTTCTGAACCATATGATCAGCTTAGGCACAGCAACTATCCGATTTATCCGGTAACAATTTCTGTGTTAGCTTTTCATTAACTGTGACCATAATAGCTGACAAGGACATCACATAGGAAGAAAATTTATTTTGTGCTCATGGTTTCAGAAGCTTCAGTCTGTGGTCACCCAATTCCATTGACCCAAGGTGAGGAAGAACGTCATGGCACAAGGGCAGCTGCAGAGGCAAACCACTCACCTCATGGTGGCCAGGAAGGAGAAAAAGAAGGTATACCCAGAGACCACCTCCAACAATTTTACCATACCTGCCTACAGTTACCACCCACAATACTAGCATTTCAAATTATTAATTTATTAAATGTATTAATCCTTTCTTTATTAATTTAATAATTTCATCTCTGAACATAAACACAGGTTCTTTTGGGGTACACCTCATATCCAAACCATAATAATTTCCAAAGTAACACTCAATGGGAAAAATTTGAGGTGGTCTTTGGTGCTTCTGAGTCACTTCTGCATTTCAATACACACCTTCAAAGGATGGTAAGACTCATCTGCCAAATTGGGCAAACCAGCCAGAGAATGGTAGAGACCTAACTTCCCCTAAAGCTCAATCTAACCAGCCATTTTTGAAAAAACCAATTTAGTAGTCCCAAATCCTGGTTGCATCAAAACTCTTGGGAAACAAATTAGTGGGTCCTTTCTTCGAATTGCAAAATAATCGTATTTCATTAACAAACTCTTTAGATAATTTTGGCAGGTAGCTAGGCTTATCTTACTATTTGGGAGCTTGAGCTTTATAGACCTGTGGTTCAATAGTTCTTAGTTTCTGCATATTTCAGAGATGTAAGTAAAGCAAACTTTCAAGGTGTAAATGTATATATGAACATGCCAAAAGCTTGTATACTTAAGCATACTGAAGTTCTGTTATGACTCTCATGTTAACAGAAGTCATAACTATTATCTTACAAATTGTATCTGTACTGGTTTAAAGCCATGACAATTCTTTGTTACCAAGAATAAGAAAGCATGTTTCCTGCAAAAACCTCCTCAGTTTCATTTCATAATCTCAGACAACTTCTCCAGGCATCACTTCCTTTATACTTTTATAAACTAGCAATGTTCTGTCATGACGATATATGTCCCTTAAACTTTAATTCTGTTTAAAGCTTTTATATATTTTGCTTATAAGATATTAATATCCTCATCTTTCATATCCTGGTAATTAATCCTTAATTGTAGTTTGTCCTAATCATATGGAAGGACAATCCATTGTTTTCAGTTTGAAATGTTTCTCACACTTCTAGAGGTACTTCTGTAGGAGACAGGCTGTTGTTATTAAATGGTTAGGATTTATCTAAGATATTTAGCTGGATAAGATTCTAGTCAAGTTTAGTTTTGATAATACACAAACTTTTTATAGCCCCATGTGTAGTGACTACAATATTTTCAAAGAAAAATTAGAAATTAATCATAGTTCTGATAATATCACAATGTTGACACTATTTTCAATCCACTTCAGTGGTGGTGAGGCTGCTATACAGTCATCATATATGAGCTGAAAATTTTCCTTTTCTTTTATCTAACAGAGGGAGAGTTGGGACAAAACTGGGCAGATAAAAAATTTGAGAAGTCAATTAGTAATACATCTGTCTTACTCTTACTGTTTGGCAATGCACATTTCCGATCAGCTTGCTGCTTCAGTGTCATATCCACTTATAGTCTGAAAGTAGATTTATGTGCTAGCCCTCTGGTATTATTTGTATTTTAATAATTCAAAGGATCGCATGACTTCAAGAACTAAAAGGCTAACTAATATCCTAAAAATGTCTCCTTGTGGATGCAATTATGCTTCCTTCCAAAACTCTTGTGTACACTGGCCTCTTCTCTCTCCTTAAAAAGAAGGCCTTGACAGAGAGCATCAAAATCTCCTGCCTCCCCAGAAACCTAAAGTAAGGTATGTTTCCCTTTATAGATGCTTACAATGCAATCCTTTTCAGGTTAAAGCATCAGGTGATTACAGTTCATCACCTGCTACATGTAACTATATGATAATGTCTATCAGAATAAAAGACAGTTAAGGGACATTTATGACATGCTTAAATATATTGAACTGTTAAGCATATTAAAATAACTTTTCAACTAACATTACTTTGCATTGTTAAGATAAAGATATACATGGAGGCTTGGTTCATAATTTTAGACCTAATTAATGTGCAATAAGAGGTTAGTTTCTACATTATTGAATAACAGCCTGTGCTGAGAACTGAGTTTTCTGACATGCTTTGGGTCGTAAGTTTGAAAGGCTTTGTTCTGATTGGTTTAAATCATACCTGTCAATGCTTTTAAAAAAATATATAAATATATTTTGGCACAGATATGGGTGGTTTAACAGAGTACATAAATGTCAGGGAAGTCCTTTGGTTATGAATAATGAATCACAAAATGGTTATGGACATCACAGGATATTTATCGAGGGTCTAGGGCATTTTGAAACTATGATCATTAACATAATACAGTTGTGAATCTTTTTGGTTTTCTACATCTAAGGCATTAAATGGAAAAAGGCCATCAAAGCACTTTTCACTTTCATGCTTGAGTACATAAAAGACTCCTACATAAAATAAATCCAGATTTTATGGCTTAGGTTTTGGGGATAGTTAATATTTTACAAAAATGCTTAGCCTCCAGGATTACAAAGACAGGCAGCAATATATAATCAAAAATCAAGCTCTGCTTTATCTTGAATGATATAGGTTTAAAAAGTAATAGTGTTCACTACTAATTTTTAAGCACATTTTGTATGCTAAGGATTATAATATGTTATCTCACTTAATTCATGTAAAACAAACCATGAAGAAAGTACTCATATACACATTTTACATTTGAAAACATTGAACCTCTATACACATTAATTTGTCTACTTTCAAGCTGAGAATTTTCTAAATCCAAAGCAAAGTCTTTACACTTTTCTCAATGCCGCACTCTTCCTCTACTTATGGAAGCAATGTGTTAGAGATAAGATGGATAATTTAATTGGATTTATTTACAGGATATTTTATAGACTTCTGCCAACCTATTATTGCTTATAAAACAAATAAATAAGACCTCAGATAAAATTTATAGAGGAAAATATTTTGTTATTGAAACAATTGGTAAGGCACATACATGAGATATTCATTAATTCCCCCAATGCTAAATTGTATAATAAAATACACTCAAAGTTCCATGGACATCACAAAGCTCCTCTGAGTGTATCACACATTTGAAACAAATGATTTAGGGGCAGAATGAGGCAATCTCCAAAATATTAACACAGATGTTGAAACATTTCACAAACTAACTTTGTAACTTACTGAGCTTATGCCCAGGTATTTTATACAGATTTTTTTTTTCTGTTGTGACCAAAAGACCTGACAAGAACAATCAGAGGAGGAAATTTATTATGGGGTCTTATGGTTTCAGAAGTCTCCATCCATAGATATTCCTTGGGGCTTGAGGTGAGGCAGAATGTCATGGTTAAAAAGTGTGCTAGAGGCAAGCAACTGGGAACATGGCACTGGGAAGGTGTAGGGGAAGGGGGTGGAGAGAGAGCCCTTCATGGAAAAAACATAAATCCCAAGGGTATACCCCATTGACCCACCTCCTCCAGCCACACCCTACCTGCCTGCAGTCACCACTCTTTTAATTCCTAGGAAGGAATTAATGAAATGATTAGGTTAAGGCATATAGCCCAATTATTTCACCTCTTTCTTGAATTGTCTTACACACAAGCTCTTCGGGGACACCTCATTATCTAAACCATAACAACAGGTTAAATACATCCTACTTTCTCATGGTGGTAATGGTGGATTATTTCTCTAGATTGTTATTTTTTTAAAGAGAGAGAGAGAGAGAGAGAGAGAGAGAGAGAGAAAATTTTAATATTTATTTTTTAGTTTTCAGCAGACACAACATCTTTGTTTGTATGTGGTGCTGAGGATCAAACCCGGGCCGCATGCATGCCAGGCGAGCGCGCTACCGCTTGAGCCACATCCCCAGCCCTTCTCTAGATTATTATTGTTGTTATTTTGGTTTGAGCTCTTGGAAGTAAAAAAAAAAAACTTAAAAGGTCCAGTTGATGTTTGCTTAAAACTTTATAAATATCAAATACCTTAATAATCTACCTATTTTCATAACAATTTTTTGAAATTTCTAAAAATGTATCTTGTCTAGAAACCTCTGATATGATAAATAAATTCTCCAAAATAAAGCTTTAGTCATAAAAACATATGTGAAAGATGGAATTTCTTTTGCTTACTACCTCTTAAGCTGATTTTAAAGTGCAGACAACAATGATATAATGCTTTTAAATATTTTTTAATAATAGCATTACCTACTATATTACAAATTTCTTTAATATCAAGTTTGATAGAAGACTGTTACATTCTTATATCAACTTATGCTCAATAGTTTTTTAGAACACTTTCATAAATCTGTTTCAGAAGTAACTCAGAATGAGAGTGTATCTTGTGTCCTAAATTCTGTAATTAGACTAAAGTAAGTGTAGTGAAATTTAACAGAAGGTTTTATTATCTGGAAAAACCACTGGCATTTCCTCTCATTAAAGTTCCTTGCTCTAACTTTTATATTCTTAGAAAGAAACTTTCCATGTTGATTTATCTATCAGGTGTTTATAGACAGCTTCCAATTTTACATTCCAAATAAACAAGAAGTAGGCTTGATCCTACTTCTCATCTTCACATTGTCAACCTCCCCCAGCTGTCACCCACATAGTAACAATATAATCCATCATTCACCCTTTAAGAGGGGCTTTTAAATGTTCTCATATTCTCTAAGTGACCCCTCCTTTCAAACTAATTTTGTTCTTTTTATAAGCTACTGTCTAAGAAACTTATATCCTGTGTACATGGGCTAACCAGTTTTATGTGGCATATGTTAAAGCAAACCAACTAACTTCTGATTTATCAAAAATAGAGAAAACACTATATAAACATTATAAATTTGAAGGAATGGGGGTCATAAGGTAAAAAAATATTGTTTTAAAAGTTAACTTTATTTGAAGGCTAAAGAGATGTTATTTAAATCATTAGACCTCTGAGAACAGTAAATGAACATACATCAAATTTTATACCAGTTTACAAGTACTAATACTCTGAAAATAGTTTTTCCAGTCATTATAACTTTCAGAATTATCAAAGACCAGTAAATTCACATCAATATTAAGACACAGAATGAAAATAACATAATTTCATACTTATTGCACATATATTATATGCATTTATTATCATATATTGTGATTGCACACATATGCACATGTTAAAATTTATATAATTATAATAAAGGAAATTATTAGATTTCCTTTAATAAAAATAAAATTATAACATATTTTGAGATCTTCATAATAGAAGCAGAAGGATATTGCTCTACATTTAATTTGAGTACACTTTATATAAAGAGAGTTTTACAATGCATTTCAAGTAATGTGTTATTCTCTTATATGTAAAATATTTAGACCTAAGTTCTTTGACACTAACTTTAAAAAATATGAAAGTTTGGTCTTTTATGTAAATATATATAAATTAATAAATATATATTTGTGTTTTACCATGTTCTATAAAATAGTTGATGTAAGACTTATATGACTTATTTTGAATAATAAATAATATAGGCAGATTGGTCCCTGTAGATCAAAGTTCTCTAACTTATAGCCTCTACAATAGGCCTCTCAACAAATTCTGGGATTCTAAACATAATCCATAGTCCTTGAAATAATTCCCTCTTTAATATATTTAATAAAATTGGTATGTGTGATGATAATTAAATGAATGAACTATGAAAATAAATAAAAATCAAATGCTAAGTTAAAATTAATTTCAAAATGGGCTAAATGATGCTCCTGAATGGAAAACTATAAATTCCCTTAAGTGTGGACAAAATACAAAATGTTTTGTATTATCTGGGCCAAGTTAATGATACTATCTCATATTTTTTTTAACTTTGATCGAGTTGGTGTGCTCATTGTCAATAAAATAATGACAAATTGCTGATAATTAAAAACAAATTTGTCTAACTTGTCTTAGTTTTCATCAATAAAGCATAAATCTTGGGAATTTTAAGCAAGAATTTGCTTTGGTAATGTATAGGTATGGATTGCTTTAAATCAATGAAAAGGTATTAGGTCATTAGGTTAGACAATAAGGAATGAAGAAGAAATTTAGGAAGTAGATTCTAGGGAAAAAATCTCAGATATAGCATTTAATGCAGTTTTCCAAGAATTATCACAGGGTTCAGCTTTAGGCTGGTAGGTTATGGATAGAATTCGAAATCTTTCTGAGCTAGTAGGAACTCAGCTCTGAGTTGAAGATTTCTTGAAGAAATTCTTCTCCAAAAACATGTTTTAAATTATTCTAATAGGCTGGGGGTGTAGCTCAGTGGTAGAATACTTGCCTACCATGCACAAGTCCTTGAGTTCCATCCCTAGCACTGCAACTTTAAATTAAATTAGACTAAATTAAATAAATAAGAAAGTATAATAAAATAAAATGCTTCTGACTTTTCCATAAAATGTATAATCACAGAATGCTGATGGGAAAAACAATATAAGGTTTTGTTTTGGTTTGGTTTGGTTTAGATTGTTTTCAGAGAGAGCACTTCTAATAGGAGGAAAGACCTCTGCAATAATTTCCAAGTTAAGGATTAAAGAAGTCAGCATTTTGAAGAGTGTACTCAAAAGACCATTCCACATTAAAATAATAATGATTTATTTGATTTTTGTTTGTTTTTAGCAGTACTGGGATTAATCCCAGAGCCTCATGCATACTAGGCAAATGTTCTACCATTCAATCACATTCCCAAGCCCTAATGTGATAATGATTGACGCTGAACTTTTCACAATATATGCACAATTGCAAAAACTAGTATTTTTCTGTACCTGGTTTGACAGTCTAAATGTTCTCCTTATTATCAAAACAAAAGTATAGGTGTTTATGTGGCTGCAATGTCAAGACTGATTTCTCAACTGACCTCTCATTTCCTCTTCCTAGCTTTGAGTAAGCCACTACTTGCTCCTGAGCTTCAGCTTCATTAAAAATGGCATTTTTAAATAGCAGTCTATTTCATTGTGCTGTTCTCAGATTAGTTTTGTAAATCACTTAACACAGAGCATTACCAATAATCCTCAAAAATATTAAGTATCTTTATTTTTTTGAGGTTAAAAGGTGTGAATTTTATGTTTTTCTATTTTTTTATTCTAATTTGTTATATATGACAAGTATCTTTATTTTTAAAAGACTTTGATTATTTCTGAATATAATAACATGTCCAATACTTAGGGATTATGGGTTTTATTAAACCCAATATACTGGATAAGTAGAGGTATAACTTTAGTCACATTTTCTGTTACCTATTCTCTAATTTTATTCATATTTTCCCAATGGTTGGAACATTATCTGTCACAAGTATATCACTCAATAAATACTTATTAAAACAAAAAATATAATAAACTATTTAATACTTATTTCTTTAATTAAAATAAACACTCTCTCTCTCTCACACACACACACACACACACACACACACACATACAAAGTAAAGAATCATACATCCTACAAACACTCCCATGGAGCCAGAATGATTGAAACCTACTACTTGGGCAAGGTAGGAAGATAATATATTTTGGTCCATGTTTTCCTTCACTGTCCCTTGAATGCTCCCTCTGTATTAATTTAATTGCTGTGGTTATGGGCTGCAAGAGCAAGAAGACCAGGAAGAAGGAAAGAACAGGAAGAAAGCCCAACCTACAGTCACACTGTCATGCATGTTACATTATCTTTTAAGCAGGAGCTTTTCTGGCCTGGAGGTTCCTGTGAGTGTTCACAGTCCTTAGATGACAGTGACTTACACAGACTAGCCTCCCGGCTACACAGGTTTATAGAAAGGATTTTGATGTGTTTCTATGTCTTTGAAAGGAATTTACCTGCTTAATAGTATGTTTCCTTTGAGCCCCTTTCTCTCTCTGAGTGTCAAATGAAAATCTGCTCTTTGGAAGAGTAAAAGAAAGAATTAGAGGATAATATACTATGGTGCCTCATAGTTAGTAGAAAGTGATCAACTACAAAGAGACTTCTTTGGGGTAAAGAATGTGAAGCATTCAAAATCTGGAAGATGAATGGGGATTGGTGACAGGGCAAACTGGAAAGCTAAACTAAGAAAGAAGGAAATAATTATATAAATACATTATTTGGAGAGATTTCGGAATTGAGGGCAAATTGGCCTACAAAGAATGGCCAAATTTAGCATCATGTATGTGAAAAAGTAAACTAAAATAATATGAAAAAGTCAATCAGAAAGCCAAGAAAGGCTGAGGAAAGGGAGAAATAAAGGAATAAAGAGACAGAAATTAAAAATAAAATAAATTAAAATCATATTTTTTTCAAACTCATATTGAATTTTACTTGGTTTTCTTTGTGCAGAAAGGAAAACTGAAATGAAAGTATTCTTTATGAAAACCAAATATACATCAACATGCAGCAATTCATATATGTGATCATGACATTCTATGCTGACCCTCTCTCATCTATTGAGATAATAAACAGAAACACACAAACCAATAACAGACTTAATATACTCAGGCTTTCAATATACAACTTCCACAAAATTTTGAATTTTTTTTTGGATGAGTTTATGACATATAGGATTTAAATCTCATGCAGCTATTTGCAACTTATCTATAGTAAAGGAACATCCAACATCCAGGGGGCAGTGCCGTCATGGGAAAGGAAGTAGAACTTGTTGACTGAGGCATTATATGTCCTAAAATCTGACCATCCAGGCACTCAGCCAGTCCAACAGATGGGCATTCGTCCTGAAAGCAATGTGACCATGTATGTTCATCAAGGTTGTTTTCTATAGAGCAAAATTTTCACCCACAATTGTTCTAACAGCTGTTCACACTGAGCTTATACACTTCCAGTTGGGAAGAGATGTCATTGCCCATTCATCTTTGGGATAAACTTTCCACATAAAAAGAGAAATTGCCATATAAAATGACCATTCAGCAGCAACAGTGGTAACTCTGATGGCAGACCGGGTCATCAAAATCTCTAGTGGAGAACATCCACTTGAAGGCACTTTCCACATTCATGAGAGAAAGTTATATTACATCTCTGGTCCTAGACCCTTAAACTATCAAAACACTTTTGGTCCTTTCTAATAGTTATGTGGGTTGTGTGTGTGTGTGTGTGTGTGTGTGTATGTATGTATGTATTCTGTGTGTGCATTCAATACCATTTTTATAGATAAATCTGGTATTTTATTTTACTTTAATTAATTACTTTATTTATTTATATTTTATTGCTTAGGGCCTCACTAAGTTGCTCAGTAAATCTGACATTTTATTGAGTTTTATAGTAATTAAAAGTCCTATAGATGACAAAGAAAACTTTGGGAACAAATACTTAAATCACCTAACATATTATTATATTAACCCTTATGGGAATTGTGGTCTTCAGACTCCACAGATTTCTCAAATCAAGGATAATGCAAATGCTGAGGTGAAAATCTCTCATATGTACATCAGGTTCCAAAGTAAAGCCCAATTATAATGATTTAGATGAAGAGAAAAGAGGGATCAATGGTGGGTATGACACCAAGTGACTGAATAATTTGAAGTATTAAATGAGTTTTTTGTTTAGTTCTCTAGTTTTAAATATTGATTTCCAGTTGCTCATACTGAAATCCTCTGACTAATTTTGGAGTCCTTCTTCTGTTCTCATCTCTAGTAAGTCACCAGATCCACCCTGAAATATCTTGTATCTGTACCTTAACCACATGTACATTACCATTGTTATGATTCAAGTGTCCTCATCCAGCCCAAATTATTGTTATTATCTCCTTACCGGTTGTGTTAGTCAGATTTCTATGGATGTAACCAAAATACCTAAAATGAACAGCTTAAAGGAGGGAACATTTATTTTTATTCACAGTTTCAGAGGTTTCAGTCCAGAGTTGGCTGGTTTCATTGCTTTTGGCCTGAGGGGAAGCAAAACATCATGGTGAAAAGGGCATAACAGAGGAAAGTCGTTCAGTTCATGGCAGCTGGGAAACAGAGACAGAAGGGGCCAAGGACAAGAAATATATTTTCAGGTAATGCTCTTTGGGACCTACTTTTTTCAACCTGGTCCCCAAACCTACAGTTTCCATTCTCCTAGTAGTCCATTCGGCTGTCAATGGATTAATCCACAGATGAGGTCTGAATCCTCACCTTCTCACTTCCTCACATCTCAACCTCTGAACATTGCTGCATTGGGGATCAAATATTCAACACATTAGTCTTGGGTGAACACTGTGTATCCAAACCATAACATTAGTCTTCCTGTCACTGGTTTTGCCTGAGAGATTTTAGTCACTCTTTTTCCTAAGCTATAAATTTTTTCATAAACTTTTATTAGAGCATACCTAACATGAAACTTTTATTACATTCTTCTGCTTTACCCCTCAGATTCTAAGTTTTTTTTCAAATAAAGAAAGAGACTAACCCCTGCCATATAACAAGTCTTCAATAAATATTGACTGAATAAATATTGTATATTTTAAAGTGTATTATATTTTATACACAATGGAGTATTACTCTGCACTAAAAAATGACAAAATCATGGAATTTGCAGGGAAATGGATGGCACTAGAGCAGATTATGCTAAGTGAAGCTAGCCAATCCCTTAAAAATAAATGCCAAATGTCTTCTTTGATATAAGGAGAGCAACTAAGAACAGAATAGAGAGGAAGAGCATAAGAAGAAGATCACCACTAAACAGGGACAAGAGGGGGGAGGGAAAGAGAGAGAGAAGGGAAATTGCATGGTAAAGGAAGGAGACCCTCATTGTTATACCAAATTCCATAAAAGAGGAAGTGAGGGGAAAGGGGGAAAAAACAAGAGAGAGAAATGAATTACAGTAGATAGGGTAGGGAGAGAAGATGGGAAGGGAGGGGAGGGGAGGAAAAGGGAGGGGAGGGGAGATAGTAGAGAATAGGAAAGGCAGCAGAATACAACATACACTAGTATGGCAGTAGGTAAAAAAGTAGATGTGTAACCGATGTGAATTTGCAATATGTATATAGGGTAAAAATGGGAGTTCATAATCCGCTTGAATCAAATGTATGAAATATGATATGTCAAGAACTTTGTAATGTTTTGAACAACTAATAATAAAAAATAAAGTGTATTATAAATACTCCTTTTTTCCTAGAGTGAAGAGAATATTCTTAATTACGCATATATTAATACAGGTTCTCCATGTGTGAATACACTGTCTGATACTGAAGTATCATTTAAATAAAAACTAAATTATTTCAACACCTGTGGTCCACTAAGAGGGTTTTATCCTACTAGCAGTATGTAGCAAAGATTGCACATTGAATTATTTCCTTATATTAGTTGAAAGGCTCTCACCTTCAGAATAAATAATAAATCACATGGAATCCAATGAACTCGCTATAAAATCCAACTGGTTATCATTTCTCCAGCCTTATTTCCCAATAGTTTCCCAAGAACATCCAACTGAACATCAATTACTTTCAGCTCATTAAACACCCACAAGCTTTCTTTTCTCTACCTTTGCATATGCCATTTCTTCTGGTTCCACTTCACAGCTTAGTTATCTTAATTTTCCTTGTGCTTTGAGCTTTCACCCAGCTGTTGGTTTTGTCTGCACCTGGTGTATGTATCTCTAGCTTCAGGCTACATCAATTGTCCCTCCTCAGTCCCTTCTTTGTAACAATTCTCTTTTACAAAGTACAACTATAATAATGACTACATATCAAATTCAAGTACTCAGTAATTCTGATAAACATCAATTATGATAAATACAAGCAAAAGGCTATCTTTCAATCTACATTTTATTGACAAGGGACATTTTTACCCTAAAGTCATATAACTGGTAGTTGGTCAATCAAAGAAGAATTTAAATGCCACATGTCTATATGAATCCAGAGTCCTTGCTCTCATCCACATTAACATTTACTGTTTATTTACAGACTTTCCAAAGAGTAAGTTCCTTCAGGACAAGAACTGCATTATTTTTTCTGCATCACTTGTACCTGGGATATTATCTGGTTTTTACTACTTAGTCAGGTGATACTTGCTTATTGAATAAATGATAATAAATAGAAGAAAGTATGAGTGAACTTGTCACTGAATGAATTCATTAGCTCTGTGGTACATAAAAGACAAGGAATAATAATAATAATAGTAATAATAATAATAATAATAATAATAATAATAATAATAAGCTATCCAATTTTTTTGGCTTATCCTTTCATTTGAAAGGAGCTGCATAATTTAATATTCAAACAAAAAATGCCTTGTTGTGAATACCAGAGTCCACCTCTAACCTAAAACTTTTAATATTCAGTAATCTGGAGAACAACAGCTCATAGTTCATGTAATGATCTTAAATACTTCATTTCTCCATTAAATAGTCCATTTCTGAAACACAGACCTAAATTATAAAATCCATTTGCAAAATGTTCTCTAGGATACTAATGGGCTTTTGGAAAATAAACATCAGTAAGAGTTTAAAACATGGAGAATATGAAATGAAAGAAACTTCATCCTGAGTCAATTCTCTTAGAAATAATTATAATCACTTCATACTTCAGCCCAAATGAAAAAGAATACTTATTTTTAATAAACATTTTTACTTAAATTCATAACCTTTGCTATATGTGGCATATAGTTTCCAAACTAGCACAGTACTTTGTGTTTCTTTGTTTTAATAAAAGCATATAAATTCATAAATTCATATTTGAAAGTTAAAACAAGTTTAATATGTAAATACAATAAAATTTGAATATGATTTAATTCTATATGGTTTTCTATTTCATGAGCTTTAGTAATAATAAGTTATTAAGGTGCTTGCCTTACTTTCTTCAGTTGTTATTTCTTCTGCAGTTAGTAATGTTACTTCTGAGACAGTTCTTAACATGCTGCCCTCTAAAGGATGGTGAGTATAGGTGGTTCCATTTAGTTCTTCAAAATAATCCATTTTAATTATCCATTAATAAATGTCATGGCTATCACCCAGCAGATAAAAAGGAAGTAATATGATAGTTTTATCAAATACTACATTTATAGTCTTATCAATAAGGAAATATGTAATATAAATTACTAATTTAGTAATAACTCATAGCTATCTAATTTTAGGCATTTAGATATCTATTAACATTTGCCTACTCTTGATAGATCAAAATCATTGAAAATATTCCTAAAAGATAAGTACTTTTTATATTCTTTCCTAAAAGTATTTACATTGCCAATTTAAAATTAATAGGTACTGTACATAATTTAGTTTGCTAGATCAGGCAGTACGGGCCAGGGTTTGTTATGCTAAGAAGACACCACCAAATCTTATTAGATTAAAATAATACAGTCCTATTTTTATTTCTCATTATATATGTCTAACATGAGTCATTAGAGGGATTTACTTGATCTTGACCATTTACTAATATAAAATGATAGGAGGATTATCTTGATATGTTTTGCTGATAATGGTGATAGAGAATGAGGTATGAAATGGTAAATACTACAGCTTTGATATAATACAATTTACTTCAACCTATGAACCATTGCTCACAACTAATGATTCTACCCACCTGAAAAACTGATTGGGAAAAGTAATCATTACATATCTTAGGAAAGAGAGAATAAGATACATATTTGCATTAGGGCATTAACTTCTGAAAATGTTAACTTGAATTGTGTATTTATTTACACACACAAGCTGGATTATCTGATTTAGAAAATTTGCCTTCATCCATTTATTTGTCAGGTTTAACCTCAATGTAGATTTCATTTTAAAGTTTTGGAGCCAAATGCTTGTTTTTATTTAAAAATGAATATTATGAAATTTTTATATCGCAAGCTCCAACTTGTCAAAAATATGTTTCCTGTTGCTCTACATTATCAATAAAATGTGAAATGCTTTCATGGTCTTCTCTTTCTTCATATTAGGTTGCTGACTACATATTTCATTTAACATGTACAAATACTAACCCTTCCTAATAGCTGCATAAGATTAACTGTCATAGAAATCTTGATATATCTACATCAGCAAAAATTAAAACATCTGATATATGTTTTACTTGATACATCTAAAAATTATTACAACCCCAACTGTTATAACATGCAAAATGACCATATATTTTTTTTAGTGACACAATATGATTGCTAATTCTCAAAAATTACATAAGGATTTACTTTGGCACTTGACATGTTTCTTCTCCATGTTCAAGATTCTAAGTCTTCATTGGAGTTGGGAAACTTTCATTATTTGGTTTTTGAGGTTTATATATTTAATGTGTATATTTATGTGTATTTGTTTTGAAAGATTATATATACAGAATGCTGGTGTTGAAGAAAACCTAAGAATTTATATAGTCAACCTATTTGATTGATTGTCTTAAGTCTCAGTTCTTCTATTTCATTTCCAACTGACATTATCTATTCTCTATTGAAATACCTATTAATACATGACAATTTAAAATACTCAATATTGCTAAAAGAATGGACAGTATATAGATATCACTATTAGTAAAATTGTATACAACTAATAAGATACATTGAAAAGTGAATGTATTTATCAAACTGCTATGAAACACTACTTCTTTCCCTTTGTTTTAAAAAATGACTTTGTATCAACAGGTACTAAGTTACATTTAGGTAAGAATAAGAAGCTCTGGTGTTCTATTGTACAGAGAAGTGACTATAGATTACAATTATATCTTTTTTTAAAAGATAGAGAGAGAGAGAGAGAAAGAGAGAATTTTTTTTTAATATTCATTTTAGCTTTTGGCGGACACAACATCTTTGTTTGTATGTGGTGCTGAGGATCGAACCCGGGCCGCACGCATGCCAGGCGAGCGCGCTTGAGTCACATCCCCAGCCCCACAATTATGTCTTATATATTTCAAAAAACTAGAAGAAAGGGCTTCAAGTATTTTCAACATAAAGAAATGATAAATGAGAAGATAGATATGTTTAATCTTATTTAAACATTATACAGTATGTACATATATCAAGACATCACATGGTACCCCATTAATATATGTGTATCAGTTGTAATACATGTATGTATAATATATGTATCAGTTAAGTTTTTAAAAATTTATGTAAATAAATTTTTTAAGAACACCCTTTATATTAGTTTCAAGGACTGGGATAAGCAAGAGGGAAATTATGGACTATAAAAGGTATTATGTGATAGCAATTCACTAAAATTGGTAATATGGTCATCCACATACTATAGTATGGTCAATCCACATAAATATTCTGAGTTGAACTTTGAGATTTTTAATTTTGTCATAACAGTGGCTAAGTAATGAATTGCATCTAAATTGCTCATCAATGTATACAAAATAGAGAGTCTCCTGCAAATAGCCTTCTAGTCAACTGTGAAGGCAGAGTTTTGCATCCAGGCAGTACTTAGGCTCTGCCTCATTAAAGGAATAGCTTTATGTGTCCTATACAGAAACAGGCCAAAGCTTAGCTAGCCGAAGATAGAATGTCTTTTGCATTGCTCATATCAATTTGTCTAGCCCAGGGCTTTATATTATGTGATTGTCATTCAATGTTAGCAAGGAGAATGAATGACTCACTGATAGAAACGAAAATCACTTTGCTCCTATTCTAATTGTGAACATTTGAATTTTGTGTTTGACCACTGTGAACAACTAAGTACATATTTGGCATAATTCTCAAAGTCCACTATAGAGATATAGTAACAAAACCAGTGTGGTATTGCCAAGAAGACCAATGGACACAGAGAGAAACCCACAGAGGTGCCAAAAACATACATTGGAGAAACATAGCCTCTTCAACAAATGTTATGGGAAAACTGGAAATCCATATGTAGTAGAATAAAATTTAAACCCTATCTCTCTCTCTGCACAAAACTCAAATCAAATTGTGTTATGCTTTGGACAACAACGAAAAAAGAGTCCTAAAATTCATTTCTTAACAATAAAAAACCTAGGATAACCAAAGTAATTCTAAGTCAAAAAAGCAAGGCTGGAGGCATCACAATACCTGACTTCAAATTGTACTACAGCACTATAATAACTACAACAACAAAAATGTAATGGCACTGGCATAAACACAGACAAAAAAGTGTCTGGTTGTATTCCTAAGTCCTCGATCCATTTTGAGTTGGTTTTTGTGCATGGTGAGAGATAGGAATTTAATTTCACTTTGTTACATATAAATTTCCAGCTTTCCCAGCACCATTTGTTGAAGAGAATATCTTTTCTCCAATTCATATTTTGGCACCTTTGTCTAATATAAGATAAGTATAATTCTGTGTGTTAGTCTCTGTGTCCTCTATTCTGTACCACTGGTCTACCTTTCTGTTTTGGTGCCAATACCATGCTGTTTTTTGTTACTTTTGCTCTGTAATATAGTTTAAGTTCTGGTGTACTGATACCACCTGCTTCATTCTTCCTCCTAAGGATTGCTTTAGCTATTCTGGGTCTCTTAGTTTCCCAGATGCATTTCATGATTGCTTTTTCTATTTCTATGAGGAATGTCATTGGGATTTTGATCAAAATTGCATTGAATCTGTAGAGTGCTTTTGGTAGTATGGTCATTTTGATAATATTAATTCTGCCTATCCAAGAGCAAGGTAGGTCCTTCCATCTTCTAAGTCTTTTTTGACTTCTTTAGGGTTCTGCAATTTTCATTATATAGATCTTTCACCTCTTTTGTTGATTCCCAAGGGTTTTTTTTTTTTTTTTTTTGAGGCTGTTGTAAATGGGGTAGTTTTCTTCATTTCCCTTTCTGAGGTTTTGTCACTGATATACAGAAATGCCTTTGATTCATGGGTTTTGATTTTATATCTGCTACTTTGCTGAATTCATTTACTACTCCTAGAAGTTTTCTGGTGGAACTTTTAGGGTCTTCTAGTATAGAATCGTATCATCAGCAAATAGTGCAAATTTGAGTTCTTCTTTTCCTATGTGTATCCCTTTAATATCTTTCATCTGTCTAATTGCTCTGGCCAGTGTTTCAAGAACTATGTTAAATAGAAGTGGTGAAAGAGAGCATCCCTGTCTTGTTTCTGTTTTTAGATGGAGTGCCTTCAATTTTTCTCCATTTAGAATGATTTTGGCCTGGGGCTTAGCAGAGATGGACTTTATGATGTTGAGATATGTTCCCGTTATCCTTAGTTTTTCTAGTGTTTTGAACATAAAGCAATGCTGTATTTTGTCAAATGCATTTTCTGCATCTATTGAGGTAATCATATGATTCTTATCTTTAAGTCTATTGATATGATGAATTACATTTATTGATTTCTATAAGTTGAACAAACCTTGCACCCCTGGGATGAATTCCAATTGATTGTGGTGCATGATCTTTTTGATATGTTTTGGTATTTGATTTACCAGAATTTTCTTGAGAATTTTTTCATCTTTAGATTTTCTTTAGAGATATTGGTGTGAAGTTTTCTTTTTTTGATGTGTCTTTCTCTGGTTTTGGAATCAGGGTGATATTGGCCTCATATAATGAGTTTAGAAGAGCTGCCTCTTTTTCTATTTCCTGAAATAAATTGAAGAGTATTGGTATTAGTTCTTCTTTATAGGTCTTCTAGAACTTGCCTGTGTATCCATCTGGACCTGGGATTTTCTTGGTTGGTAGATTTTGATGGCGTCCGCTATTTTGTCACTTGAAATTCATCTGTTTAAATTGTATACATTATCCTGATTCAATTTGGGCAAATTATATGACTCTAGAAATTTGTTAATGCCTTTGATATTTTCTATTTTCTTGGAGTACATGTTTTCAAAATAATTTCTAATTATTTTCTGTATTTCTGATGTGTCTATTGTGATATTTCTTTTTTCATCACTTATGTTAGGGATTTGAATTTTCTCTCTCCTTCTTTTCATTAGCATGGCTAAGGGTCTGTCAATTTTGTTTATTTTTTCATATAATGCAGGATAGTCTCTCTACTTTTTTTATATTTGCCAAGTGTTGCTTTATGGAATAGTATATGGTTTATTTTAAAGAAGGATCCATGTGTTGCTGAGAAGAAAGTATATTCTCTCGTTGAAAGGTGGAATATTTTATATATGTCAGTTAAGTCTAAGTTATTGTTTATATAATTGAGTTCTATAGTTTCTTTGTTCAGCTTTTATTTGGAAGATCTCTCTAGTGATGAAAGAGGTATGTTAAAATCACCCAAAATTATTGTGTTGTGGTCTACTTGACTCTTGAACTTGAGAAGAGTTTGTTTGATGAACATAGCTTCTCCATTGTTTGGGGCAAATATATTTGTAATTGTTAAGTCTTGTTGAATTATAGTTGAGCAGTATCCCTTGAGCAGTGTGTAGTATCCTTATTAATGCTTTTTGATTGACTTTAGTTTGAAGTCTACTTTATTTGATATGAGGATGGAGACCCCTGCTTGCTTCCATAGTCCATGTGAGTGGTATGATTTTCCCAACCCTTCACCTTCTGTCTGTGGATGTCTTTTCCAATGAGTCTCTTGGAGGCAGATTATTGTTGAGTCTTGGTTGTTGTTGTTGTTTTGTTTGTTTGTTTATTTGATCCATTCTGTTAGTCTATGTCTTTTGAGTTTAGGCCATTAACATTCAGAGTTATTATTGAGACATGATTTATAATCCAAGCCATTTTTGTTTATTTTTGGTATTTAACATGACTTGGTTTGTCCTCTGATTAGATTTTCCTTTAGTACAATCCCTGTCTTCTGATTTTCATCATTGTTTTTAATTTCCTCTTAGAATATTTTGCTGAGGATGTTCTGTAGTGCAGGCTAGTTGTAAATTCTTTTAACTTTTTTTTTTTGTCATAGAAGGTTTTTATTTCATCATCAAATCAAAAGCTTAGTTTTGCTGGATGTAAGATTCTTGGTTGACATCCATTTTCTTTCAGAGCTTGGTATATGTTGTTTCACAATCTCCTGGCTTTGAGGGTCTGGGTTGAAAAATCTGCTGAGATATGAATTGGTCTAACCCAATATGTGATCTGATTCCTCTCTCTTGTGGCTTTTAAGATTCTATCCTTATTTTGTATGCTTAGCATTTTCATTATAATGTGACTTAGTGTAGATCTGTTGTTATTTTGTACATTTGGTGTCCTGTATGCCACTTGTATTTGGTTTTCCAATTCATTCTTCATGCTTGGGAAATTTTCTGATATCATCTCATTGAAGAGATTTTGCATTCTTTTGGCTTGAAACTCTGTGCCTTCCTCTATCCCAATAACACTTACATTTGGTCTTTTGATGCAGTCCTATAATTCTTGGATGTTCTGTTCATGGTTTCTTACTATCTTCACTGTGTGATCAACTTTACTTTCCAGATTGTATTCTTTGTCTTCATTAACTGACATTCTTTCTTCCAAGTGATCTAATCTGGTGATTATGCTTTCTATTGAGATTTTTACTTGATTTATTGTATCCTTCATTTCAAGGATTTCTGACTTTTTTTTCAGAGTCTCTTTCTTTTGAAGTAATCTTTTGCTACATATATTTGCTCTCTTATCTTTATTGGAGCGATCATATTTTGCCTGTATTTGCTCATTTAAGTCATTCTTTAATTCACAGATCATTTTAATTATGAACCTTCTGAACTCATTCTCTAACATTTCCTCAACTTCGCTGTCCATGGGTTCTGCTATTATAGTATCCTGTTTTGTTTGAGGTACTTTCCTTCCTTGTTTTTTCATGTTATCTATCTGTCTTCCTTTCTTGCAGTGTGCATCTGAGATATTACAGTTTCCTCCCTATATTCTTATAGTACCCATGTTGTCCCTCACCTTGATGTTGGGCTTCCAGGCCCTACTCATGTCCCTCAATGTATGCTACTGCATCTAAAGTTGGTAGTGGCAAAAGCAGAGGTAACTTGAGATAATATTTAAGGTTCCCCAAGATGGAAGCAATGTCTTACAGAGATGGGGCTAAAAGAGTGGGCCTCACACTCCCTTTGGGTTGCCTGCTCTGAGATGCAGCTGTTCTAGATCCTGTCTGTTGTCAAAAAGTTAGGGGCTACTGTGTGGGGAAGACTATGATGATGACTGCAGTGTCCCAAGATGGAAGTGGGTTAGGCTTAGGCTCCCAGGTAGGGGGAAGGGCAAACTCGGACCTACACTGGACCTGGGTCCTCTGTACTTTGGTCTGGACAGATCTGGGCCAGGCATGGACTCCCATGGTAATTTGCTGGTCAGAAGAGGCAGTCCTGTGCTGGAGGCCAGGCTCTGGCAGGTGCCTGCTGGTGGAGGGGTGGATCTGGGCCTACTGTGAGCCTGCGTCCCATATAGGCAGGTGTGGGTAGATCTGGGCCGCCGGGTTTGTGGTAATCTGCTGGTTGGAAGGGGCAGTCCTGCACCAGAGGCTAGGCTCTGGCGGGTGTATGCCCCACTGGTGGAGGGGTGGACCCGGGCCTACTGTGAGCCTGGATCCCGTGCGTGCTGGAGTAGGCAGCCTCTAGGAATTTCTCTTAAGGATAGAAAATGAGATTTTTGCTCACCAATGCTCATAGTGTGCAACGTGAAACCAACAAACTGATTAAAAAACCCAAATGAAAAACAATGATAATGTTTCAGCAAACCATAGTGATTACTTTGAGAATTTACATTTGATTTCTCAATTGCCCTCAGGTATAAAAATTATGCTACAAAAACATTTTAATTATAAGAAGTTTCATATTTAGCTAGACTCTAAATTCTTAATGTCTTCAGAGTACACATTGTGCCACAACATCCTGATGTTGAAGATGTAAAAGAAAGTTGTTAATAAGAAGTAACAGAAAAAAATGTAGAGGAATTTTCCTGCCTATCACCTTCTTTTTCTCATTTGTTCCTAGTTATTTTTTAAGTGTACAATAATGCATGATTTGTCTCCAATTCACACATTAGAGCATGGACTCAATAATTGTCATAGGGATAATCTTATAAATTAGGATTAAGCAAGAAGGATAGTGTTATCTCTAAAAAACATACATAAGGAACTGAGGATATAGTTCAGTGGAAGAGTACTTGTCTAGTATGCATGGGGCCCTGAACTGATCTCCAGGACTGCAAAATTAATTACTTAGTAGTTTAATTAATCAATTAATCAATATTTCCATAGACTTTTACCAAGCTGGAGTGAAAATACATATATATATATATATATATATATATATATATATATATATATATATACACTAGCATGGAAAGTTCGGTATCATGAACAAAACCCAGAAGTAACAAGCAAGTTTGTATTATGTAACAGAATAAAATTATATTCTTTATTCTGGTAATAATGTAGATATACACCAGGACATCCAGAAATGCATTTTTCATTTTTTTAAAGCAGTGACTGAACCCAGGAATGCTTAATCATAGAACCACATACCCAGCCCCCTTTTATTTTGAGCCAGGGTCTGACTAACTAGCTTCCTCACTGAGTTTCCAAAGGCTGACCTCAAACTTACGATCCTCCTCCCTAGGTCTCCTGAGTTGCTGGGTTCATAGGTGTGTGCCACAACACCCATCTGGAATTTTTCAAGTTTTAAATCTGAGATACATGTCATATTAATATTACTATATAAAGTAATTCCTATAGGAGAAAAAGGAAAAGTAATTCAAAATTCATTTATCTCTAAGAATTTTTTGATTTCCTCCTTTATGTCTTCTGTAACCCATTGATCATTCAGTAACATATTGTTCATTTTCCATGTGATGTAGGATTTTTCCTTCCTTCTTTTATTATTAATTTCCAGTTTCATTCCATTATGATCAGATAAAATGCATGGTATTATCTCCACCCCTTTAGATTTACTGAGAGTTGCCCTATGGCATAATATATGGTCTATTTTTCAGAAGGATCCATGTGCTACTGAGAAAAAAGTATATCCACTTGATGATGGTTGATATATTCTATATATGTCAGTTAAGTCTAGGTTATTGATTGTGATATTGAGTTCTATAGTTTCTTTATTCAACTTTTGTTTGGAGGATCTGTCCAATGGTGAGAGAGGTGTGTTGAAGTCACCCATAATTATTGTGTTGTGGTCTATTTGATTCTTGAACTTGAGGAGAGTTTGTTTTATGAACGTCGCAGCACCCTTATTTGGTGCATAAATATTGATAATTGTTATGTATTGTTGGTGAATGGTTCCCTTTGACAGTATATAATGTCCTTCCTTATCGCTTTTGATTAACTTAGACTTGAAGTCAATTTTATTCGAAATAGATAAAACAATCATGAAATTCATATGGAAAAATAAAAGACCAGAATAGCAAAAGCAACTCTAAGCAGGAAGTCTGAATCAGGCAGCATAGCGACACCAGATTTCAAACTATACTACAGAGCAATAGTAACAAAAACAGCATGGTACTGGTACCAAAACAGGTGGGTGGACCAATGTACAGAATAGAGGACACAGAGACTAATCCACAAAGTTACAACTATCTTATATTTGATAAAGGGGCTAAAAGCATGCAATGGAGGAAGGATAGCATCTTCAACAAATGGTGCTGGGAAAACTGGAAATCTATATGCAACAAAATGAAACTGAATCCCCTTCTCTCGCCATGCACAAAAATTAACTCAAAATGGATCAAGGAGCTTGATATCAAATCAGAGACTCTGCGTCTGATAGAAGAAAAAGTGGCTCCGATCTACATATTGTGGGGTCGGGCTCCAAATTCCTTAATAGAACACCCATAGCACAAGAGTTAATAACAAGAATCAACAAATGGGACTTACTTAAACTAAAAAGTTTTTTCTCGGCAAGAGAAACAATAAGAGAGGTAAATAGGGAGCCTACATCCTGGGAACAAATTTTTACTCCTCACACTTCAGATAGAGCCCTAATATCCAGAGTATACAAAGAACTCAAAAAATTAAACAATAAGATAACAAATAACCCAATCAACAAATGGGCCAAGGACCTGAACAGACACTTCTCAGAGGAGGACATACAATCAATCAACAAGTACATGAAAAAATGCTCACCATCTATAGCAGTCAGAGAAATACAAATCAAAACCACCCTAAGATACCATCTCACTCCAATAAGATTGGCAGCCATTATGAAGTCAGACAACAACAAGTGCTGGCAAGGATGTGGGGAAAAGGGTACTCTTGTACATTGCTGGTGGGACTGCAAATTGGTGCGGCCAATTTGGAAAGCAGTATGGAGATTCCTGGGAAAGCTGGGAATGGAACCACCATTTGACCCAGCTATTGCCCTTCTTGGACTATTTCCTGAAGTCCTTAAAAGAGCGTACTACAGGGATACTGCCACATTGATATTCATAGCAGCACAATTCACAATAGCTAGACTGTGGAACCAACCCAGATGCCCTTCAATAGATGAATGGATAAAAAAAAAAATGTGGCATTTATACACAATGGAGTATTACTCTGCCCTAAAAAATGACAAAATCATGGAATTTGCAGGGAAATGGATGGCATTAGAGCAGATTATGCTAAGTGAAGCTAGCCAATCCCTTAAAAACAAATGCCAAATGTCTTCTTTGATATAATGAGAGCAACTAAGAACAGAGCAGGGAGGAAGAGCAGGAAGAAAAGATTAACATTAAACAGAGACATGAGGTGGGAGTGAAAGGGAGAGAAAACGGAAATTGCATGGAAATGGAAGGAGACCCTCATTGTTATACAAAATTACATATAAGAGGTTGTGAGGGGAATGGGGAAAAAAACAAGGAGAGAAATGAATTACAGTAGATGGGGTAGAGAGAGAAGATGGGAGGGGAGGGGAGGGGAGGTGGGATAGTAGAGGATAGGAAATGTAGCTGAATACAACAGTTACTAATATGGCAGTATGTAAAAATGTGGATGTGTAACCGATGTGATTCTGCAATCTGTATTTGGGGTAAAAATGGGAGTTCATAACCCACTTGAATCTTATGTATGAAATATGATATGTCAAGAGCTATGTAATGTTTTGAACAACCAATAAAAATAAAATAAAATAAAAATAAATGAATAAATAAATTAAATAAAATAAAGTACCAAGCCAAGAATGGTAGCACATGCCTATAATCTTAGAGGCTCAGATGGCTGAAGCTAGAAGTTTTCAAGTTCAAAGCCATACTCTGAAATTTAGTGAAGTCCTAAGCAACTTAGTGAGGTCTTAAAATCACATATCAGCCATAATGAGTAAATATTAATTGATAAAATTACTAAAAAAAATCCTTACCCCACAGATTCACATATTGCATCCTGTTTGCACATATCTTTACTTCACAAGGTCAGTAGAAGGTTTATATCAGGAAGAAGAAGAATTTGAAACAGCTACTTCTATATTTTTTTTTCCTTTTTTTTTTGTATGTGTGGATTATATTAGTAGGTAAAGGAATAGACAAAATTTGGGGGTAATGTTTTATTGTGCTAAAAACAAAAAATCTAATACAATATTAGCAGAAATCATATTCTATATGCTGATATTATTTATAAAATTGAAATCCTACAACTACCTCTCACCCACACACATACTTATCATATTCCTCCTATGCAAATATATTAAAAATGGATGAAAAATTTAGACCTTCCATTTTTGAATAATATAAGTTATAGAAGATTTTCCCCAAGAGAGTTAATATTTAAATGTTAAATGATTAAAATTAGTTCTTTATAAAATGGGATCATGAAACTGGAATGATTATAGAATACTGACATTAAATCTTCACAATCTATCCAGGAAAATGTGAACATAACTCTTTAGGCCAAGATCAATTGGCAATGAAATGAAGTCTCAATGGAAAAAAAAATATTAAACCCTCTTCATTTGAGAAAACAGTAGTGTCTTCAGAAAACAGAATTATATTTGTCTTCATTTTAATGCAGATTAATTTATTGAATGGTTTAATACTATAAAATCAGAAGGTTATGGGTTTATGTCTTTTTTTACTTTATTTTTCTTTTTTATTTTATTTTTTTATTAGCTACACATGACATTATAATGATCTTGGCAATTCATACATTTGATTCATTGGACTTTATGTCTTTTGAATACTTAATTTTCTCAGGAAGAACTATAGTATTCTGTGTAGTCAATAAACTAGAATGATGGTGCTTATATTAAAATTTAAAAGATTTATTACTTAATTTTCATGTATTTTATATTTTGTAGTGAGAAAAAAATTTTCATCATTTTCTGGAATAAAAAATAACTGCTTATTTAGGTATATAAATTTTGCACCAAGCCTCTTTACTGAACATCTTCTTAATTCTAAGACCTATCTCCTTTTTTTCTACTATCTTTAATAATGTATATCTTTTCCTTCTCTCTTATATTGACTCCTTTCATTCTGTATCTTTAAAAAAATATTCCATAGTTATTAGCTTCCATTATTAGGCACCCTAAAATTATACTTTTAAGGAATTTAAAATAAATCTTACTTCATTAATCTTAATTTCTGATATGGATTCAACAATATTTTATTAGGGAATTTTGTAACCATTTGTATGTTATACCAGTCAAAAGAGTTCTTTTTTATATTGATCTCTGCCAACTTTTCTAATTGGTCTTCTACCATCTCTGTAAATCTTCACATGTTTAATAATTTTGTGTGGTACAATAGCAATGTGAAATTTTGTGTTAAAAAGAAAAAAACTTTCTTGATTAGGAGCCAAAGCACTAGTATAAGAGCTTTATTCTCTGGTTCTCTGGTGAACAAGTTTAATTCAAGAATATTTAACATTTTTAAAATATCCTGTAAGATATTTTTGTATCTTACAAGCAATACTCCATAAGTTTTGTCAAACTTTTGTTAAGATTTCTGCAGCAGCATAAAGTTTTTATGGTTTTAATTAAGTACAGATTTACTGTCCTTGAGGTTTAATGTGAAGTTTGATAATATATAAAAAGACATGAGTTTACTTTTTAATTAAGAGGATAAATTGATTGCATCTGAACAAATCACTTTTTAATTCTCTACAGAATATATTAAATAAGTATACGCACATAAATTGTATCAGAAAATAATCTGGGATTATTCTAATATTGTAATTGGTAAATATGAGAATGACTTAGGCCTTCATATACAAAATGTGAAAAATAGAAACAATAAAGACAGAAATATACTACCTTATGGAAGTAATTAATAGAAAACTAAACTACAAGATGTAAAAATATGCATACATTCTCCATCAGTTTCTTATTATTTTACAGAAAAAAAATCTTCCTTTTGCTTAAAAATGTCTACAATTCGACACATCTGATATATGTATTTTCATTCTACCATTACCCGAAAAGATAGATATCTATATTTATAACAACAGGTAGTCAAATTTCCTATTGTTAGAAAGTAAAAAAAAAAAAACCTCATAAAGTTTAAACCCTATATTGTTAAGATTAACAAAATTGGTTATTTCTCCCTTCTTAAGAGACAGCTAATGACAGGATAAATATGCTAATATCAAGTCTATCATCAGTATAACCAATAAATTTAATTGCATAAATTCTTCAGTCAATGTCTATAATATACAGTAATGGCTAAACCATTAAGAAGTTGCTTGGATTGCTAAAAGGATTATTGAGTAATTTTTAGTTTTGCATCTTTCTAGAAATGAAAAACCATTCCCTTAGAAAATCTGCCAAAATTTCAGTGCGATGATTTGGATGATTTCTGACACAGTGTGTATATTGATTAGTAAGATTGCTAAAATCTCTAAATCAGCTTTTCTACTCTAAGGCAAAAATGACACTCTTAAATACAATGTAAGGATTACATTAAGGCTTATGAAGTGAAGGCTATATATTAAATTTGAAAGAACACTCTTAACTTACTACTGTGAAGTGTTTCTTTTTGTGTTAAAACTGAAAAACAAGTTCTCCAGTGCATAGATTAAAAATAACACTGGCTTGTTTATCGTCCTAAGTCACCTGTTATACCTGTCAAATGCTCGTTATAGGACTTATTTAAGTAGTACTTATTTCACAACCATACCAACTAGAGTTTGTTTAAAAGTTGCTTACATTCCAAATCACTGATGAGAGCTGTATTCTTGTGCTAAAAAATTTTAAGATTATACTCCACAAGTCATACACAGTTACTAGCCCTTTAAACAAAGTTCATGCCACACATCAGAAGTAACTAATGCTTTCCAAATTACACCAAGCAACCAGTCTCTTGCATATTTGGCTTTGTGTCCTTGGAGCGATTTTCAGCATCATTAGGCAGAAAGTACATCATTTCCCAAGTAACAGGAATGGAGGACATGGAGATTGACTTGGCATCAGTTACATAAACTTTCTGTTTTAGATTTGCAGAATTTACATAACACTGGAACAAAATAATACCCTGCAAACATATTTGTGGTGTCAGTTCAATTTCTCTACAGTGCCATTCTACAGTAAGTCCTGCCAAAGCTTATCTGGCTGTTAAATTTTGACATGATTTTTGTTTCATACAAAAATATTTTCTACCTAATTTTTTAAATTTATTGATGATTTTTAGAATATTTCTTCTACACAAGATGCCTCCATGAAACTTGAAAATATTTTTTAATTGCTTTGGGAATCAGGAAGTTTTTACATATTCAACTCTCCTACTCCAAAATTAATTCCAATTAAAAGTCATATAAAGTTATTATGATTTCTATATGCCTGTATTTATGCATTTATGTATGTGTGTCTAAATGTTTATATATCCTTTCCTTTGCAAGTCCAAACTCAAAGACATATTTAGAGATTTGTTAAATACATTGTAAAGGTCTATCACATTTGTGTTTTTTTTACCTTCTATCATGCTATAACAAAAATATTCATTGCAAGTACACAAGTATACTCAATAATTCTGAAATAAATATAAGGATGAAATTATAAAAGTTTAAAATTATTTAGTAATAGAAGTGGTATAGTTTTGTTAAAGTTAATTTCATTCTATGTATATATAAAAAACTAGTTGCAAAGTTTCATAATATCAAAGTAAAATAGAAATAATTTTTTCTATTTTATATATCTCATGAACTACGAATGAAGCATCTCCAGTGATAAATTGAAAGTATTCATTGCTCATGTATCTCTAGAACCTGAAAACAAGAGTTTTATCTATTTTAAGAATAAAAGAATACATTATCTTTTATACTTGTAGATTTAGGTGAACATTAGAAATCTGCAAATCATGAAGTAAACTTTGACATACATTATGTACTACTATTGTAAGAGCTATTAGAATAAAAAGTGAAAAATGTCTGGTGCTATTATTTTTATAAAAAGTGTGATAAATTGTCATCTCAGCATTCTTTGGAAGGAATTACTTTCATAATCTAAAAAGAATTTTTCAAAATCATTATAATTATCTGACAAATTCAAATAATCCGTATGACTGACTTAAACAAAGATTTTAAAATTTTTTTGACCTGAATCTTCCAGAATGCTGGTTCTTAGAAATGATTCTAATACCACAACCTAAATGCAGGACCACAACTGGCCAAAATGTACTGGATATATTGGAACAAACCATCTTATCTTTGTTGAATGAAACTCTATGCAAGAGACATGGACTGATCAGAGAAATAAGACTGATTTATTTTCTATCCCTCTGTTCAGTCCAGGGCTCTTGTGCAAAGTGCAATATGCATAAATTTGTACATCAGTTCAACAAAACTTTTCTCACACTTATAAGCACGTTCACTTACTCTCCATGCTCTAATTTTAAATTTCAATGTAATTGGTATTGAACTAATGAGCCACTATGCAGTTATTATTTCATGAAACAGAGCAACAATTTGGAGTGACACTGAGATGCTGGTAAAAAATTGGGTGTCACTCCCCCTGATATTTTAGGATATCTTATTTGTACTTATGGAATTTTGTGACAAAATAGGACTAGTAATCACATACAGTGAAAATGTTGAGACATAACAGAGTATTAATATTTTCCTTTGTTTCTTGAGGTTACTGGAATTATTAACATATTATCAATCAAGACAAAGACCTAAATGAAATTCTGAATTATATATATTTGGTTATCAGAGCATTGAAGGACGCTGAAGTCTTCACTCATCTATATAATAAAGTCTCTCCCTGAGTGTACCTTATGGAATTACTTTATTTGGTTTTTGTTGTTTTTAATGTCAGACTAATATTTTAGAGTAATGTACCACATGAGATGTGCCAACACTTCAGGCCCCAGTAACTAATAAAACATCATGAGGTAAATTGTGCTGCTTATGCATAGGAAAAAGAGAAAACCTGGTCAGATGCTTTCTGATATTTACTACTTCTATAGATTAATTTCTCATTTCAAAATTACTTTAAAAATAAATTGTTGAAATATACTATGGAGAGTTCTGAGACTTTTCCCTCCAGAGCTGACTATCACGAACTGATGATAAAACCCGATCAACCACAAGAACTTCGGTCCAGCAGTTGCACCACAATGTGGGACACTGAGAGTTCTTTGAATCCATCTCCTCCCTGACTTAACTAGGCTTCTAGTGAACACAAGAGGTGCTCTAATCAATGTCATCCTTTGCAGAATCAGAGGAAAAGCAATAGGGTTGCGTGTAATAGCAACTGCAAACAAGTGAGCATTACCTGGCATAGTGTCATTAATGGAGTTGAGGTTGAGGGGTAGTGTGTCTGAGGGTACCAGACTCATTTTAGATCACATGAATTCTGATTTACACATGTCACAGATTACTAATAAAAATCAAATCAGTACTTTTCATGTTTTCCTTTGAATCACATCAAAGACTAAAACTATGACCACAACCACTCCCACATGTTTTCATGGAATGGCTCATTCAGAACTATGATATTTGACCCTTAGCACTTGAAAATGCCAATCTTTGCATTTAATCTTACAGCATGGAAATAAGAGTGCACATTCAGTTGTTGGTAGGTATTTTGAGAAGTAAAGGCAAAGCCAGAACACCAGACATGGCCTTTTTTAGTAAGATTTTCTGTTTTTCTTTTGTTTTATTTTGTCCCCTTCCCTATTTCTGTCTGACTTGTCCTTGTGGGTAGCCTTTCTTTCTGCTGTTGAAAGCTAAGATGTGATGGGATCCAATTGTATCACATCTCATTCAAGTTTGTATTTGTGGCAGCAAGAACAGTCTATGTTCATACAGCTGCCCACAAGTCATTCTTAGCAAGTTCTCAAAGGTTAGTGACTCAAAATAAACAATGCTCCTTTTCTTTTTCTTCTCTTCTAATGCCAGGGAATCTCATGATAATCTCAAAAATTACTATAGAGTTTGAATCAGTTTCTAAATTACCTGAAGGGTTCTTAAAATATTTGCCCTAGGCTTTGAAATACCACCAGTCCAGATTATATCACTCTTGTTTCTCAAGTTTGGTAAAAGCAGCTATAACAGCAAATCGAGTCTCAGACTCGTATTGCACTAAACTGTATTGCACACAGAGTACAAAGTTAGGCTTTACCTATGTAATTAAATGTGTCAGCAATGAAAAGAGTATAAAAAATTAAAGTATTCCAATTCCCTCTTAAGATTTTATAATTTTTTTTTCTAAAATGTACTTTTCCCTTCATTATACTTCAAAGTACTCTTTGATTTTCAAACACTTAGTTACCCCAATTATAAAGATCAGGGAGTATTTAAGACAGTTTATCCAACTTCAAATACTTGTAAATAAGTTTATGAATAATTCATGACAAAAACTACTGCCTTCACTGTATATACATTCTCTTTCAAAGGAGCCTGTGCACACTAAATCCATTATTTTCATTTGTATGCACAATAGTCAGGTGGTTGTCTGGGTCATCAAATAATTTTGTTATAGTACTACCGACACTGTCAATATGGATTTTGTAAATTTCCAGTCTTTATTTATATATTAGGGCACTGCTTTGTCTATAAAGTGGGAAACTTTAGGTGTTGAATTCCAAACTCAATCCATTCCAATTCATTTATTCACTTAACCAGTATTTATTGAGCATGTATGGAAGGCATTATTTAGGCACTAGGTATGAAACCATAAATAAAGCTACATAGAAATCCCATTTCTTATGGAGCTTACAAAGAGGAGGTGGACCCCAAACAAACAAGTAAATCAATATAAAATCTCAAAGTGATGTTGCAGAGAGTGACTGATGTTAAAGGCAGATAAAATTAGATAATTAGATAATATATACATATGATGGCTAATGGTCACAGGGGTTCAGTTGAATAGTTGGAATAACTGCAACTGTTTCAGACCACGTACAATAATTATGGTTGACAGTAATTAATTGTATATTTTAAAATAGCTAATAGAGAAGATTTTGAATGTTCCCAACACAAATGGTAATTTCTGAAGTGATAAATTTACTGATTACCCTGATCATATTACATGGTAAAAACAAGTATTATAATATCACACTGTGGCCCTAATATGTGCAACTACTATGTCAATTAAAAGTTTAAAAATATATTTAGAAAAAATATGAATTTGGTGATACAGAACAACCAGCTCTGTAAGAACTTATATATTAGGGAGGAGTTTCAATTTGAGTATAATTGAAGTGGGAAAGTATCACAGGGGTTTTGGTGGGGAAATTAGACAGTTTGATATAGATTATGAATGGTAATTTTGTATTTCACTTTGCAAATCTTGAATTTCCTAAACAGTGTTTCACACATCTAATCACCTATTTAAAAGTCTTAATTGTCCCTAGTCTCAACAGAATAACAGTTTTCATAACAATATTCTTAACTTTCAAAAATGCAAAGGAAACATACTTAAATCTTTCCAAGCACAGCTTCCCTCCATCTACTCTTTCCTACATCAAAACACCTTGGGTCAGGGTTTCAACAAACATACTCTTTCCTTTCCTACCTTTGAAACCCTGTGCATCATCCCTCCTATAAACTGCTCCATCCCTTATTTCTCCTGAAACTCTTCCCATGTTGTTCCTACCATCTGAACATTGTGTAATGCCCCCAAGTAATACCTAAATAAGTTGTTTTCTCTTTACCACTAGAAAATTTGTGAAGTATATCTTTTACATTCTGGTACACAGAACCAAATAAACCCACTGTAATTTTGATGAGATAGTTCACTGTGATTTTAGCTTCTTTCTTTCTCTCATCACTAACACATAATCATTACTATCATGAATAATCTTAAATGTTTGATAAAAATAATAATGTGATTATCTTTATGCTCAACCTGTGCTTCTCTATCTAAATTGTTTCTTTCTAAAATTCAAAGCAATAAGAATTTTTCAGACATGACTGGTAAATCTGGGGTGTAGTTCATGATCATGAAATAAAAAATATTTTAAATCTGTCATGGGACTTAGTCCATGGCCTTGAACTCCCTGGCATAATACTTTGTTTTCTGTAATCATTATGGAATAGTCAAGGTTTTTCTCTAAGGAAGAAAAACATCCATGAAGGGATCTATTAATTTTTTTAAGATAATTTTACCTCAAGCCCAACAATTTTGTGAATGAGTGGAATGAGTTCGTGTTCCTTTAGGATATCTCTTTGGAACACAAAGCAACTCTGCTGGAGTTTAAAAATAAATCAATATGGTCAGTCATAACCTTTTCTAGTATATTTAATCAAGCTTAAGTAAATGAAATAGATTGAATTAACTTGTTTTACTTTTAAAATAGACTACAAAAAAATTCATCTACTTTAATGGCTCTATTTCTAATGGAATATAAAGAAAACTCAAATTCTATTCTGAGATATAAAATGAAGACCTGAATACCTACAATGGACACAATTACCAGAGAAATATAAACAATCTCTCACTAACTATTGTACTGTCAGCAGTTGAATTGGTCAGTTTACTGTTTTCAATTTTGGAACAACAGAGTATTGTTAAGTGTATGATGGGCTGCCCACTACAGGAGCAATCACATGGGAAATCTGGGGTGAATTTTGAACATCAATATAAATATACATGGAATCAATGTAATAAAAATTTGATTGAACTCTGTAAAGCATAAACCATCCAAGGGGTAGGGAATGCCTTAAAACTAATTATGTGCTAACATAGAAGGTCAACACCACTATACTCAGTATAAGTGCTTCTATTAATGAATCTAAAAAATCACTTGAAACATAACTGAGAAAGGATACTGAGTCACAGTACACTATAAGCATATATGCACACATATGGAAAAAAACTTATTCACTAAACTGCTTTGTTATTTTTAATATTCTTGGTCATACACACACACACACACACATACACACACACACCATTTATTAAAGCAGGGGAGAAAGAATGGGTTTATATTGCTAACTGTAATTGAGAGCTGTTTTATATTATAATAAACTGTTTCTACATTAAGGTAAATGAAAGAAGAATCTTTTTTCATCATTAAGTTATCACTGAGATTTTTTAAAGCACACAATCAGAAACAGGGTGATGAAAAAGTTAGATTCAATTCAGCTAAAAAATAGCAATTTGTAAATATTTCCTTAGCATTTATCTTCCTTAAGTCTTCTAAAGAAACTTAGGCCATATGGGAGGAACATTTTTCTCATTGGAAGTCAACCTTCCCCATCCAGATGTGAAATTTATGACAACGAAGAGCCAAAATAATTCTATAAACACTTTATTTTAAAATCCGTATATTCAT
Source organism: Callospermophilus lateralis (assembly GCF_048772815.1). Taxonomy (NCBI): domain Eukaryota; kingdom Metazoa; phylum Chordata; class Mammalia; order Rodentia; family Sciuridae; genus Callospermophilus; species Callospermophilus lateralis. The sequence goes on from NC_135308.1 coordinate 28,462,987, forward strand.
TATCTCTTTTGGTTATAATGTATGGCATTTTAGGTGATACAGATTTTAACCTAGAAGCTGTTTTGATTGTTCCTGTTTCCTTGATTAAAACAGATTGCAAGTCTAGCCAGATTTATGCCACCCCATCCTTAAAGGTACTAATTCATAGTCTAATTCATAGAAAGCATATGGAAGACTCCTATATGTTTTAATTAAAAATGTGCCTGTAATTACCACAGCCAGTGGACCAAGGGATGAATCACAAAGTAAACTCCGAGTTGCAGAGAACTTGTTCTCATACTTGATATTCTTAAAGAAAAGCAAAATTACTCTGCATATACACAACTACTTTAAAAAATTTTCTGAAGACAAAAACTCTATAGGAAGATAAGAAAATTAGCTGCTTGTTTTTGAGATATTTAATATCTCATACTATAAGCCTTCAATCCATCATTTGTGATGTTTTAAAGAGTTTTAATATCTCATACCATAAACCATTAACCCATTATTTGTATGCATTTGGATAAAGATATTTCTTTACAATGTCCATATCCTAGATGCAACCAAAAATATAACATTAAAGAGCAGAACAAAAATCCTTATCCAAATGCTATTCACACACTTTCCTAATTAATTCCATATTGTGAATGTCTGGGTAATGTGAAATATTTTGACATTTTTTATTGTCAAAGTCTCCTAATATCAGCCACATGGCAAGTGCCACCATGGTCACCAGTGGCCTGCTCTGCAGAGGATCTCATCAGTGAAGGACACCAATAGCCATTGTAGCCTCCATGGATCCTTTCCATAGCTTTCACCTTTAAAAGCTCCACAGTTTTCACATTATGGAACCCCTGTGCCTGTCATTGACCTTCACTTCTAGCTTATGTGTGTTCTTGCATCTATAGTGGGTCTCTCCTAGATACCACAGTATTTGATCTTGTTTTTCACCTATTCAGTCACTATGTAGAGTAAAAGTATAGAAGTTTTCAATGCAATTGAAGTTGTTATCATCTAAAATATACTTTTATATTTTGGATAATTCTTATGTTTAACCACAAATCAAATTCTGCACTATATACACAAAGGATTAAGAGAAAGGAATCAAAGCACATGGCTACAAAAAAATCATTACATGGAAAAGGAAAACCAGAGAGAAAGGAACAAAGGACCCACAAAAGAGTCAGAAATCAATTAATGAATATGACAATAAGTTCTTACCAATCAATAATTACATTAAATATGAGATGAAATACTCTAATAAAATGATGTAGAATGGCTTAGTAGATAAAAATACAAGACCCAACTACCTACATAATGCCTACAAGAGATCATTTCATCTTGAAGAACACACATAGATGGAAAATGGAAAGATAGAAAAAAAATATGTCTTGCAAATGGAAACACTAAGAAGATGGGGGCTAAGGGTAGATATACTTACATAAGACAAAATGGCCTTAAAGACTATCACAGGAGACAGAGGAGGTCATTGTATAATGAAGGGTCAATTCATCAGAGTATATAACAATTCGAAGTGCATATGAACTCAACATTGGAACACTTGAGTATATAAAGCAAAAGTTAACATATTTGAAGGTAGAAATGAGAGAAATACAAAAACAGTAGGAGATTTTGACACTCTACTTTTTAACAATGGAAAGTTAGAATCAATGAGAACACACTGATATATTTCACATTTTCTTCTCTTTTAAAACTTTCATCCTTTCCTTATATCTCTTATCTTACTCCCATTAGATGATCTTGCCTTCATTTCATAAAGAAGTCCCTAGGTTAAAGTCTAAGTCCCCTGATATGGTTTTTAAATCTTCTACAGTCTTAAAAATGTATTTCTTCATGTTTGTGTCATTTCCTTGTCTTCTCTTATAGGTTAGATATGAATGAAGTGTCCCTCAAAAGCTTATGTGTGAAATAATGCAAGAATGTTCAGATGTGGAATAATTGTATTATGAGAGCCTTAACCTAATGAGTTCATTCATCCATTGACATGGATTAACTGGGTAGAACTATAAGCAGATAGTTTGTGGCTGGAGGAAATAAGTCATTGCAGGGAGGGGTACTTGGGTTTATATTTTGTCCCTGATGAGTGAAGCTCTCTTTCTGTCATTTCCTGAACTGCCTTCCTCTGCCAAGCCCTTCCACCATGCTATTCTGCCTTAACATGGCTTCTGACCTATGGAGTTGGCCTACCATGGACTGAAACTCTGAAACCATGAGCCAAAATAAACTTTTTCTCCTTCACATTGTTTTTGTCAAGTCTTTGGTTACAGCAATGCAAAGCTGACTAAAAAATCTTCTAATGAAGGGGGGAAACACTAAGAAAAATTAATTTTAATTCCTTGACTAGGCCCTTTTTCTCATCGCTTCTCACCAAGCTCTTTAGTGTAAGATCTTCTTATGGTGAAACATTTTGCTAGTTTGGCATATAATAACAATTCACTTAGCTGCCTGTGCTGTTGCTTCAACCTGAAATATGTATTTTTTCTCCTCTTTTTCCTTGTTATATTATCATCTTGTGATAGTAAAAGCAAATGTGACTCCATTTTGTTTTGTGACTCCATTCTGTAAAACAACCATGCCAAGCAGAAGGGTCATGATCAGCACAAGATGTTCTTTTCCTTTTACTATAGAAACCTTTAAGAACACAGAACTACCCAATGGGGCATTGTTTCTGTAACTAGGGTAACTGGGGTGATTGGGCTGTGATTGGTTAGGCTTCCCTCTGCTTGACTGTACTCTCTCTCTTCTGTAAACTGGCTTGCTTGCATTGGCTAGACCCCCCAAATATCCCTTTTGCGGTTTTCAGGCTTATAAGGAGCGCCCTTGCAATTGTTCAGGGCTGATCAGGGGAACAGCTTTATGTTCTGGTCAGTCGACACTAGTGTGTTTCAATAAAGGCTTGATTTGATTATATGTGAGTGGTCTGGAAGTCAGTTTATGAAACCCTTGGGAACGAAGCTTTTAACTATAACAATCTCAACTCATTCTTCAATCTCAATCTAAATGTCACATAGACATTAGATTAGGACCCCCTGCTATCTGTTCTTAAAATACACACACTTCTTTAGTATCACATTTCACTTATAATGTTTTATTTTCTGGATTCATTTGTATCTATCTTCAGTAAATACTCCAGAGTTCTCTTAGATCAGGATCCGTAGTTCCCTTGTTTACAGTTGCATACCCTAATGTCTAATATAGTGTACACACAATAGATAATATATGCCTTGAATAAATACATTACAGATTACATGAATAAATTTCCAAGAGTTGATTTCAATTGTCTATGTAAATTTTAAAAAATTTAAAAATCATATTTTCCAAAATTTCTCATAGATAAATGAACTTATAAAAATGTTGGTAAAGTCAAAATATAACTACATTGAACACATATTTTCTACATCCTTTCAGAAAATAAAATATAGGCAATAACTCCTGAAAAAAATTAAAAATATTATCTTCTCAGATTATTTTCCCTTCATGTATTCATTTCACAAACATTTATTGGCTGCCAACTATTGTCTGGACACTGTGCCATATTTTGAAAATGGCACAATTGGGCTGTTTTGCACATCTTGCATCTGATGATTTAATTTTAAAGTTAGAACCCAGATGATTTTTAAAACCAGATCAACATACAACTAAGATGAAATATAAATAAGACTCTCCAAATGAAAAAATAATCACTAGAAACTACTGTCTTGTATATTCAAAATAAAAATTACATGTTACAGAGACTTAGGGGAATAACTAGCTTGATTTGAAACTGCTGGAATTCTCAGCATTTGGCTGATGATCAGTGGAATTTCACACAAGTATTACAAGTATATTTGTCCTCACAAACAGAACCCCCAGGCATTGAAAAAAATCACTAAGTTGCACTTGCCATTTTCCATACATAAACTAGAATCCTTACACTGTATATGAATCCAGAAAAAATAAAGAAGGTAAAGTGTTTTCAAAACAATGCTGACATAATTTTTCTTACCTGTAAGCAAGGTTTTAATTAAAGACTAGAAGTAATGGAAAATGTAGGTCTATATAATCTGAGAAAGAACTGGAAGGGGTCAATGACCCTCAAATTTTTCCACTTCATTTTTACAAACTTATAACATTATTTGAAAAATCTAATATTAGGTTCTATTACCTACATACAGATATGGAATCCCATATATAGTTTGACATATAATGATATAAAATATGAGGAGGATAATCTTATAAAATTATGAAAAATAATAACAGTTAATACACTCATTTTATTAAAAGCAAGAAATCCCCATTATTTTTAATTTAAGGAAAATTTCAATATTTACCCTCAACTGTTACTCATTTGGAAGATACATAAAAAACAGCTGTTACCTGGCTCTTATGAAAGAATGGAACTTGAAAGGATTCAGATGAATTGTTCTAAATGTGAATTTTTATTGTTTCCTTTATTCCATGACCTATAGAATATTTACAGAAGCTTAAAATAAAATGTGTTCCCCTCTTTAACCTGCTCCTAGTCATTGGCAAAAGCTGCCTTTTTCATGTGTTTCAAATCAAATAGTTAACATGACTGGCCTTGTTGAACATTTATTTCAAATAAGAGGTACTTTTATCAGGTAAATAGTTTGTGTATGAGCACATTGATAATTTTATAAAAAAATTGAAAAACAAAATTTTGGTAAAACCTTAACAAAATACTAGTGGATGTGATGGCAATATTTAATGCATATAGCAAAACATGATGGTAAAAAGAGTTAAGGAAATTGAAAAATGAATGTTAAGGTTAAATATGAACCTGCAAAGAATACATTTCAAAGGTGAATGTAAATGAATATTTCCATACCTTTAAAAATAAGTAATATGTTAAACAATTTCTTCTACAGTATATTTCATACCTGCATATTATTCTACCATTATAAACTATAATTCATTTATTCATCTACCACTGGCATCATGTGTGCATGATGATGAATCACGCATTTTTATATACATTTCCAAAGATTTCGATAGACTACTTTCATTGTGTAGTATATTGTCACAAGTTAATGTCATATGGTTTTGAGTTGATCTTTCGAATAGATTCCACATTTTAAGACTCCTCAGGGCCATTATTTGTAAGGTTCCTCATAAACAGAACCCCCAGGACATCTAGAGGTGGCACTGGGTATGCACCCCACTAAAGTGGATCAGAGTTACTTACAAACCTTAACCTACTTTGACCCTTCTTCAATGTCTTCACCTTTTAGTAGTTGACTCCTTTTTCTATATTCTTTAATAAACAAGGTAATTAGTTAAGATTAATATTAAAAATGTCTAAAGTGGTAAGCAAAATCAGTCAAACTAAGAAAGTTAAGGGTCATATGTTTTCTTTTATGTGCTGAGACTAGAGGGGGAAAAAAAGATGGGGGTGGATCTCATAAAAATCAAACTGAGATCAGTAGAGTAAAAGGTAGAAGGGGTGGAAAGTGGGAAGGAAGGCGGAAGTCCTGGGAGGTGATATTGGCCAAATTATGTTGTTACATTGTATACTGTGGGCACATAAGAATATTTAACAAAAATCCCATCAGTATGTACAACTATAATGCACCAATATATATGTGGGAAAAAAAATGTCTAAAGGGCTCAATATTTTCTCTAATTCTTTCAAAAGGGAAGAAAAAATCCTAATCTCAGAAAGGCTTTAAGTCTGATGTAAACTAATTTATATTTGAATAATTTTATAGTACTGATACAGTAAATTAAAAATTTTATTTAGCAATTTGTGTTTTCGGGTCATAAGTTATACTGATTTCCAACTGAATGAATGAGTATTTGAAGAAACTCTGGTGTTGCCAACTTTATCTGAAATTTTCCTTCCTAAGGATAAAACGTGAAATTAGAATGCAGAATAATGATTTTTCCGAACAAATCATATTAAGCAAAGGGTTAAAAAAATGACTTCCAATTATAGATAAATTTATCACATATATTTGTCTTACTTCCCTCCTAAAAGTATATTAAGAGGACCATTAAACATGTACTAATAGGTGAGAAAAAAGAACAAATTTAATGAAACTGTGGTACACACATATCCATTTTTACAGAGAATACACTCATCTTCAAACTTTTTAAATATCTACTATTAATTGGTTCATAGTAATGTCTCTCATAAGGAAGTTGATTTTTAGTAAGACATTCTGGATATGAATAAGTCAATAGTAATGTGGAAATAAGGACTCTTTTATAGGAAGTAGACAACGTATAGCCAATGACATACTAGAACAGTGCAATTGTTAAACACTCATTAGTTAAGTAGGATGGAAGGGTGCACATTGGCTTTTGCAATATTTCTGCATTTAGGAAGTCTGAGTAGGGCATATAGCTCAGTGGTAGGGCATTTTCCTAAGTAGCCCTTGTGAGACCATGGGCTTATACTGCAAAGAAAGAAAGAAGGAAGGAAGGAAGGAAGGAAGGAAGGAAGGAAGGAAGGAAGGAAGGAAAGAAAGAAAGAAAGAAAGAAAGAAAGAAAGAAAGAAAGAAAGAAAGAAGGAAAGAAGGAAGGAAGGAAGGAAGGAAGGAGAAAAAGAAAAGTATGAGGAAATATATTATTAAATTGGGTGCCTGTAACTGAGTGTCATCAATTCAGTGAAGAGAAACAATGACAGGCCTAGAATGATTAATCACCAATTAGGGACAATATTTAAAAACCAAAGGCAGCATTTAGCAAATCCCTGATCTGCAAATGGAGAGCAGATGGAATAAAGGATTGGGCTCAAAAGTAAATCATAAGAGTAGAAAATTCAGAAAATGTTAAACATTGCAAATTTTACAACAAGGTCTGTTAATTGAAAGAGGACACATAAGGTTCCATGGGGCATATTCATGTAAAAGTTTTAATAAAGGCAAAGAATGCAATAAGCATCAGAGTCTGAGAAATTTCCAGGCATAAGTAGTTAGGGTCCTTCTTATTCACACCAAGGCATATTTTGTCTCTGAACTGAACTTCCAAGATGTGTGCAAATAAATTTGATTTGGGGAGAATATCATAGAAGTTCCCAGCAGGGTTCTCTGTTCCTTTATAGTTTTATCCAAAGCAGGTATTAAATTAGATATGAGCCATCAACAAACAAACCAGCCTAGGCTTGTTAGTCAGCTTTGAGTCTCTGCAACGAATATATCCAACAAGAACAACTTGGAGGAGGAAAAGTTAATTTTGGCTCATGGTTTCAGACTTTCAGTTCATGGATGGACAATTCCAATGTTCGAGGTCCAGGTGAGACAGAACATCATGGCAGAAAAGTGTGGCAGAGAAAAGCAGCCCATGATATGACACTCAGGAAGCAGAGCTTCAGTGCAAGAAGCCAGGGATAATATAGCCTCCAAGGACTCACCCTAGTGACCTACTTGATACTAGTGTGGTGACTAGTTGGGGTTCAGGTTCTTGGCATACCAAAGAAAGAACTTACCAAGAAGTAACAGGCAGAGTGGAGATTTACTGAAAGCGAAAGTGAAATTTCAATCTGTAAAATAGAGTGGAATGGGCCTAGCAGGAGAGAGTGGATAAAGGCCCCTTTGTCTGGACAAGTCTTGTCTTATAAGCTGAATTGTACCTTGTCCCTTTCCCTGAACACTGAACACCTGATTGAAGACCTTGAACTGTTTCCATTAGTTACTTATTTTCACCTAATTAGAAGACAGAATTTGTGGTAGGAGTTGCCATGGCAATAAGTCCTCAGTGGGAGTTGTCATGGGATAAGCCCAGTGACAAGAGCTGGCATGTAAAAGGACTTAAGGTAAATAGGGACCTGATGACTCATCTCCCCAGCTTGTATTCCAGGGGGCATTTTTCTTGTATCCTGCCACCACCACATTGACATCTCTAAAGTCCCACTTTATTTCCTTTACCCACACTTTACTCCCCTACAAATTATCAGCCATTAATTCATTGAAATCATTAATCCATTACATGGATTAATCCACTGACTAGGTAACAGTTCTCATAATCTAAGCATTTTACCTCTGGACATGCTTGGATTGTCTCACACATGAGTTTTTAGGGGACACCTCATATCCAAAACATAACGCTGGGTCCTAACAGTAGAGTTCCAAAATTTGAACAGCATGCTATAAACCATTAATTTACCTACTACTCTCATCTGGCCAAGAGTCAGTGCTATAATTTCAGGTATTGCCAGAGATAGCATGAAACTGTCACAGACCATTTATAAAGTAATTCTAGCCTACAAAAATACTTAGTTCTAGTGAGTCTCATATGCCAAAGTCAGATTCCTAATAGGGAATGAATGGGATTGTCAGACTTGAGATTTTAAAATTTTGGTAGATGTAGTTGAAATCCTTGAACTCCAGATGCTCTTAATTCCACTGATCTAGAAGAGGATCCCAATTCTAATTAGAAAATAGGAGTCTCTTCTTGCTTAAAGATCATTCAGAGGCACCATAAGATCAATTAGACACCTTATGAGACAAAATTCCTCTCATCAGGGTCTATTCTCATCTCTCTTACAATAAAGGTCAAACACCATCACAGCACAGCTAAGGAATATGACTGGATGCAGTGGCATAGTCTACCACGAAAAAGATCCTGAGGGTGTTGGATAAAGGAAACATGATACAGAACTTGGGAAAATGGGAGTCTGCAATTATGAGGCAAATTCTGTATTCTATGATACCGAATTTAATTCTCTGACAGATTTCAGGAAATGGAGCTATCACACTATTAGGATGGCTCTTAAAAACTTGAAAAAAGTCATGTCCCAAAGTAAATTAAATAAAATGCCAAAACTCACATGGAAGATAGGGTTGAAAGAAACTAAAAGGCTCAAGTAGGCACATTGATATACTACACAAGGCTGCAAAACTGACCAGCCATCTGTATTTCCTGACAGGATGTAAAAGACTCTCCATTTACCATAGCATATGAACTGCTCTAGTGAAAAGGCTACTAACATTGCTCAGAAGCTATGTGATGGCTGTCTTTTCTAGTGAAAGACAGACAAAAGGAGATGCTATCACAGAAATGAGTTCTAAATGACAGTGGAGATGATAGGATAGTGGAATAATAGGGGGTCAGCACTTCACCATCAGTGGCAAGATGGATGCAATTATCTCAATAGTAGAAAGACTTGAGTAGCTGGAAATCCTTAGAAAGCTATAATGTTAGTTAATAGAACACAGTGTCCCCATTGGCAAGAGAGATGGGAAACAAGAAGTATTGTTCAATTTAAAAGAATCAAAAGATGAAAAGAGTTAATGACCAGGAGGATATATGGACAGGTACCTCAACAAAAGCCACACCCTTCCTTTGTTTCCCAAGCTACTTCTGATACTTGAAACCCTATAATTGAAAGAACAGTTTGATTCCTTTAAGGAAGAACCCTAAATGCCATGGCAAGTATATACAGTAGTAAAATCCTAGTCTAATCCCAAAGGGGATTTTTTTTCTAGTCATTTTCCTTGGTATCAGTGAACTGGAGAAGGGAGAATATTTAGGTTTTTAAGGAATTGTGGGCACAGAATTTGAGTTGGCACTGATAATCAAGTCCTCAAAGTTATAGCAGGGACATTTGGTGACTAGAAAATAAGTGGAGTCAAATGTTTAATCCTGCTAGCCCAACTGGTGGACTCCCACTCCCTACAGAGGTCTATTGGGAAAACAGATCCACATTATAAACTGACAGAAAAACTAAACAAGAGCCTTATAATTATCAAACAAGTTCTTCACTCTCAAATATTGTATCAAAAAATCTCCACCATTTATATTAAGAAATCCAGCTATAAGAAAAAGACCTATATGTAAGTTAATAGTCCAACTAGCCCCAAAATAAAAAATAATGACTGTGAAAGACAGGAAATATTTTAAATATTCATATCAGTATTTTCAAAGACTTCACAGAAAACATTTAATTCACAGGATGTTGTGAAAGCAAAGCAAAAGAGAATGTGATAAACAGAATGTGATAGATTACTGAGTTTCAATGTTTATCTTCCACTTCTTTAGCAACAAAAATCTGAGTTTTAGCTGGACACATTTTTCACAACTATTTACACTTACTATCTTTCCCTGAAACTAATGGGAAGTTATTATACTCTTTTCTGGAAACAATATGTAACTGACACTGTTAAATAGAAATTTCAAAGAGTTTCTTAAATGAAAGGTTGAATGAGTTTTCTCTTCCTGTCCTGTTAATTCTAGTATGAACACAGAAGTCATGTCTGAAATTCAAGTAGTCATCTTCAACCATGGTGCTGGATCATGAGACCTGTGTCAAAAATGGCAACCACAAGACAGAAGCCTAATGACCACATACCTGCAAACGCCCTTGGACTTAACATATGTGAAAAGAACTTCCTATGCATGGTAAATTTGGCTGGTGGTAATATTAAACATAAGCCCAAATCCAAATTTATAAAAGAATCAATGGCCCTTTTGGAAATTAAAGCATGACTTAAAAAACTAAAAATAAATTTGGATCAGAGAGAGGATTAAAAAATAAATTTGAGGAAAAATATCCAGATTTTCTAACATTTTGGTAAGGAGAAAAAAATAAAGAAGAATTTAACTTCAAAAACTAAGAAAAAAATTATCAGGGCTGAAAAAAAGTACTTTAAAGTGGAAGATACTTTAAACTCAAAGGTAGATATGGATAGAAGATCCAAACCTACATATGTTATCATGAAATTTTAGAACCAGATTAGTAGAGAAGAGACTAGAAGTCTATAGAAAGAGAAAACCACTCAACTGCAAACTCAAGATGTCAACTGCCATTAAACTTGTCATCAGCAACAGTGGGCAATTCCCTTCAAAGTTCCAAGGGTAACTGAATTTTAATTGAACATCCATCCTATGGGCTGCCAGAATTCTAATCAAATGTGAAAGCAAAGCACAAGCATTTCAAACACACAATAATCATAAAATTTAACTCCTGCTATAAATAATTTAAAATATACTCCAGCAAAAAGGATGAAAAAACCAAAGATGAAAAGGTTATAATATTAAGGAAAGAAGAGCAAGTGGTAGAAAGCTCCAGGATAGCATTCATACAATACACCAGCAAGAATTTTATTTTCCCAGTTTATAAATAGGAAATTCCAAGGAAGTAAAATTTTAAAAAGAAATAAGTATGTGAAGGAAAACTCCAAAAGACAATACTTCTTATACTAAGAAATAGTATAATGATAAAATATAAGCAAGTCACCATGTGAAACTCAAAGAAAAATAAAAGCCATACAAGAAAATCATGGTACTAATATAATTAAAATATAATTTTATGATTATAATTTGAATGAATATAAGAAGACTATTTTGACCTTGATCCATGTAGCCCAGTAGTGAAGACATTAAACTTAAAAGGAGGAAAACATGTACCATTACTTAGCTCTGAAGAAAGCAATATTTTAAAAGTCAGTCATTTAGATGATACTTTATTTTTCCCACTTTTAAGATCAATCTACACATGAAGCATGGATATAGGGTAGTTACAAACAGTATACATTTTATCGACTTGCTTTTGTGAAAATAAAGGAATAACAGAATCAAGGAGATAGTTTTGGAAGAAGAGAGAATTTCAGAAGGGTACAATGAGAATGAAGAAATAGATATGTTCTAAATTAACCAGAATAAAATGTGTTTTCAAAAATTATGTAATAAAGATAAAATAACATAACTATCAGATGCTTATACTTTAGGGGAGGAATCTACAGTGGCATGAAATGAAATGGATCTTTCTTTTCTAGAGCAAAAAACTATTAGGTTTTTTCAAAAGCATATGGACATCAAATGACCATATAGATTCTTTCTTGAGATTTTTAAATATTACATTAAATTCTTGAAGTTCCTTATAACTGCTTATATTTGAAATATTTTAATGATATCAACAAATTTGAACAAAAATTCTGAGTAAGGATAATTAACTGGACTCTAAATGTCAGACTGAGAGAGTTAAAATGAAATTTAAAAACAGAGTAATTATTCTATATTTCCCTAAAGCACTTAGTTTTCATGTTGCTAAAATCTATGTTATGTCTTTATGTTAACAACTATGATCAGAGATTCCTAGTGAGATGCAGTTCTTTCCTAATCTATAGCTCAATCTTTTTTAAAATCATAGTTTGGGATCAGAGATTTTAAAACATATCCTGATATGTTTATGTACAACAAAGCCTAAGTTCTATTCACAGCAGTGTTGAGTGGTTCTTGGAGAAGATTACATCGTGGCTCTGTCCTGAGTGACATTAGCATGTACTTAATCTTTCTTTATGTCAATTTCAGCACTTGTAAAAACCAGAATAATATCACTTTCTAACTGAAAGCAATGTGAGAGCAAAATGATTTAATTAATATACAACTATGCAAAGATATCTTGATATAGAATAATCACTCAACAGATATTATCATCATCCTAAAGAAAGTAGTGAAGTTTTGTAAATTTAGCCCAGGAACAAAGGAAATATATAGAGAGAAGTAGTTCTGTCATAGCTGTTATCTCAAACGTCATGAAAACCAGCCCACTGGATGGATGCAGGTATATCACAGAAGTAGAGAGGTGGAGAGGTAGAGGGAGGGACAGAGGAAGGGAGAGAGGGATGGAAGAATAAAAATTTTAAATTAAGAATAATTTTTCTAAAATCTTTAAAACAAGATGAACACAAATAAAATTGCTCCATGTTACAGGCAAGGATAAAAAAGTAATTCTCCATCCCTACAGAGTCATCTTAATTTTACTTTGCACCAAATAAAGATTGGCACAAGAAAGCCTCTAAACAATGACTATGAACTGCTGTGTCAGTAGAGTGACAAGAGAGATTCTAATGCCTGGCAGGATATTTGAAATGACAGTGATGCTCAGCAAGGAGGACTTCATTATGGAGCAAAGTAATGACAGCACCAGAGGCTAACTGTCCCCTTTCTCTTCCTTAACCCATCCATTATCCCCTGGCTATTCTAAAACAAATGCATTATTTCCAGTCATACTCTCTGTGGCAATTGATGGTCCAAAATACAATCACTGCTCCAGAAACTAAATGTTCAAATTTCTCCCAAGTTGGCAGTTCTCCAAGTCTCCAAAGTACTTCAGGAGCCTTACAGGACAAACATATTGTTTTCTTTTACTGGATTCACTGAATTCCCTATCTAATACATTCGTAAGTTAAAATTAAATGTATCCAGCATAAAGCATGTTCTAATAGGAGATAAGTCTTTAAAAAGGAAAGAATGAAAGATACCTGTACTATAGAGAGAGGAATTTATTATAGTGTTCTGTATGATAATCCTGTATACTTAATTCCTAATTTAAATTATGTGTTTTATTTTATAGGTAAATGATTTTAGGTATAAATATTAGACACTCAGCTTGCTATGTTGAATTTAACTAAAGTGATACACTTTCTTTTTTTTTTAGAAAGAGAGAGAGGAGAGAGAGAGAGAGAATTTTTTAATATTTATTTTTCAGTTTTCGGCAGACACAACATCTTTTATTTTATTTTATGTGGTACTAAGGATCGATCCCAGCGCCCGGCTCATGCCAGGCTAGCGCGTTACTGCTTAAGCCACATCCACAGCCCTAAAGTGATACACTTTCTATAAAGACAAAGCTTCAAATAGAATACAGTGGCAAAAAGTGTATTATTAAGAAAACTAAACTTAAAGTTGCTTGGATTTGGACCCCTTTCCAGAAGAGAGTTTGTGTTTGTGTAAAATGCTCACATATCAAAATACCCTTTGCAATTCAGCCCTAACTAAAATACAAAACACTTAAATAAATATTGACCACAAAATGTTCTTCTCTTACCTGACTTCAAAACTTTAATATAAGTGCTTCTGGATTCAAATCCATATGAGGGTATGCATTGAATACTTTAAAAAATATTTTTTAGAAAATAATGGATTTAAGATATTTCAAAGCGAATAAATTTAGTCCATTTCTTCCTATTCCTTTTCTGGTGACATTTACCAAATTCACTATTTAGCCTGTTTATAAAACCTACAAAAGTTTCATCATAAAAATATATATGCATACAGGCAATAATCTTGATTAATATCTAAGGAAATCTTCAATTGTATCTCTAAATAAGGAGTCAACTTTTCTTATTAGACACAAATGAGTACACTCCTGTGTTTGAGAACTAGAATGAGAATTATCATTTCTTTCTAAAGCTTTCTTACCAGTATTATGCTGTATACATAACTAAAATTGTGATATTATACAGAAATTATATTTAAGTGAACAGAATTCTATCGTATCATGTAATCTTTGGAGAGTTTAAGAATTGGTAACATTCTGTTCGTGCAATCTTTTGGGGAAGCTTCCTGTTCTGGTTAAGTTTTGACAGATTGTAGTCATGCAGAAACAAGCTTTGACTCCCTGTCTCTGTGCAACCAAAGAACTGACCATCTGGACTCCTGATTTGATAAAGACTTTTAGGAAGCCAGAAAAATCCTGGCGAGCAAAACTGAGAAAAATTCTCAAAGACATCTTGCATTCAAACTTTGTTTTATAAACAATTTAGATCTCTACAAAAACATACAAAACACTTAAAATTCTAATAGGACAAAGACTTGGATTCAATAGTCAAGAATGATGATGATTTGGATGACCATGTGACTTATGTGAAAGGAAAACCTATTAATTATTATACTGAGACCAGAATAAACCAAAACAACCTTCGACAAATCAGATTACCAGTCACCTTCATGTATTGAAAAGAAAGTTGAGAGATATTTTCTTGCCTAAATAAATCTATGAAAAAAATGATAGCCAACAAAAGAATTCAATCATAGCTACATTTTAATGATGTTATTTCTAAAAATAGCACATTACAATATTCACTCTAGCTATGATCTAATAATTCATCTATCATAAATCTTAGCCAGTTGTTCAATACAAAATGGCCTCAAGAGGAAAATCACTTGCCAATAGATTATTTGGATCTTTCCAGATGTGGAAGAACTAAATCCTTGATAAATAAATAGTCACAAGTATAATTCCTGCAACATGAACTCCACACATTAAAAAGAGAAATAGAAGTATTAAAAAGAGAAGTATTGTCACAGAATTAAAACTCATTAAAACTCAACATTCCCAAAGAAAAGAAAATTATTCCTGAGCAATTGTTCAAATACATTGAGTTATTAATTTGGAATTTAGTCTCACTACTTTGTAAGACTTGTATGAATACACAAGTGATTTTTAAGTCTTTCATCTTATAGAATCTACACAAAAAGGAAGCTGAAACTTTCCAGGAAGAAAATGAAATGAGATATTTGCTTTGTGAATAAAAGGAAGCAGCCTCACCCAGAAAGAGGGTGAATCACCAGAAACTTAACCAGATGAAGGGTGTCGGGATCCAAGGATACCTAAATTAAATTGTCCTCTTGCAGGGCATGATTAAAATGTGAAAATTCTTTGAAAGGAGGGAGCAGCAAGGATAACTGTGATCTGAAGAATGATTATCATAGTACAGTAAGCTCTGTGTATTGGTGGTTCTTCATCTCTGAATACAGTCAATCCCAGATTGCAAATGTAGTTAGGCCTATTATGACTGCTTCTGAATTGAATATCTATAAATATTTTTCTTGTGATTATTCCCTAAACAATATAACATAACAACTTGCATAGAATTTACTTTCTATTAGATATTGGAAGGAATCTAGAGATAACTTAAAGCATACAAGAGGATGTTCATATATAATATATAAATACTAAGCCATTTGATATAAGGCACTTGCATATACTTGTATTTTGGTATCTGTGGGCATTGGGAGGAGTGGCCCTGAAAACAATCCCCCATAAAAACTGAGAGAGAAATGCATTATAATCATTGGAAAAATTCCCAGTAGCCAAATTAGTTTGAAGGAATTGGCAATCATAGGCTCCCTTAAGTGAATAAAGATCTAAGTTGAGGATATCCTCTGCCCAGCCACATATTTTCCAAGTCTGGACTTTACTCCAATTATCACAGTAGGAAACAGCTTCTTGTATGTCACTGTGGTTATTTTGAATATGCCTCGCTATCTACCTTGGGCATGAAACTGCTTGGTACTCATGCATGTATCAATCTGAAATTATGAGACACATAAGAACTGCTGGAGCAGTTTGTGGCCAATGAGAGACAAAAGTCAGTGGATAAAGGACCCACCCTTCATTCCTCAGGTTGACATTCTACAAAACTCCTAAGGAAGCTAATATTGAATTCCACTTACCCACAGGAATTAGCAACCAAAAATGTATCCTGGAATTGGCTTTCCCTCCCTCTACATTTCACTCTTCCCGGGCCTCAATTATTTTTCTCTGTGATACTTTCTCCTTGTTCCCACCTAAAAAATTCCAGCAAACAATTGAGACAAAAACTCGAATGATAGTAGATTGCTCCTCAGAAACCATGGATGTCAGAAGGAAGTGACATGACATGTTTTAAGAAAGTGAAATTCCACATCAAGCAAAATTATCCTTCAGAAATTAGGGGGAAATAAAGAGATTCTCAGATGAAGAAAAGCTTATAGTTATTTGTTGCCAGATGGATGATCCTTAAAGAATGGCTAAGGAATTTCATGCAATAGAACATAAACAATAAATAAATAAATCATAGGATATAAGGAATAAAGAACAAAAGAAATGGTAAAATTATAGGCAAATGCAATAAATTTGCCTGTTCTAAAACACTTTTTTAAACATATTTTTTTTTAGTTTTAAGTGGACACAATATCTTTACTTTTTATATTTATGTGATGCTGAGAATTGAACCCAGTGCCTCATGCAAGCTAGGAGGCAATCCATCACTGAGACTCAACTCCAGTCTTTAAAACACTTTTAATTGACATAGTAATTGTACATATTTATGTTAGTGTGATATTTCAATACATGTATAGTATGTAATCATTAGATGGAGGAAACTGGAATATTCATCACTTTGGACATTTGTCACTTCTTTGTGTTGGAAACATTCAAAACCCTTTCTTCTAGCCATTATGAAATACTTGATTAAGTTGTTGTCAACCATACGTTATCCTACTGAGCTACAGAACATGAGAAGTCATTCCTCATATTCAACTGTATCCATGTACTTACTAACATCTATCCCATCCACACTCCTACTCCACATCCTTCTAGGCTCTAGTAACCAACTGCTTTTCTCTACTCTCATTTTTAGTTTTAACCTTTGTTTTTTCTAGTGATTGAAAGAAAATTTATAACTCTGATTTGCATGAGTCTCAATGATGTGCAGAAATATGTAAGATATTTATACTAACAATGGAAAAAGGCAAAAGGATATAAAGAAAAGTACTTATTCTAGAGAAATCAATATATATATTCCCATAAAAGTTTGCACACAATTGTTCAAAGAAGCTTTCTTTGTAATATTCAAAGATGGAACCATCAAAAATGCCCATAATAGGTGAATGTCATACTGTGATACATGCATACTATGGGATACTATGAAATAGTTAAAAAGTATTGATATATGCAATAATTTGAATGGCAATGACATAATGATGAAGGGAGAAAAAAGGAGAATCTCAAACATCATATACTGTATGATTCAACTTACATAACATTCTCAGTGACAAAATTATACAGATGGAAAATAAAATAGTAGTCAGGGGGAAGGGGTGATGGTTGGAGGGGGAAGGAGCTAAGTATGAAGGGGTTCATAAGGGAAATTTTGTGATAGAATAGTTGTGTATCTTTCCTGAGATGGTGTATTCACAAATTTACATGTGATAAAATGAAATAAAACTATATGCACACAATGTACCAATATCAACATTCTGGGATTTATGGTGCACTATAGTTATGTAGATATAACCATTGGGAGAGACTGGTTGAAGAGCAACCAGGAACCTCTCTAGACCATCTTTGCACTTTCTTGGGAATCTCTATTTCAAGAAAAAATTTGATGAAACAATAAAGAAAAAGGGATCACTGTGGCAACTTCCTACTCAAATTTATCTCAATAGAGTAACAATTCATAAATATTCAAATTTTATTAACCTATTGACTTTGTTTCATGCTTTAGTTTCTTTCACAAGGATTCTATTTCTCCCTAGAGAGTTTCTCTACACAATTCACCTTCCTTTTTCTGGCATAACATCTACATCTGCAAAAAATTTTTCTTTACTCTAACATTTATTTTTTTTAGGACACAAACATTCTGCTCACTTTTATCTTCCATTACAGAATGTATTTGGTGTTTCTTTCAGTATGTGCATTAGTATAGAATGGTTTCTGGAAACTATTAAGCCACTAGTTTCTTTTCAAACTTACATCAATAAAATTTAATAGTACTATTTCTTTTCAATAGATTTGAATAGTAAAAAGATTTTGAAATTAAATTTTAAAGTAATTTTTTAGTTGTAGGTAAACACAATACCTCTATTTTATTTTTATGTGGTGCTGATTGAACCTACTGCCTCACATGTGCAAGGCAAGTGCTTTACCATAAGCCACAATCCCAGCCCCTGACATTAAATTTTTTACTATGTATATTTCTATGTACATGTAAATTAACCAATAAAATGTATGCACTTACATATCTTTATATACATACATACAAATAAGTATACATATACACATATACAAATTAATTCAAATTAAAGTATCCTGTAGAGAAAATATAGTTGATCAACACTGAGGAAATATAAAGCAAAAATGTCTTTAGAATAATTATGCTAATCAAACTTCTACCTTGTTTGAAAGGTTCACTCAAACAGTATGTCAGCATTCAAGACATACTTAAACTAGTGGATGAAGGAAGAAAATAAGTTTTTAGTTACAATCCTAATATCAAAACTTTATCACAAGAAAACCAGCTTTATAATTGGTCCTATATTTAACTCTCTGCCAACAATGAAATCAAATTCCCTAAAAATTAAAACTCATAAGTCCCCTTAACCTTTCTCATACAGCATAATTGTTTAAATTCTCAGAATTCCACTGGAAATGTTACCTTCCTTCAGGATGATCCCATATGTACTGAACAGGAATCTGTACATTAGTCATAATGACAGGGGATTTCTAATATAGTCATTTCAAACTATTATTTACCCTTTTAGGTTTTCCCACAACTGCTCTGTCAGTAAAGATAAATGGCATTAATTTTAAATTTTTGGAGTGATATATTGTCTCTAGGGTTATTTTGGAAATCTCTTTGCCCATTAATATTGATTCACTTTGAGGTAATTTTGCTAATCTGAAATATTACATTCAAGAAAAAAACCTTGAAAATATATCTTACCTGAATGAGTCAAATCTTTCAACAATGAAAATAAAGTTAAGAAAATTATGAAAGCAGATACAGTCCTGAAGGGAAATGCAAAAGAATGAGAAACAAAAACCATTCTAATAAAAACAAATGAGGACAGATTAACAAAATATTTCATGGAAATGTATTTGGCTATCATCACTATTAAAAAGGATGTCTTTCAGGAGAAGGGGGTGAATTAAGCACAGGAAAATCATCTGTGCAACATGTTAAAAATAGTACTTCACAGAAAAAAAATTATGCTAAACTTTCTATTGCAAACCAAAAGAAAATACAGTGAGGCTGGAATCTAAATAGCACAATATTAACTGGAAGTTTAAATTCACATACAATATGCCAGAGTCAAGGCAAATATTAGAGATACAAAGATTTGCAGGAATTTATTACTGCCTTTAACTGACCAAATCACAAGTTACCTGATAAATAAAGAAAGGAAAAACAGATTATTGAAAACCCAATACAATTTCCCTAACCTTTAAACCAGCTACATCCCCCACATTAATATTTTCTCTCTACATTGAGCTCAATGACCAAATCACAAGTTCATTTCTTTTCAATGTATCCTGCAGCAGTGTTAAAATTTTATTTATCCATGTGAAAAACATTCTAAAGTTCAAAATATATCTGTAAGGAATTCTATTTTGATTCTGTATGCTAAACTAAACTTGTCATTTACAAAAAGTGTCTAACTTGGGAATTTTCTGATTCAAGCGATACCATGTTTATTCAGGTTTTACTAGTCTGTTCAGGGTTTTGTAAGAACATCTGTATACTCATTTCTTTGCTCTGAGCTTAGAAGACATGAGAAAAGTGACACTGATCGTTTTAAAGCATCATTCTACTCCTGCCCCCTTTTCTCCTTCCCTTTCTTCCCTTCCTCCCACTCCTCCTCCTTTTCTTTCTCCATTTAGAGACAGAAAGATTGATGGTAGGTAGTAGGAGGGTCAGCATGGAAACAGATTTGAATCAAAAGGAGAATCTCTGAGGATTCTTGCCACAGTCTGGCTGGGCACAAAATCACGAGCCACTCAAGCAGGAACAAACTTTATTTTTGAAACTGCCGCCAATGCCCCCGTACGCTCCCGGGAAATATGCTGAACTACACACACACACACACACACACACACACACACACAGCGTTCTCCCAGACACCAAAAGGAAGTCCCTCCTCCGGAATTCCCTCCTTCAGCACTTCCCCAACCAATGGGAACTCTCCAAGAGTCCTTTAGTAGGCCGAGGTGAACAGCAGGAGTCCGGTATCCATATGAATGTAATTTTTAACATAATCTCATCATCTCAATGGCTTGCTGGCATCACCTTTCAACCAAAAATGCCATGAATCATATTATTTGGCTATGGCTCTTAGCAGATTCTCCCCTCAAATTTATAAGCAAGAGTAAAAAGATAAACTCCTCCTAGGTTCACCTTTATCAGTAAACTCCAGGCTTAGATTCTTATAAAGTTCCAAAAAAGAGGCTATCTATCACTAGCAAAGGATCAGAAGAGTAGATACCCTTTCCTACCTCCCTAAAACTACAAATACAGGGGGGCCTGTTGAAGTCTAGGTTAGGAAAGAAGAACTGAGACTGACTTCCAGACACTAGATCTGAAGCTCTGTTCATCACTTCTCCATAGAATCATTCAAAGATTGTAAACACTAGTCATCTTCCCTGAGAATGAAATACACCTATCAAAAGAAGAAGGTGAATAATGCACTAACATATTTATTTCTTACACATGATAAACATAGAGATGGTTCAATTAAAGACAGTATTCAATTTTATTTAAATTACCTCTATGATACAGAGTTTATTCAACTACTATGAAAGATATGGGGTTTCCCCCCCTCACATTTACATTTAAACATTGTGCATTTATTAACTCAGAATGTTATTCATCATCTCAATCATTTATCTTTGTGATGAGAACCTTGAAATCCTTTCTTCTGTCTCTTGAGTTATATAATACAATATTGTTAACTATAATCTACCTTGGAGTAAAAGGACACTGTACTTTCTTCTTCTATCTAACTGTGACTTATTGACTTTAAGCAATCTCTCCTGGCCCTCGACTCCCTCCTACCATCCTCAACTTCTGATAACCACTATTCTGTCCTCTACTTTTATGAGTTCAGTTTTTTTAAATTCTATGTATGAGTCAAATCATATGATAGTTGTCTTCAAGTACCTAGCTTATTTCACTTAACACTATGATCTCCAGGTCCATCCATGATGCTACAGATGACAGGAGGTCAAACTTTGTTCGGCTAAGCAGTGTTCCATTATATATTTTCTTCTTATTTATATCTATTGATACACACCTTTGCTGATTCTATATCTTGGCTCTTGTGAATAGTCTTGAAATAAGCATGGGAGCATAGCTATCTCTGTTCTAGTTTTTTTCAGAGCTGTGACTAAAATAGCTGACAAGAACAAATTAAAGGAGAAATGTTTATTTGAGGCTCATGGTTTCAGAGGTCTCAGTCCATACATGATTGGCTCCAATGCTCTGGGTCCAAAGTGAGGTACCACATCATCAGTGAAGAATCCTGAAGAAAAGTGCTCAGCTCTTGGTAGAAACAAGAGTTGAGTGGGAGGGGTAGGTGCAATAGGGAAGATGCACTCTTCCTGGGCATCCCCGCAGTGATCTTCCTCCTCCAGCCATGCCCCACTTGCCTATGATTATCACCCATGGTTTGATTATGTTACAGGCATTCTCAATCCAATCATTTCACCTCCAAATAGTCCTGCATTAATACAGGAGCTTTTGCAGGACATTTCATATCCAATTCATAGCAATCTCTATGATGTAATTATTTCATTTTGAAAGACCTAGTTTTAAAGAAATAATTTGCATTTGGGTTTCTCAATCTCTTTCAATACATCTCTACCATTTATTCTCCGATCTCCTTCTTCTACTATCTCTATTTTTCTACTCTTCTCCAACCACATTGCTTTGTTGCCATTTGTCAAACATTCCAGCCTGGATCACACTTCAAGGGCTTTCCATAAACTGATCTCTGATTTTGGAACTCTCTTCCCCAAGAAGTCTCTCCTTTAAATAACTGTTCCATAAAATGTATGAGTCTAAAAATATAACTATCCCCTATCAAAAGTACATTCTTGAACTCCCTCCTTTTCTACTTTTCCTTTTTCTACTTCATGTATTTTATTTTACAACTTGCAACTATTTCATTCATTAGAACTTTTTTTTGTTCTTTTAACTCTGTCTCTTCCAGCTTAATGTAAATTCAATGAGATAAATTCTTTATCTCCTGTCGTCACTAATATTTCTAAATATTCCAGAATAAGTCATGATGCAAAGTAGGCACTCATTCAATAAATATTTGCTGAAACAATGAACTAATGAATTAATAGATGAGTGAATCTCTCATCCATCATGAATTTTACTTAAAATAATCATATGGGTTGAGAAGGTGAATGACTATTCATGGGAATTATACCCTTTGAAACTAAAGTTGTTCCAACTCATTGTTTTCAATAAAACTAAGGAAAGGACATTTTAAAAACTTTAAAAGTTAATCTAAAGTGCAAGGAGATATAAAGATTTTTTCCAAATGATTTTTTGGTTGTACATTAGTAAAATTCTTAAACAGTAAAGAATCTAACAGGAAACTATGAAAAATACTAGAAAAATGATCACCGAATCCATTTCCTCTTTCAAAGTACATAGTTTCATGATATTTTCCCCAGCTTCTTTCACAGTGTCACATGGTCATGTTACTGAATTCTAGCCAATAGAATGTGGGAGAAAATGATATATATGCATTACTTCTAGAATGAATTTTTTAAAAAGCTCTTATCTGAGTCTCCATGGTGTCTCCCCTTCACTGGCTTATGCAACAAGCATGACTACCCAGGAAGCTACTAGTTGAATATGGTGTTGCCAAAATTTTAAGGAAGCCTGGATCCTAGAATTGCTGGAAAAGGAGAGTTGCTGGCCGTCGTGCATTCATTTGGAGTTCGTGTATATGTGAAGCATACTTCTCATTTTAAATTAATGATAATTTGTGGTTCATGTGTTATGAGAGTTAGTTTTACCTTTAAGAATACAGGCTTCTCATTCATAGTGGTTTCTTACAATGTTAAATAGGAAAATTTTCTTCTAGACACTAAAATTCTAGCACAGCTAAACATGCAGAATCCAGATGGAAGTCTAGGATCCCAGAAGATATAAAAGACATTTTTCCTTTCAATACAAGATCACATATGGCAAAGGCTTCAGTAAATGTTTCTAATAGGCCTCCTCTCATTTCTGAAACTTATCTGACATTTATGTGATAGGAGGGAGAACAGCTGGATTATTTGAAAACTTGTCTCAGAAGAGAAGAAACAGGAAGCTCTCAGGGAATATTGAAGTTCTTCACTTAACTGTCATGGAACTTTTAAAAGACTCTATGTTCCTTGTAAAATTCCTTCTTGAATCAGATTTGGGTTTTTGTAGACAATGGTTTATCTATGCTCAACTCTATTATTTAAGATATTAATCTTAATATAAATCCACTTTGTAAAGAAGCCCTCAATAATGATTTTTCCCCACTTTAACAAATTTTAGCAAGACAAATAACTGACAAGTCCTAAATTTTATAAAAGGAGACTTTGAAAATAGTAGTATCCAGAAATAACACTTTTATAACCTGGTTCAACTGGATCCACAGAATGGTTTCAAATTATGAATATTCTTCTAAAATTTATAAATTCACTAGAGTTTATACATGTCCTAGAACAGCAACAAATATGAAAAAAATTATTTCTCTTCATATTTACTGGTGTAACACTAGGAATTGGTCAAGAAGCTTAAATTTTCAGCTGCTTGTGAGTAGGTAAAAATGATGTACTTAACTGATATTTCCATCTGGAGAAATTGTGTGTTTTTGCCACCTACAATAACTACATCTTCTTCAGAATATAATGAATATTTTAAAAGTGGCATATAAGGTCATGACATTTATCTGTCATTTTAATATTATTTATCTCTAAAACTGCTTTCTTCTTTATCATGTGAAAAGATAATTGGTCCCATAAAGAAGTAACAATTTATATCAGCAAAAGCCATAACAAAAGAGAATTGCAAAGAATCTACAGGAACAGATGTTGCCTTTGCCACTAATGTCCCTCCTTCCTTCTATTCTCTAGCAGAAGCTCAAATATCACCACTTTTGTAATTGCTGCCTTTTCCCTCTATGCACATAATCACTCCTTCTTTTGTACTTTCTGAGATGTTAGTTTGTAAATTGATTTTAGAATTTTCATTACTATACTATAATTACTTACATTTCTGACTTGCCTAACCAATTGTAAATTCACATTTTCTTGTTCCTGTATCTCAGTTCTTTATAGGTTGGCATGCAGCAGGCTCTCAATAGATATTTTTTAAAGGAAGATTCCCATTCCCACACCCCACCTCAATAAAATCATTTTATGCTACCATACAAATTTTAGAAAATTGTAAATTTCAAAAATCATATTGTCCTACATAATTAAAGGTATTTCTGAAACATAACTGTTTATTCATGGAGAACAATGTTTGTATAAAATCCAACAAAAATGACTGAGCCTTAATATTTGTGGAATGAAAGAAAGCTAGAAAATTATTGCTGAATGAATCAAAGAATAAGTTAATAGTTGGGACAAGAACCACTTCTAAAGACTCACCAGAGTATAGGCCATAGGAAGTTACCCTGAGATTGTAGAATCAATAGCAAAAATCATGAGCATTCATAAACCATGAAATTACACAGAAACAATGGACAAGAGAAGAGAAAGGAATTCAGTAGTGGCAAGAACAGTGTAAGCAATGGCAGAAAATAATGGAGTTATCACAGAAGTGTGATAGCATTAGGGAAGAGCAAAGAATTGCTATTGAGAGAAAGAGACTGGGTGCCCATGTGGCCCTATGGACAGTTTTCCTTGACTCCTATCATATCCTTAGAATAAAATCATAACACCTAAGCCTTCCAAAGTTTACTTCTGTTCCTCAGAATCTAAAAGATCCTAATGAAATACACTGAAAAAAATGAATAATTTAATTCAGTGTGTCTTTTCTACTTATTTCCAAACGTATTCCAAAACTCTTAATGTTCTTTGTCCCAGAAAAACAATGATCTACACCTTTCATTTGGTTCTGCTATAGCCAAGACATCAAACGTTTTATTCCTTTATCTCAGTTGGTTGTCAAGTTCTAACAACTTTACTTCCATTATATATCTCTACATAATACTATGACCTCCAATCCTATTAGTTTGTAAAATACTTCACATTTACTTAGGTCATCATAAACTAATTGCTCTTACTGCATTTATTTTTCTTTGTTCTAGTCCTAAAATATCTTTAAAAAAACACCAGTTAACAATAACTATAGCTAAGTACAACACATATAAAACTGAATAAATGCTGTGACCTAAAAAGGTTTCCAATTCAGAAATAGATTTGAATGGAATTAACCAAAATGAATTGAGATACATTTTTAAAGTCCATGAACTAAGTTTTCTGGGAGGCAAGTTTGGGGAGAAATGATTTTTGTGACAATATGGGATCAAAAGAATCATGATAGTGAGAAACACTGAGAGGTTAGGGTTAGGGTTAAAGTTCACGTTGGTAATAGACATACTACTTCCAAAAGTTATTCTGAATTTTTTTATTGCTACTTTTTAGTTATGCATAGTAGATCTATTTTGATATAATTATACAAGCAAGGAATATATCTTATTCTAATTAAGACACCAGTCTTATGAATGTACACAATAGTGGAATTCATTGTGGTGTATTCATATATGTACACAGGAAAATTATGTCAAGTTCATTCCATTCTTTCCTTTTCCAATCCCATTCCCTTCCCTTCATTTCCCTTTGGCTAATCTACTGAAGAAAAGCACTTTAACTAAAATAAAATTAAAAATTAAAAATAATTAATCAAACATTGCTTATTGGTATGCTGTTGGGATTTGGAACCAAAAGATGATAAGTGTCTAAGAAGATCAACTGCCTATGTGTATCTGAGAAAATATGCTCTTTCAGTCCTTTCTGTCAGAGAAAGAAAACCTCTTATCTATGGGAAGCAGAATTTTGGCAAGATGGGCAGCAAATGAGGATGCAATATCCCAGATTTTGCATGGTAAGAAATTGGGTGAATTGCAAGTGTTAATGAACTTTATCATTTTTATTATCACCATCATCATTATCATAACTGTTCTTTTTCAGGGTGAAGCATGCCATCCACTATAGACAATATTTAAGAATGAAGAGAAGAGAATCATGGAATGGCTTGATCAGCAGAGGATTTGTAATTTGACTTTGACAACAACAAAGAAATCTCTTATTCCTGAGAGACTATATGAGGTCATTAGCTCCCTCCAGTCAAGCTGCAGGGTTGAGGCTCCTTTCTCTGGCTGTGCTAGGGGCCTACCCTTGTTCATTCTACAGCCTATATGTTCTCTGTGCCCCATAGCATGCCTCTTATGTACTCCAACATGCCGTACTATTTTTTTGTGGGCAGTCTTCCTCAGAATTTGACCTTCATTCCTCCTATCAAAATGTTTTTAGGCTTTTCATGCTAGTTTATGTAGGCATGGCTGCCCTCTTCCTGGTCTTGGGGCCACACATGTGGCTGGAATGGCTCCTGGCTATCAGCCAGAAGACAGTGCTGTGGGTGGTGATAGAAGAGGGGGACCACCTCCAAGATAGGTCTGGGACTCTTCCACCCTCTTGGATAGCGCATGCCTTCCCTTAGGGACAATGGGATGGGCGTACACATGAACTTGCTTCACCACTCTGACCTTTATTCTGATTGGATCCTGTGCAGTATATAAGCTGTGTGTACTTCCTCAATAAGATCCTGCTTCAACTCATCTCCCTGGCACGTCTGATTGTCCTCCAGTGAGGGAGGACTGGGTGTAGACCGCCAGTCGACCTTTACCTTTCTTGGCTCATCCTGGTCAGGGCGTGCTTTCCCTGCTTCTCTCGCCTGTCAGAAGGCGGGCAGGACTAAAAACCCCAACAGTTTGACAGTTTATTGTTATCAAATGTATTAGGAATCAAAGAGAATTAAATCTTGACTAAATGGTGGGCAAGAAAGAGAAAAGGAATAAGAAGGTGAGGAGCAGTGAGAAGGTACACTAAAAGCAGCCAGTTTGAGTATGAGTGGAAAATCATAGAATGCCTCTAGAGGGACTCCTGGCCTTGTGTCAGAATCAAGAGCGCTTCACTGAGATTTGGTTTAGTAGTTCCTGTTTTACCAAAGAAAAGTTGTAAAAACCAATTCTGTAAAAATATATATCTGGCTTTAACTAAAAGTTAAGTAGATAACATGTAGGACATTATAAAAATCTCTTTCTAGGTAAAATATACTAGCTTGAGTCTATGTCATATTAAAAAAAATTATATTTGTGTTATGTAAAAGGACATATGTGTTGATGGGGATATAATTTGGAAAACTGTCTAAAGCCAATGGATTTAGGAGAATGTGAAATCATCTAGTGTTTTTCATCATCTCTAAACGAGCTTACAAATTCCCCAAAACATAAAACTCAAAAATAAATAGCCAAACCAATACATGTAGAAAAATTCATGCCAACTTAACCATCAGAGATCAATTACAAAAACGACAGTACCAAAATATAAAACATCAGTACCAGTTACCCTTTAATGACTAAAACATAAATTTTATTTTATTTTAAAAGTTGTTTTTTTTTTGAGTTCTTTACATGTTCTGGATATTAATCTTCTTTAGGATCAGTAGCTGGCAAAGATTTTCTCCCATTCTGAAGAAAAGATTCTCTTCATGCCATGAATCATTTCTTTTGCTGTGTAGAAGCTCATCTAATTTGAAGAAATTTATTATTTGTTTATCAATTTATTAATTCTTGGTATTATTTCCTGAGCTAGGAGTTCTACTGAGGAGTCACTGCCTATACCTATAAGTTTGAATGTTGTTTCACCAATGTTTTCTTCTAGAAGTTGCAAAGTTTCTAGTTTAATTGCTAGGTCTTTGTTTAATAAATTTATTTTTTTAAATTTTCCAGCTGAAGAGAATATATTATTGAGATTGAGCTTACTGTAGTAAATTTACCTTATAACTCAGTCATATCTTTTAAGATTTTTTTTCTCAGACATATTTTGTAATTCAGTAAGGTTTTCTAAGAAGAGTGCTCAAAATTAGTACCCAAATTTTCATATTCTCTGGACAATCCTATTTGAAAATATTATATAAACTGAGCCAAAAAGAAGGCATCCATTCACAACATCTCAGTGGTTCTTTGAGACTGTGGTCCTTTTGCAAAATATCAATCTAAGTCTTCCAATTTACTAGCTTTAGGATCTAAGTTTTACATCTTAAAATTTTAAGCTTGTTAATAAATGAGGTTTTTTGTTTATTTTAAAATTTATAACTTTTTATTTCTTTTAATTAGTTTACATGACAGCAGAACACTTTTATGCACTTCACTATATCCTAAATAGGTAGGATACAATTTCTCATTTTTCTGAGTGTACATGTAGAATCACACTAGTTATGAGATATATATATATATATATATATATATATATATATATATATATATATATAATCTGTTTAATTCTACTATTCTTCCTATCCTGATATTCCCTCCCCTCCCTTCACTTTCTTCTACCTAAACTAAGGTAACTCTATTCTTCTCTAGTGACCCTCTCCCCCATGTTGTGAATTAGCATTCTCATATTAGAGAAAACATTTGGCTTTGGTTTTTTGAGATTGGCTTATTTTGCTCAGCATGATATTCTCTAACTCCATCCACTTACTGGCAAATGCCATAATTTTATTCTTCTTTAAAACTGAGTAATATTCCACTGAATATATATAGCACATTTTCTTTATCCATTCAGCTATTGAAGGACACCTAGGTTCGTTCCATAGTTTAGCTATTGTGAATTGAGCTGCTATAAACATTGATGTGACTGAATCATGAAGTATACTGATTTCAAGTCCTTTGGGTATAATCTGAGGAGTAGCTGGGTCAAATACCTGGGAATCAACCTAACAAAAAAAGTGAAAGACCTCTACAATAAAAACTACAGAACAATAAAGAAAGACATTGAAGAAAACCTCAGAAGATGGAAAGATCTCCCATGCTCCTGAATAGGCAGAATTAATATTGTCAAAATGGCCATACTACCAAAAGCATTATGCAGATTTAATGTAATTCCATTAAAATCCCAATGACATTCTTCATAATAATAGAAAAGGCAGTCATAAAATTTATTTTGAAAAACAAGAGACCTAGAATAGCCAAAGCAATCCTTAACAAGAAAAGTAAAGCAGGAGGCATCACAATACCAGACCTTAAACTATACTATAGAGCTATAGTAACAAAAATGTCATGGTATTGGCATCAAAATAGACATGTAGATGAAAGAAACAGAATAGAAGACACAGAGACAAACCCACACAAATACAATTATCTCATATTAGAGAAAAGTGCCAAAAACATTTACTGGAGAAAAGATAGTGTATTCAGCAAATGGTGCTGGCAAAACTGGAAATCCATATTTAGCAAAATGAAATTAAACCTCTATCTCTCACCCTGCACAAAAATCAACTCATGGTGGATGAAAGATTTAGGTCCTATAACAGAGACTAATAGAAGAAAAATTGGGGCTAAATATTCACCATGTCAGCCAAAGATCTGACTTCCTTAGCAAGATCCCTAAAGCACAAGAAGTAAAATCAAGAATCAAGAAATGTGATGGATTTAAATTAAACAGCTTCTCCTCAGCAAAGGAAGCAATTAATAATATGAGGAGAGAGCCTACAGATTGGGAGAAAATATTTATCACATGCACTTCTGATAAAACATTAATCTCTGGGATATATAAAGAACTCAAAAAACTTAACACCAAAAAAATAAATCACCCAATCAACAAATGGGCTAAGGAAGTGAACAGACACTTCACAGAAGAAGAAAAACAATCGAACAACAAGTATATGAAAAAGCGTTCAACATCTCTAGCAATTAGATAAATACAAATCAAAACTACACTAAGATTTCATCTCCATTCAGAATGGCGATCATCAAGAATACAGGCAACAATGTTGGCAATGGTATGGGGGGGAAAGGTACACTCATACATTGCTGATGGGACTGCAAATTGGTACAACCACTATAAAAAGCAGTATGGAGATTCCTCAGAAAACTTAGAATGGAAAAAATGAGTTTATGAAGTGAAAATTAAAACATAAATATGTCCTGTGTCTTTGGAAATTATATCTCTTATAACATCTGCATTGCCATGGTTTATAAATGTCAATAAAATTTGAATATATGATTATAAACGATACAAATATTAATATTACTTATCATTTTAAGTGCTTATTTTAATTAAGCCTACATCTTAACAAAAGTATTAACTATATTTTGTTCTCATATAAATTGTTATATAGTTATGTAAACAACAACATACTCTGGGAGTATTTTTCTTAACTTGTTTTAAAGGACATAAAATTTCTTAATTAACCTGGCCACTAGCAGCTGAAAAACTTGTGAGTCATTCAGCTCCTAAAATAAAGTTAGCTGAAATGTGAACTGGAGCATACTCAATAATAAACTATATAAAATCATGTCTAGTACTGTAAATTCAATATTATGAATTTTGTTAATTTAGTAGAGTAAATCCCTTCTCATTGATATCACTATAATTTGTCATGTCTTGCAAAGCTCCCAATCAGAGTTAAAATCCCTTGATAGGAACATCACAGAAAAGTCATTCACTAATATAATTTTCACTAAATTATTTAATAGAGATCTTGTACTATTATTTGAATAACCATAACTGAATAAAAGTTGCAAAGTTATCAGTTATATAGGTTTAAAAGTAAAGTTTACTTATTCATTTCTGTTATTGGCAGGTTAACTATGTTTACTAAAATTTGAACCAAAAAAGCATTAGTATACCATAGATATTAAAAATTATAAACATAAATTTTTAAAAATATAGTTATGTCTATTTTTGTGTTTTTTTGAATCATGAACATATTGCCCTCTTGCCTGAAATTTAAATATTATTGCTATCAAAAATTAAATATGTGAGTTTAGGAAATAACATAATATCTTTGAGCCTCAGATTTCTCATTTCCTCATAAACAAAATATTATAACTAGAAAACAAATACATTATTAATTTATTAAAAACATTAACTGTAGTATCTCATACATGTACTCAATCTATATAGCATATAAAATGTTTACCAGACTTTATTTTTTCAACAATATTGTGATGTTCTAAGAAAAAAAATTCTTCACAAAATGTTTGAAAAATATTGAAGACTGTCCATTCATAAAATTGTGAATAATTTCACTAAGTAATGGATGAGCTGTGACTCTAAGGAAACTATTTCTTACAGACAAAATTTTTACAACTGAAAAATATTTTAACCTAAATTAAATGAAAATTAAAAATTTCAGGATGAGTTCAATAGTGAAAGAAGATATTGTGGGAGGATCCAAGATGGTAGGCCAGAGGGAGGCAGCATTGTGTGTTGCTCTGTAACCTGGAACTAAAGTAGTGGGAATATTGCTTCTCTGTGAGTGATAGAGAACCACCCCCGCACCGGCTCCAGCACAGGGATCACAGCTTAAGTGACTGCACAGGGATACAGGCCTCAGTGTCAGACAAGGACTCACAACTACTGGCCCATGCATGACTCCCGGGTGCCCTAGATGGATCACTGGCATTAGCATCTGGGCAGGGCTCCTGGCCAAACACCCACACAGAAATTCTGGATGTTGCACACCCCACCACTATCCACATGTAGGAACTCCAGCTGCCATTCCCATGTGGACCCCATCTACCAATGTGGGGCTCCCCCAGTCACCTCCATCATGGGACTCTGCAGCCAATGCCATAGTCCCCTACTCACAGTAGCCTACCTGCACCTGGTGACATTGCACAAGCTCTTAAGACAGCTGAGAGCCACAATACTGCAGGCCACTGAGATCATTTTTGAACACATCGCTCAACACCATAGCTCAGCTCCCTGCATCCCAGGTGACACCCCATAGTTGAATGGAGCTGCCTCCATCTTGGGTCACCTTCATTGCCATCTTTAGTGGGGGCAACTTCCAGTTTGGAATAACAGCTGATCAGGTACCATAGTTCCCAACTCCCCACTCCCCACAGCCACTAACCCAGCACAGTGACTTCCCAATATAAAAAAGCTCTTCAAGACAGGTGCACAATCCCCAAAGCACAACCCACAAGACCTCCAGAGAGAAATATTCCCGATTAGGAAGTAGAATGTGGAGAGAGTAAGTGAGATACAGTTTAGAGACTAATTTAGAGACCAGAAACTGTCTCCTCTACAGCTTAGATAAGGAGATAAGACCAGGCAC
Source organism: Callospermophilus lateralis (assembly GCF_048772815.1). Lineage (NCBI taxonomy): Eukaryota > Metazoa > Chordata > Mammalia > Rodentia > Sciuridae > Callospermophilus > Callospermophilus lateralis. The sequence continues at coordinate 28,495,609 of NC_135308.1, forward strand.
CCACATCACATGAACAGGCCCCAAAGGAGATCCTTGGGGTGTAGTCTCCCATTGGGGACCAGATGGTTCCATACCCCACTTCCAGGTGCCCTGCATCCAAGACCAACCCTCCCACCCTAGTAACCTTCACCATCCTGAGGGTGGTATACCAGGTAACAACACACAACCCCACCTATTGGATGAGAAGGGAAGCAGGAAAGATACTAATCCCCAACCATAACAATCTTTTTTTCTTCCTTCAAGATTTTTTTTCTTCTCCCACTCTATTCTCCCACCCTCACAGTCCCAACATAAGTGAAACCAAGTACTTTGCATGAATTAGGATACTCACAACTGGGATGTCTGAATAGTATATTACAGTTGAGTTATATATTCTTTTTTTCCTCCTATTTTCACATGTTTAACTTTTTTTCCTTAATGTTTATGTATGTTTGTTTTATGTACTCCACTGTCTTCGCACTTACTTGTCTACACAAAGTTATTTCCTCTCTCTTCTCCTGCTACTAACCTTCTTCTTTAGATTCCTCTTTCACACTTCCTAAGATATAATAACTCTATATCCTCGTCTTCTACCCCCTCAACATTTCATCCTACACCTCACCCCTGTTCTTTGTCCACCATCAAAAACTGTAAGCCCTTTTGCAAACCTACTGATTATATTGTAGATAATAATTGCACTCACCATTTTTGTATATTATAACCAAACTGTAAATATCTTCATAGATTACTCTTTGGTTTAAAGTTGTATATTGTTTTATTAGGATCTGTTAACATTCTTCTTCCCCTCAAAGGAAATTTATTGGAACTCTGCAGGGGCTCTATAAGCCTATAGGATAAAATGGTAACACCTCAGATCCACAGAGCTAGAAGAAAAGACACACAAACAAGATGAATAGACAAAGGAATAAAGTGCCTCAAATAAATCAAGATATTACATTATAAGAATCCATGGCAAGCACAGCAGAAGAAATTACAGAGAAGGAGTTCAGGATGTACATAATTAAAATGTTCTCTGAATTAAAGAATGATATAAGAGAGCAAATACAGGAAGCAAAAATCATTTAAATAAAGAACTACACAAGCAAATACAGGAAGCAAAAGACTACTTCAACAGGGAGATAGAGGTTCTAAATAGAAATCCTTGAAATGAAAGAAACAATAAACTAAATTAAACGTTCAATTGAAAGCATTACTAACAGATTAGACCACTTGGAAGACATGACCTCTGACAATGAAAACAAAATATATAATCTTGAAAAGAATGTAGACCACATAGGGAAGATGGAAAGAAACCATAGGAAGAACATTCAAAAATATGGGATAGTATATAAAGACCAAACTTAAGAGTTATTGGGGTAAAGGAAGGCACAGAGTTCCAAACCAAAAGAATGAATAATCTATTCAATGGGATTCATATCAGAAAAATTTTCAAACATGAAGAATGAATTGGAAAACAAAATACAGGAGGCTTACAGGATGTGAAATGTACAAAACCATAACAGATCCATACCAAGGCACATTATAATGAAAATGCCCATCATACAGAATAAGAAGAGAATTTTAAAAGCTACAAGAGAAAGGAATCAGATTACATATAGGGGTAAACCAATTAGGATAATGGCAGATTTTTCAACACAGACCCTGAAAGCTAGAAGATCCTGGAACGACATATTTCAAGCTCTGGAAGATAATGAGTGCCAAACAAGAATTTTCTATCCAGCAAAATTAAGCTTCAGATTTGAAGATTAAATAAAAACCTTCCACAAAAACCAAAAAGTTAAGAGAATTTATAGCTAGAAAACTGGCACTACAAAACATACTTGGCAAAATATTTCATGAAGAGAAAATGCAAAACAACAATGAAAACAAACAGAGGGAGGTAGAACACTAAAGGAAAAACCAATCAAAGAAGAAAACCAGAAATAAACAAATATGGCTGGAAATACAAACCATGTCTCAATAGTAACCCTAAATGTTAATGACTTAACCTCACGGATCAAAAGACCTAGACTAGCAGATTGGATTAAAAAGAAAGATCCAACAATATGCTGCCTACAGGAGACTCATCTGATAGGAAAAGACATACACAGATTGAAGGGGAAAGGTTGGAAAAAATCATACTACTTACATGGACTTCAGAAGCAAGCAGGGATTTCCATACTCATATCAAATAAAGTAGACTTCAAGCCAAAGTTTATCAAAAGGGATAAAGATGGACATTACATACTGTTCAAGGTAACCATACACCAACAAGACATAACAATCATAAATATATATTCCTCAAACAATGGTGCAGCTATGTTCATCAAACAAACTCTTCTCAAGTTCAAGAGTCAAATTGACCACAACGCAATAATTGTGGGTAACTTTAACAGACCTCTCTCACCACTGGATAGATCTTCCAAGCAAAAGTTGAATAAAGAAAATATAGAGCTCAATATCACAATTAATATTTTAGACTTAACTGACACATGTAGAATATTTCAACCAGCATTAAGCAGATACACTTTCTTCTCAGCAGCACATGGATCCTTCTCTAAAATAGACCATATACTATACCACAAATCAATTCTTAGCAAATACAAAAAAGCAGAATAATACCATGAATTTTATCAGATCATAAGGGAATGAAATTGGAAATCAACAACAAAATAAAAAATAAAAATTTCTGCATCACATGGAGACTGAACAATATGCTACTGAATGAACAATGGATTACAGAAGACATCAAGGAGGAGATTAAAAAGTTCTTAAAGATAAATGAGACCAGAGACACAATATATCGAAATCTCTGGGACACTATGAAAGCAGTACTAAGAGAAAAACTCATTGCATGAAGTTCACTCCTTAAAAGAAGAAAAAGTCAACAAATAAATAACCTCACACTACATCTCAAAGCCCTAGAAAAAAAAAGAACAAATCAGCAGCAAAAGCAGTAGAAGGCAAGAAATAATTAAAATTAGAGTGGAAATCAATGAAATCAAAACAAAAGAAACAATTGAAAAAATTGACAAAATTAAAAGTTGGTTCTTTGAAAAAATAAATAAAATTGACAGATCCTTAGCCATGCTAACGAAGAGAAGGAGAGATAGAACTAAAATTACCAGCATATGTGATGAAAAAAGGCAATATCACAACAGAAACTACAGAAAGACAGAGGATAATTAGAAATTATTTTGAAACCTTATACTCCAATAAAATAGAAGACATTGAAGGCATCAACAAATTTCTCAAGTCATATGATTTTCCCAGATTGAGTCATAAAGAAATACACAATTTAAACAGACCAATAGCAAGTGAGGAAATAGAAGAAGCCATCAAAAGATTACCAACCAAGAAAAGCCCAGGACTGGATGGATACACAGCCAAGTTCTACAAGACCTTTAAAGAAGAACTAAAACCAGTACTCTTTGATTTATTTCAGGAAATAGAAAAAGAGGAAGCACTTCCAAACTCATTCTAGGAGACCAATATCACCCTGATTCCAAAACCAGACAAAGAAACTTCAAATAAAGAAAACTTCAGACCAATATCTTTAATGAACATAGATGCAAAAATTCTCAATAAAATTCTGGCAAATTGAGTACAAAAACATATCAAAAAGATTGTGTACCATAATCAAGTGGGATTCATCCCAGGGATGCAAGGTTGGTTCAACATATGGAAATCAATAAATTTAATTCATCATATCAATAAACTTAAAGATAAGAATCATATGATCATCTCAATACATAAAGAAAAAGCATTTGACAAAATACAGCACCCCTTTATGTTCAAAACACTAGAAAAACTAGGGATAACAGTAACATATTTCAACATTGTAAAGCCTATCTAGGCCAAGCCTCAGGCCAACATTATTTTAAACAGAGAAAAATTGAAGGCATTCCCTCTAAAATCTGGAACAAGACAGATATGCCCTCTTTCACCACTTCTATTCAACATAGTTCTTGAAACACTGGCCAGAGCAACTAGACAGACAAAAGAAATTAAAGGGATATGTATAGGAAAAGAAGAACTTAAACTAGCTCTATTTACTGATGATATGATTCTATATCTAGAATACCCAAAAAACACCACCAGAAAACTTCTAGAACTAGTAAATGAATTTAGCAAAGTAGCAGGATATAAAATCAACACCCATTTCTGTATATCAGTGACAAATCCTCTGAGAAGGAAATGAGAAAAACTACCCCATTCACAATATCCTCAAAAGAAATAAATAAATTAAATAAGATACTTGGGAATCAACTTAACAAAAGAGGTGAAAGATCTATACAACAAAAACTACAGTACCCTAAAGAGAAATCAAAGAAGACCTTAGAAGATGGAAAGATCTACCTTGCTTTCGGATAGGCAGAAGTAATACCAAAATGACCGTACTACCAAAAGCACTATATAGATTTAATGCAATTCCAATCAACATCCCAGTGGCATTCCTCATAGAAATGGAAAAAGCAATCATGAAACTCATCTGGAAAAATAAGAGACCCAGAATAATTAAAGCAATCCTAAGCAGGAAGAGTGAAGCAGTGGTATCGATATACCAGACCTTAAACAAAAACAGCATGGTATTGGCACCAAAACAAGCCAGTAGACCAATGGTATAGAATAGAGGACACAGAGACTAACCCACAAAATTACAATTATCTTATATTAGAAAAAGTTGCCAAAAACATACAATGGAGAAAAGATAGCATCTTCAACAAATGGTGCTGGGAAAACTGGAAATCCATATGCAACACAATGAAATTAAACCCCTATCTCTCACCATGTACAAAACTTAACTCAAAATGGATCAAGGACCTAGGAATCAAACCAGAGACTCTATGTCTAATAGAAGAAAAATTAGGCCTCAACTTCCTTAATAAGACTCCTATAACACAAGAATTAAAAACCAAGAATCAATAAATGGGATAGAATCAAACTAAAAAGTTTCTTCTCAGCAAAAGAAACAATCTGTAAGGTCAATAGAGAACCTACATCCTGGGAGCAAATTTTTACTCCTCATACATCAGATAGAGCACTAATCTCTAGGGTATATACAGAACTCAAAAAGCTAAACACCAAAAAACAAATAACCCAATCAACAAATGGGCCAAGGACCTGAACAGACACTTCTCAGAAGAGGATATACAATCAATCAACAAATATATAAAAAATACTCATCATCTCTAGCAATCAGAGAAATGCAAATCAAAACTACTTTAAGATATCATCTCACTCCAGCCAGAATGGCAGCTATTATGAAGACAAACAATAATAAGTGTTGGCGAGGATGTATGTGTGGGGGGAGGGCACATTCATACATTGCTGGTGGGACTGCAAATTGGTGGAGCCAATTTAAAAGCAGTATGGAGATTCCTTGGAAATCTGGGAATGAAACCACCATTTTACCCAGCTCTTCCCCTCCTCGGTCTACACCCAGGGACTTAAAAACAGCATACTACAGGGACACAGCCACATCAATGTTTATAGCAGCACAATTCACGATAGCTAAAATGTGGAGCCAACCTAGATGTCCTTCAGTGGATGAATGGATAAAAAAAAAAATGTGGCATATATACACAATGGAATTTTACTCAGCATTAAAAAAGAACAAAATCATGGAGCAGATAATGCTAAGTGAAGTCAGCCCATCCCCAAAAAACCAAACGCCTAATATTTTCTCTGATATAAGGAGGTTGACTCATAGTGGGGTAGGGAGGGAGAGCATGGTAGGAATAGCTAAATTCAAGATAGGGAAAAGTGGTGGGAGGGAAAGGGAGGGGACAGGGTATTAGCAAGAATGATGGAATGTGATGGACATCATTATACAAAGTACATGTATGAAAACTTGAATTGCGTGTCAACATACTTTACATACAAACAGAGATACGAAAAATTGTAGTATATATATGTGTATTAAGAATTGTAATGCAGAGAAGACAGATGAGGCCCTTGAGAGCAGGTGTCTGTTTTTGTTGGTGCTGGGGTCAAACCAGGCATCAGACATAAAGTCTGCTCTGCACAGTCCCCACAGAGACTGAGCAGTGGACCAGGACAGATGCAGCCAGGCCCCTTTGTCCACAGGCAGCTGCAGAGATGATGGGGCTGACTGAACTCTCCATATTGCCCACCAGCAGCAGGACAAAGCGCCCAGGGGCTGAGGACACTGACGCTCACCCACCTTAAGCCAGCCACTGGCCTGGGCTGGGGAACCTGGAGAGCAGGGCTGGGTGGAGCCCAGTGGGGCAGCACCAGGGGCCAGAGAGGCAGAGGGAGCCCTTGGGCTGCGCCAAGTGAAGCCCAGCAGCCTTCACTGGCTGACTGGCGATCTGTGAGAGTACTTCTCACCTGCTCCCCTTCACATGCAACGGCATCAACAAACATGCTAACAACATGAGAGCACGTGTGAACGTGCACATCGTGTCCAGTAGTAAAGTGCAGAATGAAAGTTGAACATGGCATGGTTTCAAAGAAAGTTTTACAAATTATTTTTAAAAAAGCTAATAAGTGAAAGTAATCTTCAGATTTTAAAAATAAAAAAATTTTAAAAAAGAATTGTAATGCAAAAAAGTACATGTATAAAGGCATAAATTGGTGTGAATATACTTTATATAGAGAGATATGAAAAATTATGCTCTGTAAGTGTAATAAGAATTGTAATGCTTTCTACTGCTGTCATGTATGTGAAAAAATAAAATCAATAAAAAAATTTTAAAAATATATACAAAGACAAAAAAGAAAGTATACTCAATAAAACACAAGTATATGAAATGTAGGCTGAGAATTCTAATAGTTTTCAAATTTTTCTGCTGTTTCAATGCACAATATGCTTTTTAGTGAACAGAATTCATTCTCAAAGTCTTCTTTTGGATATTAGCAAAAATATTTTCAATTCTAATATCCAGTTCTGGGATACTGTACATAAAATGTCACTCATTTACTTCTATTGTATTTTTCTATGTATTTTAGTTTTTAAAATTTCTAAAAGGCTATCTTTGATATTTTAATATTCTGTATATAAAACAACTATCTTCAGTACATAATTTTTATTAATTATTAACATATGAGTACATATGTCTAAGACATTTTGGAATACACATGAAATTTGTTATCTTCATGAATCATCTCAAGAGTATAAAGTAGATATTCTTGTATTATATGCATTTCATCTGTGAGAAAATTGAGACTTGGAGTCTTGTCCATGATCATTCAATTAATAGAAACAGAGCAATGAGTAGCTAAACATATATGAAGTATTAAAAGCCATTCCCTCTTAATGGTGAATGCTTAATAAATAGTGTTCTAAAAATAATTTAAATAATTATAATTTTTTTTAAATTGCTATTAAAACCTCATTTATTTGGTTCATAGTCAGACAAATTATTTTGTCTCTTTGACAACATTAGTTGTGAGACTAAATGTTTCAAAAGGAACACATTTAATAGTGGATTTTTTTCAGTGAATCTGTTGAATGACCTCAGAAGATCTATGTAGAAAGCAGAATAAGCCTAGTAGTCAAGGAAGAAATGAAGCCTTGATTAGAAGGGAGAGAATCAAATTCTGTGGCTCTATCAAGAATGAGATTGGTTAAAACTAAATGCTAATAGTATGTGCTATATAATATAATACTCTCTCAACACTGTGGTCATAAGATCATTTGATCCTTTGCTCAAGATAAAGAATGGAGTTATGTAGTTTTCATTCCAGCTTGTTTACTTTCTAGACTTTGAAACATTTTTTTTTCTAAATTAAAAAATACTTACTGAAACCATATGTGTTTGCTAAAAAAATGAATCTTTTATTATATTAAAATATATATGGTTCTCTTTTCTAAGTTCCCAACTTAAATGTCATTCCAATCCCTAAATTTGGACCATCACATAACAAGAGATACAGAAAACACATACAAATCCTCTTCATATATATTTTTTAATGCAGATGGTCTGTCCTTCACTGTTTTAAGTGAGTAGAATGGAAGAGATGGCCAGTTAATACGTAATTAGAGTGCCATACATAGTAACATTAGAATCATCCCTGCCTTGTTGCACTATTGCCCACCACAAGGTACCTTTCATGACCTCTTGTCCAGAGACAATAGGTCACTGAGTTGTAATAACTGCAATTAATCTGAAAGAATGAAGATTCATTTATTCACCTTTTTTCAGAATAAACTTCCTGAAGTTAATTACATGTTTTGCACTAGGTTAAATGTCTTTGCATTTTAAAAGATGACAAAAGTAAAGTTGCATCCTAGCCAAAAATAAAAGTTTTTTGGTGGGGGGCAGAAATTACTGGCATTCAATGGTAAATGTATCTTAAATCCACCTTAGTTTTGTCTGTTTACTTTGATTTTAATCATTAAGTTTATAGAATATATGAGCAAAATATGAGCAAATTCATCTTTAAAGTATGCAACATATTAATGTTTCCAATGACTCCTCTTTATTATTCTCTCCAATTTCTATGCTAAATCGAAAAATATGTCTTTTATGAGTTCTATGAGTTGTAAAATATCAGCATTTCCAGATTTTTATATCCAACAAACCTAGTCTTCAGTTCTTGAAATTCATGATCCTCATAAAAGGAATTCCTTTATTTTTTGTTTGAAATTGGTGTTTGGCTAGAGGTTCCTATGTTACACCAATCTACTTTTCACCATCTATATTATCTAAAAATCTGGAAAGACATATTTATTACATTGGCACTTGCTTTTCAGTACTTGCTCAATTTGAGAACCCAAAAGAGCTGAAAGTGATAGTGTAGATAAAAAAAATATTGATCACAAAATTCATGTTAAGAAACATAAGCCTCAAGAGTCAGCCAAGCTGTGAAGGCAAAATTTAATACACAAAGAATTCTGAAGATTTAGTTTTTCATGTATTCTTTTTAATCTAAGTGACAAAAGAGCCAGAAAAAAAGAGGATCCCACTTCATAGATGAGTGTATCTAGGAGAAATTTACTTTAAACTGTCCATATACATTGCTCTTCCTCTATATTTCTAAGATGTCACACAAGACTTAGCAATACAAAGAACAATGTATACTGTCTCGTCTTACATCCTTGGCTAATTAAATCATTTCTAGATCAAAATTTAATGAGTAATACTAAAACTATTTATAGTATACTATGTAAAAATGCTTTAGGCAAACAGAAGAAAAATTTCATTTTTAAAAATACTGCAGTGTTAATGAGATGGTAGCTGACTTGGAAATAAACATAAAGCTGGCCATTCAATGGTTTCTGGTTTATGTTGTTGTACTTTTAGATTTGCATGGCAGTAGAATTATTTTGGCATAATATAAATACATTGAATATAACTTATTCTAATTATAATCTTATTCTTGTGGTTTTTTCATGATGTGGAGTAAACCTGGACATGTATTAAAATCCTAGGCTAGGAAAGTTTTGTACAATTAATTCTACTCTCTTTCCTAAACCCATTGTCCCACCCTTCATTTCATTCCCTTTTGTCTAATCCAATGAACTTTTATTCTTCCTCTCCCCAACCTCCTGTTTTGTGGGTTAGCATCCTTACATCAGAGAGAACATTTGGCCTTTTTTTTGGTGGGGGGGATTGTGGAGGAGGACAGATTCATTTCACTTAGCATTATATTTCCCAGGACCATCCATTTACCATAATTTACCAAATACCATAATTTCTTTATTCTTCATGACTGAGTAATTTCATTGTGTATATATACCACATTTTCTTTATCCATTCATCTGTTGAAGGACACCTAGGTTGATTCCATTGCTTGGATAGTGTGAATTGAGCTGCTGTAAACATTGATGTGGCTGAAACTCTAGTATGCTGATTTTAACTTCTTTGGGTATACACCAAGTGGTGGGATAGCTGCATCAAATGGAAGTTCCATTCCAAGTTTTCTAAGGAATCTCCATAATGCTTTCCAGAGTAGTTGCACAATTTTGCAGTTCTCCCAACAATGTATAAATATACCCTTTTACCCATATATTCACCTACATTCATTGTTACTTATATTCATTTTTTTTAGAGAGAGAGAGAGAGAGAGGTAGAATTTTAATATTTATTTTTTAGTTTTTGGCGGACACAATATCTTTGTTTGTATGTAGTGCTGAGGATCAAACCCAGGCCTCACGCATGCCAGGCGAGCACACTACTGCTTAAGCCACATCCCCAGCCATTGTTACTTATATTCTTGATAATTGCCATTCTGACTGGAGTCAAATGAAATCTCAGTGTAGTTTCAATTTGCATGTCTCTAATTGCTAGAAATGTTGAACATTTTTTTCATGTTTTTTTTTTTAACATTTGTATTTCTTCTTCTGTGAAGTGATTGTTCAGTTCCTTAGCCCATCTATTGTTTGGGTTATTTGGGTTTTGCTGTTAATAGTTTATAGTTCTTTGTGTAACCTGGAAATTAATGCTCTATCTGAGATGCAGGTTGTAAATATTTTCTCCCATTCTGTAGGCTCTCTATTCACGTTCTTAATGTTTCTTTTGAAGTGAAGTTTTTTTGGTTTGATACCATCTCATTTATTAATTCTTGATTTTACTTCTTGTGCGGTAAGAGTCTTATTGAAGAAGTTGGTTCCTAAGCCAACATGATGGAGAGTTGGGCCTACTTTTTCTTCTAGTAAGCACAGAGTCTCTTGGTCTAATGCCTAGGTCCTTCATCCCCTTTGAGCTGAGTTTGTGCAGGGTGAGAGACAGGGGTTCAAATTCATTCTACTACCTATGGATTTTCCAGTCTTCCCAGGACCATTTGTTGAAAAGACTATCTTTTCTCCAATATATGTTTTTGGTGCCTTTGTCTAGTGTGATATAACTGTATGTATGTATGTATGTATGTTTGTCTCTGTATCTTTTATTCTGTATCACTGGTCTCCATGTCTTTGGTGCCAATACCATGTCATTTTGGTTACTACATCTCTGTAATATAATTTAAGGTCTAGTATTGTGAGGCCTCCTGCTTCACTTTTCTTGCTAAGTATTGCTTTGGCTATTCTGGATCTCTTACTTTTCAAATGAATTTTATGACTGCCTTTTCTATTCCTATGAATAATAATCATTGATATTTTAATAGGAATTGCATTAAATCTGCGCTTTTAGTAGTATGACCATTTCCATGATATTAAGTCTCTCTATCCAAGAACATGGAAGATCTTTCAATTTTCCAAAGTCTTTTTAATTTCTTTCTTTGGTGTTCTGAAGTTTTTATTGTAGAGGTCTTTTGCCTCATTTGTTAGATTGATTCCCAAGCATTTTATTTCTTTTTGGTGAGGCTATTGTTAAGAAAATAATTTTCCTGATTTCTCTTTCAGCCAATATGTCCTTGGTGTATAGGAATACAATTAATTTTTGGTATTGATTTTATATTCTGCTAGTTTGCTGAATTCATTTATAAGTTCTAGAAGCTTTCTGTAGTTTTTCGGGGTCTCCTAAATATAGGATCATGCCGTTGGCAAACAGGGATAGTTTGAGCTCTTCTTTGCCTATTTGTATCTCTTTAATTTCTTTCTTTTGTACGATTCTCTGGCCTGGGTTTCAAGGACTATGTTAAATAGGAGTGGTGAAAGAGCATTCCTGTCTTATTCCAGTCTTTAGGGGAATTATTTCAATTTTTCTCCATTTAGAATGATGTTCACCTTGAATTAGTATTAATAGCTTTTAAAATATTGAAATATGGTCCTATTATCCCTAGTTTTTCTAGTATTTTGAGCATGAATAAATGCTGTATTTTGTCAAATGCTTTTTCTGCATTTCTTAAAATAATCACATGATTCTTCTCTTTAAGTCTATTAATGTGGTGAATCACAATAATTGATTTCCATATGTTGAAACAACCATGCATCCCTGGAATAAACCACACTTAATCATAGTGCACTATCATTTTAATATGATTTTGTATGCATTTTTTCCAGTATTTTATTAAGAATTTTTGCATCTTTGTTCACAGACTGAAGTGAACGTTTGGGAAATAATCTCACCATTCACATGGATCTTGTAAACAAGCAGGGGTTTCTATCCTTATAGCAGAGAAAGTAGACTTCCAGTAAAAGTTAACCAGAAGGGACAAAGAAGGGTATTTCATATTGCTTAAGGGAATTAAACATCAACAAGATAACAATTGTAAATATTTATTCCCCAAACAATGAAGCATCTATATACATCAAACCAACACTTCTCAATTTCAAGAAGCAAATAAACCATGACACAATATTACTGGGTGACTTTAACACATCTCTCTTACCACTGGATAGATCCTCAAAACAAAACCTAAATAAAGAAGCTATAGAACTAAAAAATACAATTAATAATTTAGACTTAACAGACATATGTAGAATATTTCATCCATCAATGACTGAATATACTTTCATCTCAACAGCACATGTATGTTCCTCTATAATTGGCTATATTTTAGGCCACAAAGCAATTTTTAGTAAATACACAAAAAATAGATAATACCTTGCATCCTATCCTATCCAGTTATAATGAAATAAAATTAGAAATCAACAATAAAATTAAAAATAGAAGCTATTCTAACACCTAGAGACTAAATAAAACATTATTGAATGACAAATGAATAGCAGAAGAAATCAGAGATTAAATTTAAAAAATACTTAGAGGTAAATGAGAATAGTAAAGATGCCCTTCAATAGATGAATGGATAAAAAAAAAATGTGGCATCTATACACAAGGGAGTATTATGCAGCACTAAAAAATGACAAAATCATTGAATTTGCAGGAAAATGGATGGCATTAGAGCAGATTATGCTAAGTGAAGCTAGCCAATCCTTAAAAAACAAATGCCAAATGTCCTCTTTGATTTAAGGAGAGCAACGAAGAACTGAGCAGGGGGAAAGAGCATGAGGAAAAGATTAACAGTAAACTGAGATAAGTGATGGGAGGGGAAGGGAGAGAGAAGGGAAATTGCATGGAAACGGAAGAAAACCCTCATCGTTATACGAAATCACATATATGAGGTTGTGAGGGAAAAGGGGGGGAGGGAAAGAACTGAACAACAACAGATGAGGTAGAGAGGGAAGATGGGAGGGGAGGGGAGGGGGGATAGTAGGGGATAGGAAAGGCAGCAGAATACAACAGTCACTAATATGGCATTATGTAAACATTGTGAATGTGTAACTGATGTGATTCTGCAATTTGTATTTGGGGTAAAAATGGAAGTGCATAACTCACTTGAATCAAATGTATGAGAGATGAAAAAACTAAAAAAAAATATCAAAATCTCTAGGACACTGAAGGCAGTGCTAAGGAGAAAGTTCATTGCACTGAGCTCATTCATTAAAAGAATAAAGTCAACAAATAAATAACCTAACAATATATCTCTAAGCCCTAGACAAAGAAGAACAAATCAATATCAAAAGCAATAGAAGACAGGAAATAATTAAAACTAGAGTTGAAAACAATGAAATTGAAACAAAAGAAACAATTTTAAAAATTGACAAAACAAAAATTTGGTTCTTTAAAAAAAATCAATAAAATTGATAAACCCTTAGCCAAGCTAACAAAGAGAGAGAAAAAACTCAAATTCCTAAAATCTGTGATGAAAAAGGAAACATCACCATGGACTGAAATGCAGATGATAATAAGAAGCTACTTTGAAAATCTATACTCTAATAAAATAAAAAATCTTGAAGACATTGACAAATTTGTAGAGACATATGACTTATCCTAATTGAATCAGGAGGACATAGAAAATTTCAACAGATCAATTTTAAGCATTGAAATTGAAGACGCCATCAGAAGCCTACTAAGAAAGCAATGCCAGGACCAGATGTATTCTAGGTTGAGTTCTACCATATCTTCAACAAAGAACTAACACCAATCCTTCTCAAATTATTCCATGAAATAGAATAGGAGGGAACCCTTCCAAAATCATTCTATGAAGCTAGTATCACCCTGATACAAAAACCAGATAAGGACACATCAAGGAAAGAAATATTCAGACCAATATCAATGGCTTCTTTTTAAAACCACAAAAAGATGATGTGAGCACCAAAATGGCAATGATATATAAATGATAATTTAATAATACATATATATATGTGTATATATATATAACAGTGTCCACTCACTAAAGTACATCCTTCTGTTGCATACAAGCAAAACTCCATACAAATTGCAAAAAACAAAATAAGCATATTGTAGAAGAGAATCACGTTTTTAATAAGCAAATACATAGAATGAGTTTTGTCCTCTTTTCTTGCTTTTCCCCAAAGGTAGGATACACTCATGGAACAGCAGTGCAATTCCTGACATCTAACCCTCTCCCTGCAAAAAGAAAAGAAATGGAAAAAAAAAAAAAAGAAGAAGAACCTTTACTCTGTGCTCTGGAAAAGGATAACATGTAATTAGAAGGAATATGAGGGTGGAATTCTTAAGCAGACTGATCAGAGAAGAGATTCCATAATGCTGCATCTGAACCATTGAGGTCTCCGGCTCAAAACTGAGCTACACTTGTGCAATATAGATAAGAAAAGCAAAGGTTTGGGGAACTGAACTGACAGCTCAACAACCACACACAAATGGTGAGATGGAATTGGTCGTCAGAACAAAAATGAGTTTATTGTACAAAATATCCATAGTTAATAACATTTTAAAACTATCAACATTCTTAAGTATAACAGAAACCAGTATCCACTCAATATCATTCAAAATGTCCATTTAGCAATCTAAATTAACTTTACAAATGAAAGCCAGGAAAAATGTGATCACTTCTCAAATGAAAGAAATTTAACTGATTTCAAAGTCAAGATGACTTTAGAATTATCAGAAAAATCATATAAGGGAGAAGTTATAGCTGTGCTCTACCTGAAAATATGCAACTACATTCAATTTCAAATAACTGGGATATAGAAGTTTTCTTAAATAGAAAAATAATGTAAAAGAACCTAATACAAATTTTAGAACAAAAAAAAATTCAATATTTAAAATTTAAAAATTCACCAGATGGAACCCGTAGCAAAATAGGAAATGACAAAGGAAAGAGTCAGTGAATTTGATTAAAAAAAATTGTCCAATAATGAAAACAAAGAGAAAAACATTAGAAAATAAAGAATAGAGTTTTAGATAGCTGTAGGACAACATTAAAAAGTCATATGTGTGTCACTGGAGTCCCCCCAAAATAAAGAGATGATATTGGGCAGAAAAATGTTTGAAAAAATAATTGTAGAAACCTCAAAAAATTACATTTAAAATTTTTACTACCTAGGATAATCAACCATCATCAAATAAAAATCTAAAAGAAAACTCCCTCTAAGCCTACTAATACTGAAAAACAAAGATAAAGAAAAACACTTTGAAAACAAAGAGAAAAATGACACATTAAATATGAACTAAGGAATTCTCATCAGTAACCCTGTCCACCAAAGGCAGTGGAATACCTTTAAACTATGAAAGAAAAGAACTGTCAGCTAAGAATTCTACAACTGCTATAGAATTCATTCCTTCAGGAATGAAAGTGAAATAAAGATTCTCTCAAAAACAACTAAGAAAATTGGTTGCCAGAATATCTGCTTTACTATTAATACAAAATCAAAATTTTTCAGGCTGGAGAGAAATAATAAAAAAATAAAATATGAAACCTTAAGCAATAAAACAAGAGTAACAGGCTAATAAATATTGGAGTAAACATAATAAACTGATTTTCCCCTTAAGTTTTCAAAAATAGGCATGATTATTGAGACTAAAACATGACATTGGCTGGTAGGAGTTTAAGAGTATATCTATATAATGTTCTATTATATAAAGTTCAGTAGGAGTGTGTGCTATAAAATGACCTATGTAATTGATTGATTGCAGGATTTCTACATTTTATAGGAAATGAAAGAATTTAGCAGTATTAATTCTAAACTGTGAAAGGATAGGGAAGCATACTGTAGTTTCTACAGAATATGGGGGGAAATGTAAAGAGATATGGCCACAAAGGCATAAATTTAAAAAAAAAATACTAAGAAAAAATAAATTAGTAAGTAATCAGTCAATCAAAAGAAAAAGGCAGGAAAGTGAAGACATAAGAACAAAAATAGAATAAGAAAAACAGAGCGAAGAAATTAGATGATGGGTCTAAATCCATGCATACCAAAAATTATAGTAAATATTAATAAACACTGTAATTAAAAGGTAGATATTGAGTATGGCTCTAATGTTTTTCTCCCCCTCAGAATTCATGTTGAAACTCAATCCCCAATGCTATGGCATTAAAAGTTTTGGCGTTAAGTGGGTAATTGAGTCAAAGTAGGTTCTGACTTCATGACTGGGATTAAGTGCCCTTTTAAAAGGACTCAATAGAAGGAGGTCACCCCTTTCTTTGCCCAGGTCCATACCTCTCATCATGAGAAGACTCAGCATTTCTCCTCTCAGGAGGATGCAGCTATATGGCACCATCTTGGAAGTGGAAAACTGCGCCTTTATCAGACATTGAACTTGCCAGTATCTTGATGTTGGATTCCTAGCCTCCAAAACTGTTAGGAATAAATTTTTGTTCTTTGTAAATTAACCAGTGATACTTTGTTTTAGCAGCACAAATGGACTAAGATAGACCAACTCAAAGTGAATAAAAATAAGGAAGACCTCAACATATGCTGCTTAAAAGAAACAAATGTATAACATAATATGGATTTCAAGTGAAGTGGGAAAAAAGGTGCATGAAAAACAACAACAAAAAAAAACTGGAGTGGGAATTTCAATATAACATAAAATAGACTTCAAAACAAAATTATTACCAGATACAAAAGAGAATTCAATGATAGCTGCACGCAGTTACAATTATCAAAGAATATAATTGAATAGGACATTTAGATAATTCCACAATTTTGTAGTAGATTTTAGTTCTATACTCTCAGAAAACTAGATAAAAATATAAGTGAAGTTTTATGTGATTTGAAAACAGTCTAATTTTGCCTACTTGAAAATTTTACCACCTTACTGATGTAATTTATATACCATAAAATTTGACTATGGAAAATGTGCGGTTCAGTGGGTTTTGGCATTAGCCAGTTTTGTGACTACCACCAAAATGCTTTGAACATATTAACGCTCACCAAAAGAAACTCCATACCCAGTAAAAGATATTCCCTGATTCCTAACCCCAGGCAACCAGAAATCTATCAACAGATTTGCCTATTCTGAACATTTCAAATAAAAGGATGTAAACTCACAGATCAGTGATTTAATTACTGTGAGAGTATCCAGAAATTTGACAGTAAAATCTGAAATTGAAACTGCCAAGAAGAGTTGTATGAGATCACAGTCTTCCCTGGGTATGAGGAAAGCTATATTATGTCCTAATCTCTATGCAGTCAGGAGCCATCAGAACAGGACATGAAGAAAGTATGAAACATTGCCAGGCTGTATTTGATCCATCAACAAGACGGACTCTACATGGGCACTAGGAGCACAACCTCTGAGGAAATCATGACTGAGAAAGAAGTATTCTGACTCTGGGGCAACTCTCAAGTTTTTCCAGTCTTGAAAATAATATCACATACATCTCTAGCATTCATCAAGACTGTGAATTCCAAGGCTGCACTTTCTCTGCAGCGAACAAGAAGCAAGACTTGAATCTACTAGTCCTTGATAAAACATAGTACTGGGTTTAATCCTCAATACCCAAAACAAAACAAAAAATGCCAGGTGTGGTGGCTCATACCTGTAATCCCAGAAGCTCTGGGGGCTGAGGCAGGAGGAGCAGGAGTTCAAAGCCAGCCTCAACAAAAGTAAGGTGCTAAGCAACTCAGTGAGACCCTAATCTAAATAAAATACAAAATAGGGCTGGGGACATGGCTTAGTGGTCAAGTGCCCCTGAAATCAATTCCTGGTACACTCCCAAAAGAAACCCACAAAGGAAAAAAACATGGATCACAGAAAAATCTCACAATAGAAATCAGAAAATAATTTGAACTTAATTATAATGAAAAAAACAATATAAAAGATTATGTGATGAAACATAAACTCTACTTTGTGAAAAATGTATAGACTTATTGCATCTGTTAAAAAAGAATAAAATGGAGAGTGACATCAGCAAGATTAAAGAATAGAAAGCCCCAGACATCCTTCCCCAAAGAGTTACAGATTTCAACAATGAATGGACCAGTTGCCTCTAAGAGAAATTCACAAACCTAGTAAGAGGTTCTTGCACCCTAATAGAAAGAAAAGTTTATCAAAACCTAGAGGGAAAATTCCCAGCACTCTCTCAACAGCACCCAGAGCACGATTAGGAGGAAATTACAAATTTCTCCTGGGGAGGAAAATAATTATAATTTTCATCTAATGTTCTGATTTAGGGAGGGGGACTTCTGAAGAACTGTTTTTGTATTTTCTAAATCCTACTACAGATGCTTTTGAACTTAAAAAGGATATGTACCAATAAGCCCATTTACATTGAAAATGGCATGTCAAAAATGATTGAATGAACCTAACCTACCAAACATCATAGCTTTAGCAACACATACACAGTAAAATATTGGTTGTTTACTTTTATAGTCATGTGACTGACTCAGAGCTGTGGCTTGCTGCTGTTGTCCAGCATCCCAAGACATGTCTTAATATATAACATAAGCCTAGGAAAAGATCAAAATTAAAAAATTGGAAGTATGTTTTCTGCTAAATATATGTTGCTGTCATAGTATTATAAATTTGGAAAAAAAAGTAGTAAATCAAATCATGTAAGTCAAGAACCATCTGTACTAAGAGGAATGAGTATGTGTGCCACAGCAGGGCCAATAAGAAAAAAGGTAATCCCTGTGCCTGAGACTGCAGTACCAAAAGTAGATCCTAGGTGGAGTACCAGTGCTGTGATTCACATCCACCAGAAAGGTTGCATGTGTCTCAAACAAACACCATGGGGAAGGCCTGAGTAGAAATTGCCAATGGAATATTCACATGCAAAAATAAGAAACTAGACTCTTATCTGTCATTACATATAAAAACAACTCAAAATGGATTTGGTGACTTTAAGGTAAAACCCTCAAATCACAAAACTACTGAAGAAAACTGAAGAAACACTTCATGACACTGGTAGGGGCAAGAGTGTTTTGTATAAAACTTAAAAAACACAAGAAATGAACAAAAAAGACAATGGGTTTACATCAAACTAAAAAATAAAGCACAGCCAAGAAAACAATCAAAGCATGAATAAAAAACCTACAGAATATGAGAAAATATTTGCAAAATAGATATCTGATGAGGAGTTAATAACCAATATACAGAAGAAATACAAATAACTTTTAAAAAATTCATTAAAAAATTGGCAAAGTCAGGAGCTGTGATGCACACCTATAATCCCAGTGGCTACGATGGCTGAGGCAGGAGGATTGTAGTTTGAGGCCAGCCTCGAAACTCAACAAGGCCCTAAGCAATTTAGTGAGGACTCTGTCTTATAATAAAAAGGTCTGGGGATGTGGCCCAGTGGTTAAGCACTCCTGGGTTCAATTCCTGGTACTGCCCCTGCCTCAACAAAAAGGAAAAAGACCTGAATAAACATTTCTTAAAGGAAGACATACAAATGGATAACAAGTATATGCTCAACAACACTGAACATTGGGGAAATGCAAATCAAACTACAATGAGATATCATTTTACATCAATTAAAATGGTTATTATAAAAAAAAAACAAAAGATAGCATGTGACAGTAACAATATGGAGAAAAGGAAACCCTTGCACATTGTTGTTGGGCATGTAAATTAACACAATCATTATGGAAAACACTATGGAGTTTCCTCAAGAAATTAAAAACAGCACTATCACATGATCCCATAACTTCACTGCTGACTATATGAAATTTTGCTAGTTTGTTGAAGACATCCTGCACTCTATTCACAATAGTCAAGACATGGAATCAACCTTAGTGTCCCTTACCTTATGATCATATAAAAATATATGGTACATATGCACAATAAAAATATTATCTAATCATAAAAATAATGAAATCCTGTCATTTGCAAGAATACAGATGAACCTGGAGTACATTGTGACATGTGAAATAAGCCAGACCCACTCTGAGAGACAAATACTCCATGATCTCATTCTGTGTGAAATCTAAAAAGTAGATCTCATAGATCATAGAAATCAAGAGTAAAACAGTAGTCAAGTTTAGGGAGAAAGGGAAGAAGTTGCCCAATAAATATAAAGTTATATTTAGATAGAAAGATTAAGTTCTTGTGCTCTATTACCCAGAAGAGCAACTACAGTTAACAATAATATATTGAATATTTCAAAATAACTAGAAAATTGTGAATGCTCTCACCACAAAGAAATGATAAATGATGGAGAAGATGGATATGTGTATTTCCTTGATTTGATTATAACACAATGCATACATGTATGTAACCCCCCAAACAATATAATTATTATATGTCAAGTATAACTAAAATAAAACTTCATGAAAAACTGTCACAAGGGACAAAGAAAGACATTATGTAATGATAAGGGAGTAATTAATAAGGAAGATGTAACAACTATAAAAATGCATGTACCTAAAATTAGAACTCCCAAATAAGAAATATTTAGCAAACTGAAAGGAGAAAAAGACAGCAACACAATAATAGTAGGCAATTTCAATACCTATTTTCAGTTATTGATAAAACAACTAGATATGTGATCAACAGAAATACAGCATAAAATATTATATACCAATTAGACCTAACAAACAAAGCAAAATACTCTACTCAAACATTGCAGAACACACATTCTTCTCAAGTACACATGGAACATTCTCCAAGATACACCAGAGATTAACCACAAATCAAGTTTTAACAAATTTAAGAAGATTTAAATCATACAAAGTATGGTCTCTGACCACAATGGAATGACACTAGAAGTCAACAAAAGAAAAACAGAAAAATCCACAAAAATGTAAAAATTAAACATTGCACTCTTATACAAACAAGTCAAAGAAAAAAATCACAAGAGAATTTAGAAGCTATCTGGAGAAAAATGAAAACAAAAACACATACCAAAACTAATGAGATGCAGTGAAAGCAGTACTAAGAGAGATATATACAGCAGTAAAACATTTAAAAACAAAACAAAACAAAATCTCATAACCAAACCTAACTTTAAAACTAAAGGATCTGGAAAAAGAAGAATATGCTTAAACAAAAGTTAGCTGAAGAAAAAATATAATAAAGGTTAGAAAATATATAATAAATAAAATAGAGTAGAAAAATATCAGTAAAACCAAGACTTGTTTTTTTAATG
Organism: Callospermophilus lateralis; assembly: GCF_048772815.1. Taxonomy (NCBI): domain Eukaryota; kingdom Metazoa; phylum Chordata; class Mammalia; order Rodentia; family Sciuridae; genus Callospermophilus; species Callospermophilus lateralis. The sequence continues at coordinate 28,516,798 of NC_135308.1, forward strand.
GATAAAATCAATAAACTCTTTATATCTATTTGTGCATTTTTGGTAAATTGTGGTTTTGTGGACAAAGTTCATACTTCATTTCACAACATCTAAGCTTTCTAGATGTCCTGAGGTGACAGTGAATCATAAAAAGTAGTGCTAGTGAATTAGCCAACTTGTAAAGATCTTTTTGTTATAATTGATAGAAAAGATATATCTTGGACATGGAATTGCTTTATCTCTGGATATTGTGTATCAGGACTTGTTCATTAAGCTGGCAGCAGAAGGGCCCAGGGAAACACAAGGAAAGATGTGAGCAAGTGTTCAAAGATTGACATTTTGATGTAAGCCATTGGGGTGTGTGCATCTTCTGGTTGTACTATAGGAATACTTTAATTCACTGGGACTATGCATTCTTGCTAATATTTTAGCAGTAGAAATTTGGTAATGAAACAAGCATGGTGTATTCTGTTGCTGTTTCATTTTAAATTGAGCATTAAAGGAATGAATTGTTTTAGTTGCAACTCTGCCAATATGTCTATCTAGAGGCCTGTTGCCATTTCTGTCTTCAGTGAAATTTTTGTCCCCAAGAAAGAATAACAGTTTGAGTTGGTATAGTGAATTCTTGGTTACCAAAAAATACTCAGGTAGCTTCAGAATTTTGAATGGTGAATATTCATGATGTGTGGAAAAGCATGACACATACCACAATCTCAATCACACAAAATGGGATATTGTGTATATATGCACACAACCTAGAGGGACATGTCCAACTAAGCTGCTTGTGACTGGGTGATTTTGTTCCTTGCTTGTGTTTTTATTTTTCCTGTAATATACAATTTATTTTTAAAAAATAAAAAATTATTTTAAAAAACTCTTAACCAAGAGATAAAGCAGACTCAAATAATATTAGAAGTGAAAGAAGAGATATTAATCTTTTGTCACAAAAGATAATACAAGGCATTATATGAACAATTAAACACAAACCCAACATACCGAATGACTAGAAATAAATGAATACATTCCTAGAAACATACAACTCATGGAAGACTGAACTACTAAGTAGTAAAAAATAAGTCTTGCAAAAGCTCCAATGAAGAAAACCTCAGGATCCAGTAGCTTCAGTAGAGAATTCTACCAATCATTTTAAAAAAGAACACTAATTCTCAAATTCCTCCAAGGAATTGAAACACAGGTACATTTTTTAAAAATCACAAAGTGAAAATGAAATGTTATTAAAGGACTTCAAATTATCAAAAGATTTTGAAAAAAATCAAAATTGGAAGACTTGTATTTCCTGCCTTTCAAACACACTATAAAGCAACAGTAATCAAGATAATGTAAAACTAACATAAAGACAGCTATTTAGACAAATGAAGACAATAGAGGACAAATAAAAATTAAAATCCCAGTCAAAATCAAAAGTTAATAATTATTGGCAAAAATACAAAGAAATTGAAATCTTTATATAACTGCTGGTGATATTGTAAATAGCTATAGCCATTTTAGAAAACAATGTATATGTTCTTTAAAAAAATAAAAATAGAATTACCATATGATCCAGTAATCCCACGTCTGGGTATTTATCCTAAAGAATACACAACAGAATCTTGAAGAGATATTTGCATCCCTATATTCAAAGCAGCACTATTAACAATATCCAAAAAGTAGAGGCACACCATGTCTATCAGCAAATGAAGGAATAAAGATAATGTGGTATGTACATAACAATAGGATATTGTCAACTTTTAAAAATAGGAAATCCTGTCAAATTCTTTAACATGGATGAACCTTATGCTGAGTGAAATTAACCAGTCACAAAAAGATATGATATATACTGTATTATCCGTTCCTATGAAGTACATAAAGTAGTCAAAATCATAAAAGCAGAAAGTAGAAAAGTGATTTACCAAAGGCTAAAAAAATGAGGAAGGGTGAATTAGCATTTACAGGGCTCAGAGCTTCAGTTATAAGATGAAAAAGTACTAGCTAGTTACCTATTGCACAACATTGAAAATATTAACACTACTGAAATATATGTATAAAATTGTTAAGCTAATAAGTTTAATGCTAAATGTATCTTGCCACAATAAATTAGAAAAACTAAGATTGAAATTTAAGCCTCTTTTTAAGGAGGCTAAAAAAATATTTTAAATTGAACTAAAAAAATCTAAGAAAGGAAATATTAAAAATAAAAGTATGAAATAGAAAGCACATGTATAATACAGATAAAGTCAATAGATCATCACTTGGAAAGACTAATAAAGTTTGAAAATTCCTAGTAAAATAATAGATAAAAGATAAATAAAACAAAAAGTCTTAATATCAAACATTGAAAAAGGTACATCATTATATATCTTACAGATATTAAAACTATAAGGCAGTCCACACAAAAATCTTCACACAGAAATTTATAGCAGCTTTATTCACAGTTGCCCAAACTTAAAAGATGTTCTTTCCTTTTCCTTTTTCTTTTTTTCTTTACTTTCCACATATGAGCAAATATCTGATACTTCTTTTCTATACCTGATTTATTAACTTGATGTCTTCCAGTTCCATTAATTTTCCTGCAAGTGACAGTATTTCATTCTTCTTTATGGCTAAATGATACTCCATTGTGTATATGTATAATATTTTCTTTATTCATTTGTCTGTCAGCAGGCATCCAGGATAAATTCATATCTTTGGCTATTGTGAGTAGTGCAGCAATAAACATGGGTATGCAGGTCTTTCTTTCATATTCTGACTTCATTTTCTTCATATACATACCCCAGGAATGAGATAGCTGGATCATATGGTAGTCCTATTTTTGGTTTTTTGATGAACCTCCCTACTGTTTTCTATGCTAGGTGTACTAATTTATATTTTCACCAACAGTGTGTAAAGGTTTCTTTTCCCCACAAGTTTACCAGCATTGGTTATTTATTTTTTTTTTTTTGCGTTTTTGATGATAGCTATTTTAACTGGGGTAAGTTGAAATCTCATTGCAGTTTTGATTTGCCTTTCTTGCAAAAAAAACGAAGGATTTTCTTACCCAATATTAAGTCATAAATTTACAGTAATAAGCCAGTGGGCTGTTAGGCAAGGTTTGATAAAAAAGATATTTCTGGATCAGAACAGCACATTTGGAAACAAATCCCACACATATATGGCCACCTGACTCATAATATATGTAGTGCTACAAGGCAGTATGGAAAGGATAAATATTTTGTCAATAAATGTTGCTAAAAAAGCTGGATATTCACAAGGGGAAAATGTAATAATTTTAATACTCATTTCACATCATACACCCCAAAAAAATTTCTGGTGAAATTTACTTTACATGTATAAGCTAAAACTCTAAAGTTGTAGAAGAAAACAAACAACAATGTCTTTTTGACTTTGCAACTTTTTAAATTAAACAACATCTTGTAAACAAAGGAATAAAAATGAACTATTGGTTGCACCAATATGCAGTCCCACCAGAAATGTATGACTGTGCCTTCTCGCCCACATCCTTTCCAACACTTTTTGTTGTCTGTATTCTTGATAACTGCCATTCTGACTGGCATGTAATGAAATCTTAGAGTAATTTTAATTTGCATTTCTCTAATCAATAGAGATGTTGAACATTTTTTCATATATTTGTTGATTCATTGTATTTCTTCTTCTGAGAGTGTCTGTTCAGCTTCTTAGCACATTTATTGATTTTTGGTTTTTTTGGCATTAAGTTGTTTGAGTTCTTTATGTTTCCTGGAGATTAGTGTTCTATCTGATGTGTGTGTGGCAAAAATTTGCTCCCAAAATGTAGGGTCTCTCTTCACCTCACTGATTATTTCTTTTGCTGAGAAAAGCTTTTTAGTTTGAGTCCATCCCATTTATTAATTCTTTATTTTATTTCTTGCACTAGAGGAGTCTTGTTAAGGAAGTCAGGGCCTAATTAAATGTGATGAATATTTGGGCCTTCTTTTTCATCTATTAGGTGCAGAGTTTCTGGACTAATTCTTAGGTCCTTGATTCACACTGAGTTGAGTTTTGTGCATGATGAGAGATAAGGGTTTATTTTCATTTTGCTACATATGGATTTCCAGTTCTCCCAGAACCATTTATTGAAGAGGCTATCTTTTCTCCAATGTATGTTTTTGGCTCTTTTGTCTAGTAAGAGATAACTTTATTTATGTGGGTTTGTCTCTGTCTCTTTTCTTCTGTACCATTGATCTACATGTCTATTTTGATGTCAATACCATGCCATTTTTGTTACTATAGCTCTGTAGTATTGTTTAACGTCTGGTATTGTGATGCCTCCTGCTTCACTTTTCTTGCTAAGGATTGCTTTGGATATTCTGTGTCTCATTCATTTTTTCAAAATGAATTTCATGATTGCTTTGTCTATTTCTATGAGGAATGACATTGGAATTTTAATTGGAATCACATTGAATCTGTATAGCACTTTTGGTAGTATGGCCATTATGTAGCCACATCAAAGTTTATAGCAACTCAATTCACAATAACTAACCTGTTGAAATAACCTAGATGCCCTTCAATAGATGAATGTATAAAGAAACTGTTGTATATATACACAATGGAATATTACTCAGCATTAAAAGAGAATAAAATTATACCATTTCCAGGTAAATGGGTGGAGATGGAGAATATCACACTAAGTGAAGTAAGCCAATCCCAAAAAAACAAAGGCAAAATGTTCTCTCTGATAAGTGGATGCTGATCCATAATGGGGTGGGGAGAGGATAGAGAAAATGCAGAAACATTGATTGGGAAAGGGGAGGGAGGGGAGAGGAGGGAGTATGGAAGCAGGAAAGATGATGGAATGAGATAGACATCATTATCCTAGGTACATGTATGACTACACATATGTGTGATGCTACATCATGTACAATCAGAGAAATGAAGAGTTGTGCTGTAGTTGTTTACAATGAATCAAAATGCATTCTGCTGGGCTGGGGATGTGGCTCAAGCAGTAGTGCGCTCACCTGGCATGCATGCGGCCTGGGTTCGATCCTCAGCACCACATACAAACAAAGATGTTGTGTCCGCCGAAAACTAAAATATAAATATTAAAAAATTCTCTCTCTCTCTCTCTCTCTCTCTCTCACTCTCACTCTCTCTCTTTAAAAAATGCATTCTGCTGTCATATATACCTGATTAAAATAATTAATTAAAAAAATAAATTAATTGAAAAAATAATAACTGTGTAAATGAAAAAGAGATTAGTAGAGAGAAGAAAGCAGTAGAAAGGGAAAGGAAAGGGGGAAAAGAGGTACTGGGGTATGAATTAGAATAACATATTCCATGCATATATAATTATGTCAAAATGGATTCTACTATTATGTATAACTAAAAAGAACAAATAAAAAAGAAAAAACTCTAAAAAAAAAAAAAAGAGAGTATCAGACAATGAGTGATATGATGCAGAGGTGCTTAACAAAGAAATATATTCAAATGGCCAAACATACTCAATGTCATTAACCCTTAAAGAAATGCGAACTAAACCCACAATGAAATATTAATATATACTAATGAGAACACTAATATGAAACACTTACACTCATACATGTACACATGTACAAATAACAATAACAAACATAAGTGAAGATTTATAGTAATTAAACAACTTATGCACTGTCCTTGGGAATCAAAATTGGTGCACTGTCTTGGGAAGTCAGTGTTAGTTTTGGCTTATTCTAAGGTCTGATACAGCAATTTTGCTCCTACTAATATACTAAAAATAAGTGGACATATGCTTGTTGTAGTTTTATTTAAAACAGTCACTTCAATGAATGCCAACCTAGCTTAAATCTCTAGGGTTACAGATAACAGAACAGCAATTATTTTGGGGAGAATAATGACATTACACCTTTCCCAAGGGAATAAGGGAAGTTTCTGTGATATTGATTATTTTCTAAGTCTATTTGGATTGGTGGCTATACAAGTGCATTCACATTATAATTTATTAGATCTCCATCTTTAACCCATTCTATACTCTGCAACAACAAGTTTTTTTTTAAATAAAAATAAAATAAATAAACAAAATCTTGAGGGAGCATTATATATGCTATTGATACTTCCATTATAAAAGTGGACAGTCCAAAAGTGAGATAGACAATTTACAACTGTCTGTAAAAGATTATAGTTTCATTTATCATTAATAATTAGTTTAGAATATAAGCTGGTTCTGAACTCCAGACTCCTAGAGGAGTATATGGAAGAGAATCAATTTTAAAATAGTTTATAAACTAGTAAACTATAACTTCCAATCACTATTTTTCAAAGAGTTTAACCGTTCTTTTTTGTACCTTATTATTGTGCACAAAATACAAGCATTTTCATAATTAACTTGTACTGAACAATGTTTTCATATCAGGCCTATAGTGCAAATATGATCATATGTATGGATTACATTCATAAATATTTATATGCAATTAACACCTAATAGGATTCAGAAGAGTATGACATTTAAAAACACAAACATTTTGAATAGTGGAAAGAAATCATTGAAAATCCTATATTCACTACTATGCAGCTACTGAAATGGGCAAATTCTTAATCTCTCTAGGTTGCAGAAATAGTGGTTTAAGCTTGGGCTGTTCACTTAGTCTCTCTGCTTATGAGGCAAGCTATCATAAAACAGCCTACCTAAGATAGTCACTGAGGTTGGCTCTAAATCTAATACACTAATTTAAATGTAAATTTAAAAAGACTCTCTTTTTTAAAAAGCATCTCAATCAGACTTTTTATTACTGACTGATATAGGAAATGCCTCATTTCCTCCATAACCTGCTTGACTGATTAAATTATAAATTAATTGAAAACAGATGACTATTTCTGGCTTGCCCAATATCAAATGTATTGACTTTTCTTTGCTTGGGTAAGTTTTGCTTAGTATCCTCCAAGCTACAATTAATAAAACATCACTTAGACTTTCCCAGACATATTAATCACATTATATATTTTTTTCTGCCTAAAGAGACACCAATTTATAAAGGATAGCTGTAAATAGAAGAGAGTTAATTACGCCTAACAATCCACTTTTTAGATTTATAGGAAAGTGTATACTAATGCTATAATCTAGTATGATTTGTGTTTTCATTATATTCTATTAAGGAAACTTTTAAAATCTCATTTTAAAAAAGACAAAATAGACTATTTTACATTTAAATTATTTCAATTATAATTTTTGAATCTTTTTTAGAAATTAGATATTTTCAAAGTACAATTTGACAGAAATAAAACATGTTAATATTAAATGCAGAACAAATTTAAACAAAGAAAATATATAATTATCTTAGTCAGCAAAGGATGTTCAACAAAATACCCTAGACTTAATTGCTTAAATTTATTTCTTGTAAGAAATTGTTATTTTTTACAATTCTGGAGTCTGGGAAGTCTAAGGTACCAGCTAATTGGCTCCCCATCAAATTTTCTGCCTGGCTTTTGGATGGCTGACTTCTTACATGGAAGGGCAGGGATGAAAAGAGACTGGTCTCTCTTCCTCTTCTTAAAAGGACACTATTTCCATATTGGAGTCCTCATCCTCCTGACCTCATTTAAACTTAATTATCTCCCAGAGACCCTATCTCCAAATACCATCATACTGGGGGTTAGGACTTCAAAATGAATTTTGTGTGGACACAAGCATCTAAACAAAAAATAAAGATTTTATAGAGATATAAAAATTTCTAAGCAAAAAGACCAGTATACAGGAAATAACAGGGAAAATGAAAAGTAACAAATTTCTTCAGAACAGACTAAGTGAAGCATGTAATGTGAGATAAAGCTGAAAACACAGTGTTTGATCAAATTGTGAAGAAATTTTTATGATACATAAAGGAAACTTTGTCCCTCAAGCCATAGATAGTCACCAAAGATCAGAAAAGGAATCAAAGATCAAAGCAGTACTTTATGAAATTTTAATTTGATAGAATGTTTGAAATATATTGATGGAAGAATTTTCTGAATTTTCCTATTTTCCTGTTGCCTATGCATATTCTAATCATTCCCAAATATTTATTTATAACCCTTTTACTCTCACCCAAATTATAGAAATGAAGTAGAAATGACTGCTTATCTTTCAGGTCTTTCAAGTTCAACATATACAAAACTTACACATTACACTCCAACTCTTCTTCTGACAATATTTTCTGTTATTCTTAATAATGCTCCCATCTGCATTGCCACATATCTAGGAATCTCAGCCCCATTAATAAATTTCCAATCTTGTTTTTCCTGTCTTCTAAATCCTTCTCCAGTCTAATCCTGTGGTCTCCATTTCCACATTACTATGACTAACCATGTCTTCTAAAGATGTTTGAAGAACTTTACCCTTAATCCATGTTATCCCCTGCTGCACCCAAATTTTAAAATAAAAAAATAAGTAAACAAACAAAAGTTTGAGTGAACAGATCTGTTCATGACACTGTTCAGATCCTTTAAGTCTCTTCAGTCTAAAAGGGAAAGTTATGAACTTTAGAATCTCACATAAGCATACCAATATTCAGTTTACCCACACTTCAAGATGGGCCACACAACAACCAGCAGAGACCAAGGTCATTTAGAATGGATTCTGTCTCTATATAGCTAGTGTAGGGTAAGGATTGTTAAGGTCTGTAAACAAGTCAGGATGGCGCCTGGCATTTTCCCAGAGGGAGTGGTTTGTGAAGTAACGCCAGGGAGCCATTAAGTGTGGAGATTCCTTATTGGTTGACTGCTGTATCTAGTTTATGTTAATTAAGATAAGCTGTGTGAAATGTATATATACCCCTCCTGTCCTACAATAAATGGCTCCCACTCCTGCTGTATTAATGTACACAAGTTGCTCATTAACCCCCCCCCCCCCGCCCCGGTTATTTTGCTGCAGCTGGACTGCGGCAAAGGATATTCATCAATCAGCTTTATATGATCCCTGAATGTAAGACCTCTACCTCTTCTTCAGCCTGTGTTCAGCTGCTTCTACTTATTCACTTGTTACTCCAACATGTGCAAATACTAGAAAGTTCAGAGCTTCCAAACTCGCTTTATAGTCCAAAAAAATTATTTTATCGTATATCAGAATGTGCATTTCAAAACATTGATTTTCTTTTCTTCCTTTCTTTTTTTTTTCAGGGGGAGCAGAGGTACCAGAAATTGAACTGAGGGGTGCTTAACCACTGAGCCACATCCCTGACCTTGTTTCTTTAAATTTTATTTAGAGACAGGATCTCATTGAGTTACTTAGCTCCTCTCTAAGTTGCTGAAGCTGGCTTTGAATTTGCAATTCTGCCTCAGCCACCCAAACCACTGGGAATATAGGTATATGCTAAGGTACCAAGCTTTAAATCAATGATTCTCTTTTTTTATATCTCTCACAATTTGTCCTCATAAATAATATATCTATATACCACATACATATATATATATATTTATACGTGGGTGTATTTCTATTTTGTATCTATTATATATATATATCTTATTATATATATGATATGTATGTGTTCAGTGTATAAACAATGTATTCACAAGTATGCATGCATGTAATGTTGGAGCATCTCAGTGTTCAGTGCTTGAATCTCTTCCCTTCTTCCTTTATACACACTCAGAGATTTCACCCAGTCTTGGGCTTTAAATACCATTTCTGTGCTGACTTCTAAACATAGTCATGTGTTCTTTGAGAAAAAGGATATGTTCTGTGAAATGCATCATTAGATGAGTTTGTAATTTTGTGAACATCAGAGAATATACTTACACAAACCTAGGTGGTATAGCCTACTACACAGTTAAGCTATATGGTATAGCCTATTGCTTATAGACCACAAACATGCATAGCATGTTTCTATACGGAATACCATAGGCAATTGTAACACAATGGTATTTGTGTCTAAACATATCTAAACAGAAAAAGTACAGTACAAAATTATGCAATTGCAATTTTTCAGCTCTATTTTAAAATCATGAGAGCACAATGGTATATGCAGTGCCTCATTGACTGAAACATCATTGTGCAGCACCTGACTATAACTCCACACTATCTTCTGAACATCTGCAACCCAACAACTGCATACTCAACATTTTAACTGGATAATTAATAGCCAGTCATACCTGAGATATTCATAACCAAGCCTCCAATAAGGATCCACCTCAACTGTGCCTACTTCAGTTCTTCAGTTGACAATAACTTTCATTCTCTCAAAAAAAAAAAAACTTGGAGTGATACTTTACTTCTCTCCTTTTCTCACAATTTCATTTAACTCATCACAAATTTGTGCTAGGTCTATCTTAAAATTAAATCCGGAACTTGACCACTTCCCACATCTCTACTGCTGTGACTCAAGTTCAAGTGACATTTCTCTCTATATGGATTACTTCAGCAACCTCCTCACAGTCCTCCCTGCTTTCAACTTTGCCTCTATACAGCCTATTCATACAACACAGCAGTTGAACGATCCTTTCAAAACCTGTCTGCAGTATGACTGCTTGCTCAAAATCCCAACAGTCATACTTAACCTTACTTAGATTACAAGCTGAAATCCTCCTAATGGCCTATAGATCTCTACAAGGCCCTATGTAATCTGTGTGCACCCCACAGCTAGCCTCTCACATGACCTCTGCCTTGTTCTCATACTATCCTCCCCATAGTTCATTCTGCACCTAGCCCATCTACTGACTCACTCTTCCTTCTGCCTGGAACATTCCACCCCTCTAAACTCTCACCTTCTTTGAGTCTTTGACCAGATCATATTTATACATGAGCCATCCAATTTAAGATTGCCATATTTCAATCCTCTCCAATCCTGGCTACCCAATCATCTATTACACTACCCTGAATTTTCTACTTTCCATAGCAACATCACTTTCAAGACACTGCATAATTATTTATCGGGTTTGTTACTTGTTATTTACCTGCAGGTAGAAAAAATTTCCAGGATAAGAGCTTTTTTATGTTGACCAATGAACAGATGAAAAAGTGTCCCCCAGAATTCCTAAAATATATTAGGAGCCCAATAACTGTTTGTAAAAAAGTGAATATATATCTACTTTAAAGTTACCTCACAACCTTTTTGCATATGAAAAATGGAATTTCAAAATGAAAACAGATAATAAATTGAAAGAAAAGAAAAAAAGTGGAATTTCTGTGTGATCAAAGCATTTCCATATCATTCTGCTTGGGATAGTTTCTCCACTCAAACTTTTTATCACCATGATCCAAACTCACAAACACAGTACACACATAAAACCCTTACAGATCAAGTGATACCTTTTGTTTCAAGCTTTTCAGGTTGCCCAAAAGAGGAAATTACTATGTTCTCCAATAACACTGTAAACTATACATAATTGCTTTCAGTCTGTTTTATCTTTCTGTTCTGTTTAAATGCCTATCTCAGGATATTTCTACTTAAACATGTATACTGAATCCATAAGCTTTAGAGAAAAGATCATGTCTTATTCAACTTTGAATGCTCGGACCTAATACTTGAGATTATTACTTAGAGTTTACAGAATAAGTTAGTAAAATGCCAGGAGATGAGAAGAAAACTAAGTCAGATTAAGAATTTGGTTATAACTAGTACAGGTGGCATAACACTCTCAGCTTCACCTTCCAAATGTTATAGGAAAACAACCACCAGTGTCCATGACCTCAGCTGAGTGATCTTGACAGCCATATTTGGGGGCAGCCTACCTCTGCTTTGTGAGAACAGCTAAGCACAATGGATTGTGATACCCACATGTTGTTTGGCTATAAAATATGCCATCTGTTGTATTCTGCTGCCTTTCCTATCCCCTTCCTAACAGACACTAGTATGGCAGTATGTATAAACATGGATGTATAACCAATGTGATCCTGCAATCTGTACATGTGGTAAAAATAAGAAATCATACCCCACTTGAATCAAACTTCATATTCCTAGAGAAATATAATGCTGCATTGCTTCAAAAATATTTTATTTTGAAGATAAGAGCACATCATTCCATAAAATGCACACATATGATAAATATTTTTAAAATATATTTTGTTTAATTATAAGAGATTCTGTAAGGAATGTTTATGATAATGACTCTTAATAATTAAACAAAAAGTTTAGATCAAAAATATAGAATATAAACTACATTCCTTACCTATCATAAATGTATCAAAATTCACTGATTTTATATATTACAGAATTCTTCATTATTTTCAGCTAGTATCAGACAAATAATTTTTTAAACATAGAGTAAATTTGTAAATAAAATATTAGCCTTTTGAAACTAAACATCAGTTAAAATTAAATTACAGAAGCAGGTCCTCCATTAGATATGGGATAGGGGTTAATTATAAAATTGGACAAATGTGGAAGAGTCTGAAATCAGCACTGGTAGGTAAGATAAAGTATCAGATATGTAGTCACCAACCAGGTAATCTAAAAGTCAAAATATATACCCACTACAATGAGCAAATGAGAAGGGCTAAGATCAGAAAATTATTTGAAAAAGTCTTAGAGAACATGATTGGAGTGCTGGAAATACTTTACATATTTTTCAATATATTTGTTACCAGAAATGTAAGTTTTTTAAAACTAGTTATTATGAGCTGAATATTTGTATCCACCACTATGAACTGAATACTTGTATTCACCACCACCCCGCATTTGTATGTTGAAATCTGGATTCCCAAGGTATCAATATTAGAAGGTGGATATTTAGGAGGAAATTAAATCATGAGATCAATGCCCCAGACCTGAAAAATTCTCTCACTCTTTTCCCATTATGACAAGAAGTCAGCAGTTGGGAACTGAAAATCAAGCCTTCACCAGATTACACTAGTACCTGATCTCAGATGTTTAGCCTCCAAATCTGTGAGAAGTAAATTTCTTTTGTTTATAAATCTACCCAGCCTATGGAATTTTATTATAACAGCCTGAATTAAGACAATGAAATTTACACATAAAATAGGTACAATTTTTATGGCATGAAAATTATATCTCAATAAAGTTGATTTAAAAATACAATATACAATATCAGAATTTAAGACTTATAAAATATTAAAGTGTTTTAAGTTTAAATAAGACCTAGAGACTAAGAATGATTATTGGTATTAAACAAAAACCATTACAATTTGTTGAGTATTAAGTTAGCAGGTATAAGGCACTCTGCTAACTTAAAGGTATTACTTTATGTTTTTAAATTGATCCAGGAGTAATTACTATAAATCCCATTTTACAGACAAGGAAAATAATACCTAGAGAGTTTACATTCCTAGACAACTAGCATTTTATTACACTCCACTAAATGAAAAACCTAGGTCCTGATTCCAGCCATGTGTGAGCTAAACTACTCTGCGATATTTTACAATTTTCATTATATTTCTTAAGGAATAAGAATAGAACCATCCAGAAAAAGATCTTAGAAGGATTTTATATTTAGAAATAACAGTGCACAAATTGAGAAATAGAGATTACATTCCACATACTTTTAGCATTGCTTAAGTATTGCTAAGAGTTTGGAATCCTTTGCCAAACATTTGCTCTATGTCTCAGCTGACACAAACAAATAAGAAATACTCAGTATAAAGAAGTATAGTACAAACTCCAGACAATAGAGTTCCAAAGGAAAGTTATTTACCAAATATCCAGTTAACATAGCCTACAGAGGGGCAGAATATATGTGGTTGGTATATTTTCCATGCCACATATGCTCAGTTGGTTTTGAGGCATTGTTCTGAACCAAATGAACCTGACATGAAAGTTGAACTGCCTCAATAGCTCAACTCCAATATTCAGAGTTACTCCATAGAACTCTGTGAGTTCATGAACTGAACTAAACTCCAAATCCTAGATTCCTTTGTTAACCCTGAAACCACCCCAACTTCCTTAAATTCCTTCAGTTCAGTCAATTATCAGACCAAAATTTGATCTTTGAAGTTATTTGGAACAAACCTGAATCTAAAGTTAAGCATGAGCTTGCTACTTTTTTCTAACTTCTAATACTGTATGTTACTCAAAACACTAAGAACTGTATAACCCCTATTCTCCCAATTCCATTGTCATATTCTAAATGCAAAGGCTTGCTAATTCTAAGATTATCCTACAGAAAAATATTGTTCTAGTTCAGGATAAAGTCATATTCCATGAAGAACATTTATTGTCTGTAATAAATTTAAGTACTATTAATTGGAGGAAAAATAGTGCCATTGTTTAAATTTACTTAGATTCATTTTTGTGATCATCCTATATTTTATGAATTTTGTCCCAAATTGCCTTCAAGGATTTGCAAGAATACCTGAGTCTCACAATTTTGCAGGTAATGAACAATGAAATGGATATTTTTAGCATAGCTATCAGATGGTATATAATATGAATAATTAAGAATATTACATTTTGGATTCATAGTACAGAGAATATGTAGTCAGTTTCTTCTATTCTCACATTCAGGATCCCATTTGGAAAATTATAAGTCTACTTCTCTCTTTTTTATTTTAAGGGTAGGTGGTTATTTTCCTTGGGCCTGCATAGATCAGCTGGGACAAGGTGAAGAACCAGGATTTGGCTTTTTAGCAAAGTTTTTGAAGGAATGTAAATATTCTGAATTCTGAGAGAGCAAAACCAAGAGCAGAAAGTATATGGAAAACAAATCAAGCCCAGATATTTGACAAGAGGTTACTAGATGTTCAAAATCAGCAATGTACACAATCAGAAACACAGGGAAGTTATTAAAAGGCCACACACAAGAGAAAAACCACAGACAGAAGTGATGTTCATGAATTCAGATACATAAGTCTAAAGCTTCCATCCTCAGAATTGAATGCAGAATTTAAAGACAGATTGAGGAATGTTCAGTTCAGGAAACTAGTACGTAAAGGAGTTCTGTATAATGAAACAGCAATTCAATTTGCCTTAGTTTAGAGTACCCATTCTGAAAAACCGGCTAATAATTGACAAATGCAAACCAGATGAAGCCTTATTGTCACCAAAACAGGCGAGAAAACCAGTGGAACAAAAGGCACAGAAAGAAATTCACTTAAGTATGCTTACCTCATATTAAACAAAGGCACCATAAACATACATTGGAGAAATGACAGCCTCTTCAACAAATGGTGCTGGGAAAACTGGAAATCCACATATACTAGAATGAAATTTAACCCCTGTCTTTCACCCTGCATAAAAGTCAACTCAAAGTGAAAGACCTAGGAAGACCAAAACCCCTGCACATACTAGAAGAAAATGTAGGTCCAGCACTTCAACATATCAGCTCAGGAACTGACTTCCTTAACAAGATTTCCAAAGCACGAGAAGTAAAATTAAAAAATCAATAAATGAAATTACACCAAACTAAAAATCTTCACAGCAAAGGAAACAATCAAAAGCATGAAGACAGAGCCTAAAGAACAAGAGAAAATCCTTTCATCTTACTCTAGTCAGAATGACAATTATCAAGAATACAAGTAACAATAAATGTTGGTGAGAATGTGAGGGAAAAGGTATACTCATACACTGCTGATGGGACTGCAATTTAGTGCAATCACTCTGGAAAGCAGTATAGAGATTCCTCAGAAAATTTAGAATGGAACCACCATTTTACCCAATTATCCCACTCCTCAGTATACACCTAAAGGGCTTAAAATCAGCATACTATAGTGATATAGCTACATCAATGTTTATAGCAGCTCAATTCAAAATAGCTAAGCTATGGGATCAGCCTAGGTGCCCTTCAACAAATGAATAGATAAAGAAACTGGGGTATAGATAAACAATGGAATATTTGCCAATAAACGGATGGAACTGGAGACTATCATGTTATGTGAAATAAGCCAATCCCAAAAAACAAGAGCCAAATGTTCTCTCTGATATGCAGATACTGACCCACAATGGTGGGGGGTGGGGCGAGTAGCAAGAAGAGAGTGAGAATGAGAAGGGGAAAGATAGTAGAATGAATCAGACATAACTTTCCTATGTTTATATCAGAATATATGACCAGTGTAACTCTACATCATGTACAAACACAAAAATTTGAAGTTATACTCCATGTATGTATTATATATCAAAATACACTTTACTGTCATGTATAACTAAAAAGAACAAAACAAACAAAACAAAAAGAATGGGAGAAAAACTTTGCCACCCGCATCTCAGGGCATTAATTTCCAGAATATATCAAGGCCTTATCACTAAAAAAACAAAGACCCCTATCAATATATGGGCAAAGAAACTGAGCAGCCCCATCTCAAAAGAAGAAAAATATAAACGGTCAACATATATATGAAAAAATGTTCAATGTCTTTAGCAATTGGAGAAATGTAAATTAAAACTACACTGAGATTTCATTTCGCTCCAGTCATTATGGAAACTATCAAGAATACAAGTAATAATAAATGTTGGCAAGGATGTGAGGAAAGAGTACATTCATACACTGTTGGCAGGACAGCAAAATGGTGCAAACATTCTGGAAAGCAGTATGGAGATTCCTCAAATAAATAGTCCCAATGTATATGATATGTTTTCAAGAGACTTAACTCAAACTAGAAATGAAACCTCCATTTGACCCAACTATCCCACTTCTTGGTATGTATACAAAGTATTTAAAATCAGCATACTATAGTGATGCAACCACATCAATGTTTATAGAAACACAATTCGCAATAGCTAAGCTATGGAGAACATCAAGAAGAATGGATAATGAAAATGTGGTATATATAGACAATGGGGTATTATTTAGCCATTAAGAATAATCACTTTACGACATTTGCCAGTATATGGAGGGATCTGGAGAATATCATGCTAAGCGAAATAAGCCAATCCCCAAAAATCAAAGGTCAAATATTTTCACTGATATGTGGAAGCTAACCCACAATAAGTCAGGAGAGGGGAAGAATAGAAGTTTTGTAGATTAGACAATGGTAAATAAAGGGAGGGTGGGGATGGAAAAGAAAAGACAATGGAATTAATCTGACATAATTTTGCTATGTACATAAATGAATACAGCAAAGTGAAGCCCACAAGTATGTACAACCACAAGAATGGGGTCCTAATTAGAATAAGATACATTCCATGCTTATACAATTACATCAAAATGGATTTTACTGCCATCTACACCTAAAAAGAACAAAAAAAATAGATTGATTAAATGGTACTTAAAACATGTATAAATCTTAAATTATCTTGGATGTCTCTTAGATATAGAATATCATCTGTGACTGGTGTTAAAGTAATATTTGATGATGCCAATATATTGAACTAAGAATAAATCAGAAAAATGTCATTAAAAAACAGAGGCCTTAATTAGCTTCCATTATAATCAATCAGGACAATTTGTTATAGAAGAGAATATTTTCTCTGATGAAACTTCACTTGTATCCCCTCCCCATCTGAGGGACTACCTTACATAAGCTTGAGAACTCACTGGAAAGATTAGCCAGGCAGTTTTATGTCTGTCTGTTAGAGTTCTAAGACCCTACCAATTACATAGGTAATATCTTATTTGCTCTTATCTTACCTTTAACTTTAAAGTTCTCTAAAACAATAATTACTATTTTCTAGACCTTAAAAGAAAACTGATATAAATGTAAAATATCCTTCTATTGAGAAAGGATGGAAAAACTATTTCCAATTAAGATTCTAAATATCTTCTAATTATGTCTCATTGACTGAATTTATTATAATGTCTAAGGCATGTTGACTGCTGAAAAAAGTACTGTCTCAAAGAATCTGGGATACATTTAAAATACTGCATTATCACTGTGCTAAATAAGATAAGATCTTTGTTTCTCCATATCTCAAATTAGAAGTAGTCACATTCTTTCATGAATTCCAAGGAATATTGCACAATGACAGATATCATGAACATGCTCCAAAGCCAAGTGGTAATGTTGTCTGGAATTTCGGGTCCTGCCAGTTTTACACATCTTGAAGCAATATGGTTCATAACAACATAGAAATTGGCTGTCACAATCTTTAAGTGGCAATTCAGTGTGCAAAGGAAAACTGTTTTCATACATTCCCCCATTCAATTTTTAGTATCTAACCATTGTATATGTTAGGCAAATTGACAAAACATTTTCCTGTTTTTCAGACATTTTTCCAAAGGACGCAATATACTTAATAATATATTAATATTATTACATTAATATTTCAATATAATAGTATTCATGGATTTATATAATAATTCATACATTTTCATTCCAAGGGTACAAGATGATATTATGTAGAAAAAGAATTAAGACAAAGAAAAATGAATTCAAACACAAAATTAAACTAAGAATGAGGGAGGCACAAAATGCAATACCCTAGAGCCCAGTGTTCTGAAAGGTATGAGGAAGGCCACAAACTTGGCTTTAGTTCTGCTGGAATCCAAAGAAAATATGAGAGTATAATTGGTTTCATTATTTGTAGTGTTTATAAAATAAAACAAACAGTAACTTGGGTTAAGCCATCTATTCCTAGTATTGAGTCAGGAGGGACAATTATCCCTTAAGTCCTCTCAGGATACTGCATAATGTAATAAACAATTTTCTTAACAATATGCCCACAGGGACCACATTTACTAACTGAAGAATTAGTTTCTCTCTACCAGGACTCTTTCCAGTCTCTTCTCTTATTCTTCACACAATACCATCATTCTAAAACTAAAGTCTATCAATGTTGCCCTGATGCCTACATTCTTTAAGTGATTTTTCCACTGCTTTTGAAATAAAGACCAAAATTTTTATGATTACATAGAAGGTCCTAGGTGTTCTGGCCATGAATTCCCCTCCAAATTGCATCTGAATTGACTCCTTAATTGAAGTCATATTTCTTTCTTATGAGCCCTCAGAGAACCAGGTACCTTTGTTCCAGAACAGTTATTTCAGTTCATAACTCTATTTTCATTGTTGTGATCTCTTGAGTAATGTTTGTCTCTGCACTGTTAGCTCTAGGAGACTGGGTTCCTTGACTGGCTTTGTTCACACTTACTTCAGCCATTGGCAATCCTATTTCTGGTTTAATAAACACTTCAATGAATCATGGGATGGATGGATGGGTACAAATAGAAAAAGTGAGGACGTGTTTTTTAAAACCAAAGAATAGTTTCAAATTGAAGTGCAGTTTAGGTTGGGGTGTAATTTGAGGTCATTCAAACACAATAGTCTTATTTGCTAATTTAAAGATACTGGATAGAAAAGGATAAAATACATATCTGATCAGCAATCTTCAAAACTATATTGACCTCAAAATTTTATTAAGTTTTGAATAACTTGGAATTTAGAACATAGCTTTTAACGTTTACTTACTATGGAAATTATATTGAGTTCAAAATTTTATTGTTGAATAACTTAGAATTTTTTTTTGAGTGGGGGTAAGGGTATTGAACTACTACTACGGGGCGCTCAACCACTGAACCCCATCCCCATCCCTATTTTATATTTTATTCATAGACAGGGTCTCATTGAGTTGCTTAGTGACTTGCTTTTGCTGAGGCTGGCATTGAACTTGTGATCTTCCTGCTTCAGCCTCCTAAGCCACTAGGGATTACAGAAATGCACCACCATGCCCGGCTGGAATTTAGAATATCGCTTTTAACATGTACTTACTAAGGAATATTAGGTTGTGACAATTATCCAACCTGGGTAATATCCATGACTCTATATTGACTTATTGAGAAATATATCTATATAAAACCACTTTGATATAAATGTGCTATCTGTAACCCAGAGGTAGGCTAGGTAGGGTGAAATTAAATTTGCCTGAGATTGTATTTCTGAAGTTATTTAAGAGGATAACATGTAAAGGACAATAACATGTACTGATTATATAAATGACAGAGGTCCAGTTCCAGTTGCATTGGTGCAATTCCTTTCAGAAATAAGGGTTTACACATTGAATACCTCAACTTGCATAAACAGCAATATGTACTACAGTGACTTGTGGACAAATTAACATGAATATTTAGCAAAAGCCCATGGGCTGGGGTTGTGGCTCAACAGTAGAGTGCTTGCCTAGAATGTGTGAAGCCCTGGGTCTGATCATCAGCACCACATAAAAATAAATAAATAAAATAAAGATATTGTTTCCAACTACAACTAAAAAATAAATATTTTTTTAAAAAGAATTTATAGTCCCATGTTCGTGTTAATCCTCAAAGTGCCATTTCCTAGAAGGTTTATCAACTTTTCTCAAGTGTTTATAAGAAAAAAAATGCTGACATTTGTAACATTTGCCAGTCTTGGTGGCTTGAGGAAAGTCCAAAAGCATTTGAAATCACTTCCAATTAGCTTTAAAAATCAAAGAAACTTCAAAAGAAGAACAAGAAGCTACTTCATGAATTGCTCACAGTAAGGACCCAATAAAAAAATTCCGAGGTTACTTAAATTGATTGTGTGCTATTTGTGCATATTACATTGTACATAAATTAAAAATGTCTTAGCATTTGAAGCATAACAGAATTAACAAAATGTTAATATCTTCTAAGGCCTAGATGGCTTACTAAAATAATATTAGATATAATGACATTAGAGGAAAGATTCATCTAGAAAATCTAACTTTATTCCAGGTTATCAAAGTTTCAGCATGATCCTATAAAACAAAAGGAAAAATCAGTATTATATTGTCATCAATTTTCTGATGAAAAATTACGTAAAGGTAAGGAATTAATTAAAAGAATAGAAAACAATAAGAAAATTATTAAAATGAATCTGACTTTTGCCAAAAACTATAAATGGACCCACACACACACACTCCCTATGTCCTATTGCTCTTTGTTTACAAACACTAGAGACACTGTAGAATAGCTTACTTGTGTATGTCGTCTCTTCGCATAACTTCTGTATTACTTGTATCTATCTCTGCCAATAATCCTGAACATTGTGATCATGTTCACTCCAACTAATGAATAATGGATAAGGTAGGAGAGCTTAAGGACTCCATTACCCCCTTGCTTTACAAGTATACTGTCTGTGTTAGAAATTGTGCATGGTCTGGGATTTTATCCTTCTTGTAACAAGCCAGCCTGTTATTATTTCATAGATTCTAATAGAGGACATCAGATTCTTGGGCCTGTGATAAAAGACTTTATTACTCACAGTAGTTCATTAGTCAGAGATACCTGTCAGTCTGTGTTGGTTCTCTCACCACCAAGTTCTACTGGGACAATGCATAGGGTTCATCATGGACGCCTGCAACTCAGTGAGCTGCATTCCATGACAGGAATACTGAACTCAGGGTATTAAGCTTTTATAGTAAGAAGAGCAAGTCTGTTCCTGTGTCTAGGGAAAGATATTTTATTATTCCTCAGAAGTACTCACTATAACTACAACCCTATAAGACATTCAGAATAGAAACTTCCATTCCTTGCATCCACTAGGAGCACATTCAGAGAAATCCAGGTTCAATGAAAGATTGCCTCTCCCAACACTGTGATGGAGGCCCAGTCCTACTGTAAACACAGCTCAGCTATTCTTCAGGTCCTACTTAGGCTCTGAATTCACACTGACTGGGTGTGAATCCCAGTTTTACAACTTATTAACTATGATGTCAAGCAAAGTTTTAAATCACTGTGTGCCTCAGTTTCTCTGTCAATAATTAGGGCGATAATAAGGCTATATCATAGGATTAAATAAATTTATCCTATATATATAAAACGTATTTAATATAAGATAGATTATATATAATTTATATACTACATAAATTATTATATAGTATTATATATGTTATAATATATATAATATATAAAATTTAGGACAGTGCCTAACATATAGTAAGTAATATTTATGTTTTAATTTTTATTTTGATAATCACTTTCCAGTTACCTTTTGGGTAATTCTTATTTTCTCAATCAAATTCCTCAATTGAAGTTTCATGAGAAAATTAAACTTTAGTAGCGGAAGACAAAAACAATAACTTAAATTCTCTCCTATACATCTAGAATGTTACTAGCTAAGTACCATCTTTGAGAGAGTTAAGAAAATAGTGACTTGACTTACTTTTAATGATATATACTGGAAATCAGAAACCCCAGTTAAGAAAGGTACTTATCTTTATCACTAATGGGCAGAGCATTTAACTTCAGTTACATCAGATATCATTGCCAGCCTTTAGGGGCCAGACCTTCACTGATCAATTGCCATTCACAGCTCAAGGAATAGTCTAATGCTGTTAACCTCAGCAGTCTGTCTTGTTCACCAATATTTAGCTAGGGCCTAGCACCAAGTCTGACACAATTAGATATAGCAAAATGATTTATTTAAGTAAGGATATGGCCAGGACCATCATTTAAAGTTTATCCCCTTGCCAACCTTATCTATTACTTGGGCTTGAGTAATTATAACATGAATGATTTTAAAGGACAGCTCACTTATCTTTTTGCTTAAGTCTGTGAAAAGTAAAACAAAGGACTAGGGAAATTATGTAAGAATAAAAATGTCCCATAAGACAAAATATTTATAATTCCTTTAGCTAATTTTTGCATCATGGCTGACTTAAGATAGTTTACACATATCTATAAAATTAGTGAACATGTTTCAGGCACATTGCTTTCTGAGATGAAAAATCTTAGATGATTTCCTTCCAATAGTATGTGTCTCAGATAGAATTTCAAGACTTTCAGTTCATATTCGACTCAGATTTAAATATTCTGACATAAAACCCATATGCTTTAAATTCAGGCTATTTAAAGACAGAATTATATTCACTGTTTAAGTTTTGGCACTTGACAAATTATTGGTCAGGGGAGCTATCCCACTTTCATATGAAGCTGATCACAAGCTGTCTGAAAGTAATTTAAAATATTTTCTAAAAAGAAAAGAAAAAAGATCTTTGAAAGATATTCAAATACTGCTAAATACCAGGTAAAGAATTAATTCTGGCTTAAAAATTTTTAGGACATTCTGTATCAACAACAATAACTACAGATAATATATCAAATTTCTATGCAAATCAAAACAAAAAAAAATCTTAGTATTTCTAAGCTCAGTGTTGAGCTAGTAGGCATATGGGAAGTTCCAATGTATATGACCTGCCTTCAAGAGACTTAACTCCGAAATCTTTCCCCATGGACCCTCTCACATTTGCCTTCTCTAATCATTTAGCTACAAAGTTCACCCTTCCAAAAGGCTGACTTTGATTTTAGATCATATTCTATAAAAGTTGCCAAACTAATCAAATATTTCAAATTGCCAAATAAATTCCTTCTTTTAAACTATTTGGAACTTTGAGTCCTATTTAATTTAATTATATACCCAAACTATGTTTCCTTATTACATTTCTGAAATTAGAAATGATAATGTTATAATCTTTTCTTCAGGTTAGTTTTCATTTTCTAGTTCCCTGTGAAGTGCAGGTAAAGGTATAACTGTAGTATAGCACAGGTTTAGCATGCCTGAGGCCCTGGATTCAATTCCCAACATCAAAACAAAAAAACAAAAAAAATGAGTGAAAGAAATTTCCAATTACTGAACTGTTTTGGCTCTTCATGATTTAAATTCTGATATGCTACAAGCTAAAATTAAACTGCTATAAAATTACTACACTTTCTCCTACCTGAAATACCTCCTGACCAAAAATAATTGTCCTGTGTAAGTATGCTTATACATAATTTCCACTAGTTCTATTAAATACAAACGCTTTTTAAAAAATTTTTGTGAAACAAGGAATGAAATGCTTTCCCACAAATATTCATGTGTTTTCATTAAAAGAAAAGAACCCTCAATAATTAAATACTGAACATTCAGAGCTTTAAACGAATGAATGAAATGCAACGGGTGGAAGCCCGACTACAGGACCCTCTCTAGATGTGGAACATTGAATTTGTCCATAGCCCAAATGCTATCATTCCTATTGCTACAACCATAGACACTGATTTGGGAGGAATCAAGAAGACAGTGTCAGAAGTTCACTTATATGTACACTTCAATGAAGCATGAAAACATGAATAACAAAGATGTAGAGAAGGCAATCTGCATTTTACCCCTTAATCTGCTCTTCTCTTTACAGTATATTTAAAATATTAGTGAGATTAAAATTTAAAGATTACTTCATTGTTGTTCAGATTAGGAAATTTAAACTAACAAAGGTTGTAACTGGCCCCAATTTGAAAACTAGAAATGATACTATGATTTAAAAAAAAAAAAAAAATCACTCGTCAATTAACAACAACAACAAAAGGCAAGGGGATGTATTTACCAGATCATTTGCTTTTTAAATATTATGACTTTAAAATTCATTTCCTTTCTGGGCATGGTAACTCATACCTGTAATCCCAGCGGCTCAGGAGGCTAAGGTAGGAAGATTGTGAGTTCAAAGTTAGCCTCAACAATTTAGCAAGGTCCTGAGCAACTTTTTTTAGGGACTTTTGAAATCCTGTTTCAAAATGAGATACAAAAAGGGCTGGGGATATGGCTCGCCACCCCTGAGTTCAGTCCCCAGTAATAATAAAAATAATACATTTCCTTGAAATCTTCCAGAAATATGCATGTCAAGAACAGAGCTTGCTGAGTTATATTGTATGACACAAACTCATTCCTTCCTTCCCCCTCCCTCTCTCACTTCCTCTTCTACAACCTCTTCTTCCCTTCTTTTGTTCCTTTCTACCTGTGACAATGAGCTGTGAAAATGTTCTGGGAATGAATCTGTCACTAGAAATTAACAAAAAGAAAAAGAAAAGGAATAAGAAACATTTTACCCTCAAAAATAGCAGGCAGATATCCAAAGTGCTAAGGTTTTTTGCCATAAAAGGTAAAGTTATAATTAATTTCTCTCCTGCAAGTTTCTTTGGTTCAAAAGGAAATTACACAAGTTATATGCTTTCCTATATATGGCAGTTAGTTTTTACTGCAAAAAAAAATGTGAAAGTAGAAAAGTAATGGAAAACACTTTTTATAGCTGACTTTGCAGAACATTACATCACAATACGATAAATGAAACCCGTTAACAATTAACTGTCTTAAAAGAAATATTTTTCATGTTTACAGTTTGCATTTCTTCCTTCTCCAAGCTTAATTTAATGCAAAAAGTCCCACAAATATAATTATTAATGCTTGAGAATTTTTGTTTCTGTTCACAAAGCATGAGATACATTTTTACGTGCTATGTACTATATGTGTTGAAGCAGCAATAACATTTCTCATAGCCTTGCAAAAATGAAACCTAAACTAGTGTGGTGATTTCAACAACAAAATCCTGGATTTAATTAATAGCAAAGAACTGCTCTTCCAAAGATTAAGTGAAGAATTTATTTAAGTCCAACTCAGCACAGAAAATTGGGTTTTTAATTGTTCATCAGAATCTGTCTTGTCGATTCCTAATTACTTCATTTTATTATCTGGTAGCAAAATTTTACTAAAAGTAATTTTCTGATTGACTTGAATTCTATGACATATGAATCATTAAAAAATAAAAGTTAATTAATCAGACTTTATTGTAACCAGCATTGTGCATATTGCAATTTCTAACAGCAACATGTATATGAAAAGGTGACTCCTATAGATTATTCAAACATGTTATCTGTCATTCAACTTGGATTTAAATATGCATAAGAAGAACATGGAAATTAAAAAATGAAGAGCTCTCTTTTTTAACAATTAAAGTCAAGGTTTAAAATAAAAAAACTTTTCTTGAAAAAACTCAAATTTATGATTTATACTAACTAATAAAAAAGGATTCCTTGCTTATACATTAGCTATGGACTTTATCTTCTTGACAAAAAAACATTGCCAATTTATTTTAAAAATCAACTGAAATTAATATTTACTGAATATTTTCTCTATAGATATGTATACTTCCATTATTAATATAAACACTTTTATGGAGTTTATCATTAATAAGTTTCACCAAGCATTTTTTCTTTTTCCAGGATTTTAAAATTTTGAATGTATAATAGAAAAATTATGTCCTATTTGAAAATGAATTGATATTATTTCTTTGGAGATAAGTAAATTAAAATATTTTACATATCATATTTGAATTACTAAGACTTAGACATTTTTTTATTTAGACTGAGGAAATATTTATGATACTGTAGAACTTTTGTATGTTTTTAATTGGATAAATATTTTTATAAATGGAATTATTATCACAGTAAAGGTGATTTCACAATGGTTTACAGCAAAGTGGACATGTTAATCAGTCATGTAACTTTATTTATAATCCATGTTTTTAATTTTGAGGTATAAAATTGGAAAACAGGATAATAACTAATCTCTCTAGTATGCGTCTAATTCTATTGTTTACAGAGTAAAATTGAACTCCTGGTAGAAAATGACCAGTGATTTTGTGTGGAAAAAAATAAGACCAGATTTGAGTAAATATTTGCAGATGAAAACATAATATCTAGCTTTATTACAAATGAATCCATAAGACTCACAGATTCTTATGTATCTTATAAAGAGAAGCTATTCAACGTATGGCAAAACCAAACTGCTGGGTTGCATAAAAAGTTATGGGGAATGCCATATAACCAAGTAAAGAGAGTTATCCTGGATAACAAAGAAGCATTTCACGGAGCTAGGTGCCTACTTGGGTGAGTAAGGAATAAAACTGGAGAAGTTAGGATCAAAATAAAGTTAGTGGGTTAGTCTCTGTGTCCTCTATTCTGTACCATTGGTCTACCAGTCCATTTTGGTGCCAATACCATGGTGATTTGTCACTATTACTCTGTAATCTAGTTTAAGGTCTGGTATAGTGATGCCACCTGCTTCACTCTTCCTGCTAAGAACTGCTTTAGTTATTCTGATCTCTTATTTTTCCAGATGAATTTCATGATTGCTTTTTCTGTTTCTATGAGGAATGTCATTGGGATTTTGATTGGAATTGCATTGAATCTGTATAGTGCTTTTGGTAGTATGATCATTTTGATAATATTAATTCTGCCTATTCAAGAGCAAGGCAGATCTTTCCATCTTCTAAGGTCTTCTTTGATTTTTCTCTTTAAGGTTCTGTAATTTTCATTATACAGATCTTTCACCTCTTTCATTAAGTTGATTCACAAGTATTTTATTTTATTCTTTTTGAGGATATTGTAAATGTGGTAGTTTTCCTCATTTCCTTTTCTGAGGATTTGTCACTAATATTCAGAAATGTATTTGGTTTATTTTTGTTGATTTTTATATCCTGCTACTTTTCCAGAAAACTCATTTACTAGTTATTGAAGTTTTCTGGTGGAACTTTTAGGATCTCCTAGGTATAGAATCATATCATCAGCAAATAGTGCCAATTGGAGTTCTTTAGACAAACACACCAAAAACATGCATTGGAGAAGATCGCCTCTTCAATAAATAGTGTTAGGAGAACTGAAAATCCATCTGCAACAAAATGATATAAAAACCCTATCTCACACCAGGCACAAAACTTAAAGTGGATCAAGGACCTAGGAATAAAACCAGAGACCCTGCATCTAACAGAAGAAAAAAATAGGCCCTAATCTCCATCATGTGGGATTAGGCCCCAACTTCCTTAATAAGACTCCATTGGTGCAAGAATTAAAATCAAAAATCAATAAATGGGATGGACTCAAACTAAAAAGCAAAAGAAACAACCTGTGAGGTGAATAAAAAACCTCCATTTTGGGAGCAAATCTTTACCCCTGACACATCAGATAGAGCACTAATTTCTAGGCTATATAAAGAATTCAAAAATCTAAACTCACACACACACACACAAAAATAAATAAATAAATAAATAACCCAATCAATAAATGGGCCAAGGACCTAAACAGACCCTTCTCAGAGTTGATATACAATCAATCAACAAATACATAAAAAAGTGTTCATCATTGCTAGCAATTAGAGAAATGCAAATCAAAACTACTCTAAAATTTCATCTCACTCCAGTTAGAAGGGCACTATTATACATACAAACAACAATAAGTGTTGGCAAGGATCTGGGGAAAAAGATACACTTATACACTGCTGATGGGGACTGTGAATTGGTGCGGCCAGTAAGAAAAGCAGTATGGAGATTCCTTGGAAATCTGGGAATGGAGCCACCATTTTACCCAGCTATACTCTCCTTGGTCTATACCCAAAAGACTTAGAAACAGCATACTACAGGGACACGCCATATCAATGTTTATAGCAGCACAATTCATAAGAGCTACACTGTGGAAACAACCTAGATGCCTTTCAGTAGATGAATGGATAAAAAATGTGGCATATATACACAACAGAATATTAATCAGCATTAAAAGAGAATAAAATCATGGCATTTGCAGGTAAATGCAAGGAGTTAGAGAAGATAACACTAAGTGAACTCAGCCAATCCCAAAAAACCAAATGCCAAATGTTTTCTCTGATATAAGGAGGCTGATTCATAGTGGGGTAGAAAGTGGGAGGAATAGACAAACTCTAAATAGGGAAGAGGGGTGGAAGGGAAGGGAGGGGGAAATAGAATTAGAAATGATGGTGGAATGTCATGGAATTATTATCCAAAATACATGTATAAAGACATGAATTGGTGTGAATATACTTTGTATACAACCAGAGATAAGAAAAATTGTGCTCTATTTGTTTAATAAGAATTATAATGCATTCCACTGTCATATATAAATTTTTAAAATTAATAAAAAAATAAAGTTAGTGTAGAATGAATGTACAATAAGTTAAAAGTTTATTTTACAGCTGAAGGGTGGAATCCAAAGGTGGACCCTGAGAGATTTATTACCTGATTAGCATTCTCTGAAGATGTCCCAGATCAAGTAGCAATTTAAAATTTATTCCACTTAGTCATCCCTCCGTCAAGACTAAGACATTTCCTTTCCCACTTTCTCACCCTGATATTCTTACCATTAAAGAGAAAACAGGAGATGTCTGATATCCTAAATCTTTAACATATTTTGTTGTGTAGTATATGAGAAAGACCTCTGGGTAAACTCTTGCTGGGTATAGAAGACTGAATACCAATCTTGAAACATTAATGAACTAATTACTGTCAACTAGGGGCTTTCAAGTGATAAAAATGAAAAAGACCACATTGTGGTACTGTCTCAGCCTCCAATGCCTCTCTGGTATAAGTGATGGATAATACTCATGCCAAGAAAGGTGCGTCTCTAGGCTTCGCAGTCTCTTATCCACAGGGTCCCATTCCCACTACTCTTTTCTTCTGTCCATGATATAAAAGATTCTAGATTCTAAGCTATTTTTGCGTAACTGTTTGAGAACTTAGGCCTAAAGCAAGAGTTAAGTTTTTGCATGATGTAACCTACAGTACTGCTTTTTTTATTTTTCAAAATCTCCCTTGCTATTTTATACACACTTAATTTTAGGGATTAAGGTAATAAAAATAGAGTGTGTTTATCTTGGGTGTCTATCAAACATTGGAAAGAAAAATCAAAAATTTAATGTGAGGACTTAAGTAATAATTCTTTCCCAAAAGTTATACATGCTTATATGCATTCACAATTTGACTAATTATTTGTGTTAAAAATTCAAAATTTATTCCTATGGTTAGTGTTTTTGGTTTGTTTGTTTGTTTGTTTGTTTGTTTGTTTTTGAAATATGGTCTTCCGTGTATCTGTATCATGTTTACCCTCAGGTGAGCTCATCCTCAGATGCTTACCCTGGGATGCCCACAAAGAGTTTGATTCTGCAGCAATGGAGTATAGCCAAGAAATCCACATTTTAACAACCTCCTTGTGTTTACTTTAAGTGGCTTGAGAGTTTGCAGGCCTTGTGTTTAGAGAACTACACTTGTGCTCTAGTTCATCACTACTACTGGTTTAAGAACTATTAGAGTAGGATTTTTCCATCTATAAAAGTAGCACAGTGATATATATCTGTCTTCAACTATTATGAAGATATAATTGGAGGTACTATACTGAAAGATACTTGCTAGTCAATAAAGAACTAAAATTAAATTAAATTGTTATTAGGACCATGGTCCTCATAAGAGATGGATATATAGTAAACAAAATACAGTTGGCTCTGTCCTTGTCATGGCTGGAGACTGATAAGATTTTACCCTGTGATGCTGACATTTGGGAATGCCTGACTTACACATGCCTACCCAAAGAGAGAGTTAAATCAGTTCACTTTCCTTTTTAGCTTTATAAGGTACAGTGTCACTACATCCTTCCCTCCTGTAACCCCTTTCCATTGATAAAAGAATCAACCTCTTCATTTTAACCTGAAAAATTACCATGTGCACATGATTCAGAGAAGGCACATTTCTAGAGTTTATTTTTTCTTAGCAAAAACAAATAGGAAATGTTATCCAGAGCATCGTGAGTTAGGTAAAACTACAGGTATACACTCTATAACATCCTAAGAACAATAGTTGAAAAAGAGGCAAAAAAGAAATACAGAGAAATATCTTTCATCCATAATTAATAATGTGAATGAATTAGATTAGTATTATTTTCTTCCACTTTCTTGAAATAAACTATATAATTTACTATTCTTTTTGACATTTTAAGTTATATATTTTTATACTTTGTTTCACTGGACATCTTAAATCATAGCCAGAAAATCAATCAGTTGTCTACTTAACAGAAAAGTGAACATTCTTCTTTAATATTCAGAGTTGGAAAATAATCCCATCTCCCCGTTTCATTATTTATATTAATCAGATGGACTTTCTTTGAGCTCTACCGGTCGAAGGAGCAAAAATTTAATCTCAGTTGTAGATGTAGAGCAGGGTTTTAAGGAACAGACTAAGTAAACATTTCCTATCCTAAGACCATAAATATGACTAGAAATTTATATAGTCTGAAATATTTCAGGAACAAGTCCTCTGATTTTTCAGATCACATGGTCTGTTGTTAACTGAAATAATAATTATCTAGGTGAGCAAAGTAAAATCAGTAGAACTACTGTTTGCAGGCCAGGTATGGCCACAGGAGTTTTTCAGAGGGTAAATGCTCTATGCCTGGTGTTCAGTTTTCATTCCTAAAGGAGAAGCTTCCTTTTCCCCAGGGACAAGAGAGCATAAGGTACTGGTATCCACTACTTGAGAAACCACAAAATCCTGTGATTCTAACTTCAGGAATTCCCCATACCTTCTCTCCTCCTTACCTAAGACTACTTTCTAAATCCATACACAACCTCACCATGTGCAGCGCTATGGAACACCTCACTTTCCAAGGTTGGTGTCTCTTTGCCAAGGTGAGAAGGGAAGTAGTTGTTAATAGCATAAGGTAATTATTTTCCTTAATAATTACACTTATATAATCTAAATCTATACTTGTAAAGAAGGGAAGAGAGCAACAAATTATCTGGTATATCTGGTTTTCTAAGAATGTCTTTGCCTTCATTTTTGAAGGACACCATTGCTGACAATAGGAATCCTTGGTTAACAGGCTTTACTTTCAGACCTATAAGTATGTTATCCAATTGCACTCCCCTTTTTCTTACGTAAAAATCAGCTGTTACCATTATTGGGATTTCCTTGAAAGTGTTGACTTTTTGCAGCTTTCAAAATCTTTCCTTTTGTCTTAATAACATTTTAATTGTAATGTGTTTTGGTGTTAATTTCTTTGTTTTTATTTGGAATTCACTGAGGCTTTTAAACATACAGATTGATGCTTTTCATCAGAGATGAAATATTTACAGCCATGATTTCTTCCAATGTTTTCTCAGTATGAATATATTTGTACACTTAATGGTGTGCCGTGTTTGTCTGTTTACTTTTTATTGGTGTTTTTTCTGTTATTAAAATGAAAAATTAGGGGCTGGGGTTGTGGCTCAGTTGTAGAACGCTCACCTAGCACATGAGGGGTGCTGGGTTCAATCCTCAGCACTGCATAAAAAGAAAAATAAAAGTATTTTTTAAAAATTCAAAATTAACCCATTTTTATGTTCACTTTTTTCTTCTACCAATTTAATTTGATTATATGTTTGAACTCCATCATTTTTTATGATTCTCTACTGATATTCTTTATTTATTGATGAGAAATTTTCATCATATCTTCCTTTAGTTTTTCAGATCTAGTCTTATTTAGTCCTCTGAGTATACATACACTTATAACAGTTACTTTGAAGAGTTTATCGCTAAATTCAATGTCACAGGCCCTTAAAATACAGTTTTTATGGGGCTGGGACTGGGGCTCAGTGTTAGAGGGCTCACCTGGCACGCATGAGGCAGTGGGTATTGTGTCCATCTACAATTAAATATATATGTATATTTAAAAAAAAAAAAAGCTTTATTTTCTAGTATGCCCCCCTCATAGTTTTTGTGAGTCATGCTTCCTATTTCTTTGCATATCTGATAATACTTAGTCAAAATTAAATGAAAGTTTTAGATAATATATTATAGCACCTGTGGTTATTGATCCTTCCATTATGAGAGTCAGTGGTGTTATTGTTTCCCTGAAAATGTATTTGCTCAGTGACTATTTCTATTTCTTCTATGATATTCATCCTTAATGTATCTGCTGGGATTTTTTTTCTTATTTTTAACCTTTTAGCTTGGCTACCTAGATGTTACCATTGGATCAACATGAGCCAATTATTTATTAAAAATTGTAGTTAAATTCTCCTGACCAGTTACTATGGTACCTAATAAAAAAAGTTGCCATCACAGTTCATCAGCTAGGTACCTGTAGCTTGTTTTTTTTTTTTTTTTTTTCTGTTCTAGTCACAGTATTGGCATACACACAGTGTTCCAGACTGCCAGGGACACATGTATTCTTGTTTCTAAGCCTGGCTTCCTAGGTGTTTAACTTTATCTTTCAATACTTTTTCTTTCAATACTTCATTTCTTAGAGGTTATGCTTAAATCTTTAGTGCCAATACAGTGTCAGCCCTTTGCTGATTGGTGTGGTTATGACCTGGGGTATGTTTTCAAGTCTATTCCATGGCCTTCCAATTGCTCTTCAGTGAGTACAATCTACCACTTTTCCACAATATTTATTACCCCAAAAGTATTGATGATCCCAATGGGACACTTTTCATAATCTTTTACAGTGTTTCTCTCTCTTAAACTTATTTTTCACCTGTCTTATGTACTGGAGCTATGGGTGCTTTCTTAATTGCTGCCCACCAAAATCTCCATTGCTTTTGACAACATCCTTCTAAGACTTCAAATTTTCCAAACATTATTCAAAATAATGTCTGTCCCCTAAACTAGAATTATGGACATTGTTTTCCTTAAGTTCTCCTTCTCTCACTTATCTCTTACTAAATCTCCACCATTGTGCAAAAGCCAGGGGTAAAACAAAACTCCACTTCTACACCTCTACTTTACCTGCATCCATAGTTGGGTATGGATCCCCAGTCTTGGCTTGCTCATCCTATCATGGAAACTTCATTTTACAAGTGAGTTGGAGAGGGAATGCTCAAGGCCTAGTATTCTCTGCTTGGAATAGAACTCTCACCCTATGTGTATGGCCTGAAAGAAGGAAGAGACCTATTCCTCTCTCAATGGCATCTACCAAAAATAGAGCTTCAGTAGCATTGGGAACTGGAAGTGGGAGAAGGAGAATGTAAAATGGCAGCTTGGTCCAGACAGGAATTTGGAGATAATGGGAATCTCTATTTTTAACACCCACATGGATTAGAGGTCATATTTTCCTTAAGATAGACCTAAAGGAGGGGAGGGAGCCACATATGTGATAGAAACTCTCAGTATTCTTAGTAAAATTTAGCAGAATTTTATGAATATTTGTTTCTTCATTTTATTAATGCCCTTAGGACAATTTTTTAAAATGTTCATGATTATATTTTATGCTTTTCTTAAGTTAAATGGTTTTCTTAAGTTAAACTGATTTAAGACAGGGTTCACCCTGCTCCTTATTCCTCTATTCCAAGAGTTATTTCCTAAATCTTAACATCTGCCTATTAATTTTCATATTTTTTGGTAGATATAAATTTTAAAGAATAGTGGGTTTAATTGTGCCCTATTCATTCATGTTTATAACATGGTTTGATCAAGTTCAATCTCCATTTCTTTCCTTTACCCTCCCAGTCCTCTTTCCCTGCTTCCCTTCTACTACACTAATAGTCTCCTTTTTATATTATGACATCCCTTTCTAAAAATTCCCCTTTTTCTAGCTTGCACATAGAAGAAAAAACATGCCACACTTGTTTTTCTTAGTCTGGTTTATTTTATTTAACATGATGCTCCATAGTGCTATCAATTTTCCTACAAATAACATAGTATCATTTTTCTTTATGGTGACTACAATCCCAGATAGACCATATTTTCTTTATTCATTCACCTGCTGATAGACACCTACACTAATTCTATAACTTAGCTGTTGTGAATAGTGCTGCAATAAGCACTGGTATGAAAGCATCACTGAACCATGTTTACTTTAATCCTTTTTTATAAAAACCAATGAGTGGTTTAATTGGGTCATGTAATAGTACTATTTTTAGTTTTTTCAGGAATCTCCATACTGGTTTGCATAGTCAATGTACTAATTTACCTTCTTGACAGCAGGGTATAAGAGTACCTTTTCTCTGCTTCCTTTACAGCATTTGTTGTAATTTGTGTTCTTGATAATTGTCATTCTGATTGGCATGAGATGAAATATCTAAGTAGTTTTATGCATTTCCATGATTACTTTCATATAATTGTTGGAAATTTTTATTTATTTTGAGAAGTGGCTGTTCATTTCAGTTGTCCACTTATTTAATGAGTTATTTATTTTCTTTTTTGATGTTGAGTCTTTGAGTTCTTTATATATTGTGGATATTAATCCTCTGTCAGAAGAATAGCTGGCACAGATTTTTCTCTCTTTCTTAGGCTATCTTTTCACTTTGATAATTGCTTCTCTTGATTTGTAGAACCTTTTTAATGATGCCATCCCATTGATTCTCATTATTATATTCTTAGCTATAGGAGTAGTTTTTATGCACTGCCTATATTTGTATGCTGAAGTGTTTCCCTTATGAATTCTCCAAACAGTTGCAATATCTTGTCTAATTCCTATGTCTTTGGTCTGTTTTGAGTTGATTTTGTACAGACTGAGCCGGGATCCAGTTTTCATTCTTCTACATGTGAATATACAATTTTCTGAACGCCATGTTTTAAAGAGACTGTCTTTTCTCCAATGTATGCTTTTGGCACTTTTGTCAAGGAACAAGTGATCATACATCTGTGACTTTGTCTCTGTGTCTTCTAGTTACTTAGCCTATGTGTCTGTTTTTATGCCAGTGTCATGATATTTTTGTTACTATGGCTTTCTGTGTTGTAATTTGGTCTTCCAACATCACTCATTTTGCTCAGTATGACTTCGGGTATTCTTGGCCTTTTTGTTCTTTCATATAAATTTTAGGACTTTTTTTAATATTAGTTGTTAATGTACCTTTATTTTATTTATTTATATGTGGTGCTGAGAATCGAACCCAGTGCCTCACATATGCTAGGCAAGTGCTCTACCACTGAGCCACAATCCCAGTCCCTTGGGACGGTTTTTTCTAGTTCTGTGAAGAATGTGATTGCTATTTTAATGGGGATTGCACTGAATCTGTAGATTTCTTTGGTAATATGGTCATTTCAACAATATTAATTTGGCCTATCCGTGAACATGAGAGTCTTCCCATCTTCTCATGTCTTCTTCCTTTTTCAGCATTTTAAAATTTTCCTTAGAGATGTCTTTTACCTCATTTATTAGATTTTTAACAATTTTTAAAGCTATTGTGCATTAAATTGTTTTCCTGATTTCTTTCTCAGTGGATTCATTATTGGTGTATAGAAAAACTATTAATTTTTGTATGTTGATTTTGTATCCTGTTCCTTTGCTGAATTTATCTAGAAATTCTAGAAATCTACTGATTACCTTTAGGGTCTTCTAAAAATAGGATCATATTATCTGCAGATAAGGATAATTTGGTTTATTCTCCTAATTATATGCCTTTTATTTCTTTCTCTTGCTTGACTGCTCAGGCTAAAATTTCAAGTACTAGGTTGAATCGGATTGATGAGATGGACAGCCTTGTCTTGTTCCTGATTTAAAAGGAGACTTTTTTTAGTTTTTCCTTATTCAATATAATTTTGGCTTTGGGTTTGTCATATGTAGTCTTTCTAATATTGAAGGAAGTTCCTTCTATCCCAATTTTCTTCAGAATTTTATAAATCAAGAAGTGGTGTAGAATTTTGTCAAAGATTTTTTTCTCTATTTTTTGTAATATGTAAAATTTCCTCTATTTTTATAATATATTAGGAAAAAGTGTCAGATATGACTACTGCTCAAATCCTTTCCTCTTTCTTCCCATCAGCAGTGTATAAAAGTTCACATTGTCAACAAAATTGATATTAAAAATATATTAATGTTGTTTTGATTGCATATTCTTATTTGCAAGTGTGTTTGAGCATATTATATGTTTTGGAGGCTTAGGGAAATAAATCAGAATAGTCGCTTGAGAATAATTTGTCAATATATATTAAATTTTCAATTCTCAGTTATTTACCTTAGTGAGGGGAAATAATATCAACACAAACCTATGAATCTGGTTGCTCATTATAGTATTATTTGCAATACAGGAAAAAACTGTACCAACATTACTATCCATTAATAATGGCACAGAAAAATAAGAACACTTGTATTGTGAATTTATATGTACTAGTATGTTCCATAATTATCACAAAGGCCCAATGTTCATAATAAAATATTCTAAATATACAAAATTATGAAGGAACTCTAAAGAAGTGAATCCTATCAACATGAGAGCTTCTGGAGAAGGGTCAGAAACTGCCCAAAAGCCACTTCTACTGTGGTTTTCCTTACCTTCCATCCCATTCTTGGGATAGCTCTAGTAGATAGATGAAGAACAAGCAAAGGCAGAAAATTTGTCCTGGCTTCTGGAAGGTGTATAAGATGCATGCACCTGCACAGATATCTGGAGCTATACATGCACTGTAAATGAGATTGGGAGTTACAGTTTGACATGACTTCCACAGCATAGGAAGTATACTAATCAGAATTTTCCAGAGAAATAGAATCAATACAGGTAAAAGATAAGAAGGTAAGGGGAAAGGGATTTATTATAAGAAATTGGCTCACATGATTATGGTGACAGACAATCTGGAGAATTGTGAGCCCAGGAGAGCTGATAGTGTAGTTTCAGTCTAAAGACCAGTAGGTTTAATATCAGGAAGAGCCAGTGTAACAGATCAAGTCTGAAGGTACCAAAAATATAATGTTCCAGTTCTAAGGTAGTCAGGTGGGAGGAATCCTCTGTTACTCAAAGAAGAGTCAAGCTTTTTGTTCTATTCAAGCATTCAACTGGCTGCATAAGGTTCATCCATATTAGCAAGGACAATCAATTTTATATAGTCTATCAACTCAAATACAAACCTATACCAAAAAAAAAAGCTTATAGAAACAACCAGAATAACATTAGATCAAATATCTAGGCTCTAAGTTACTGCCTCAGTCAAAATGAAATATAAAATTAACTATCACATGAGAATTTTAACAAAGGCAGTCTCAGAAGAAGGATGCTCATGAATGTCATCAGTGGGTCAGTTACAAGTGGTAAGCAATTCCCACATCAAAACACTAACATCTAGGGAAGCTGTACAGCAGTGAATCTTTCATTATTACCTAGATGTTCATGTTCAAGTTATAATAAGCAGTGACAATCAACCAGTAAGAAAATGACAGCTTTGGGCATTTAAGTTAAGAGGTATTTTTCCCCCTTTTCTCCACTCAAAGACACAAGAAGAGCTAACCAAAACTAAGAATTTAAAAAATGAATAAAATTCAAACCATAGCCTCTCTACTTTTCATGGCTGTAGTACTAGGGTCAATTGAGTCTTCTGGCCATCCCTTTGAATTTTATATTTGGCAATAGCTTTAAGCCAAAAGAAAAAAAAAAAAAACACTCTACTTGGTTGACTTCTCATAAAACTGTATGCACCATTCTCAGATAACTCCACAAAAACACCTTGAAGAACCTGAAAAGATTCCAGGCCTAGTATCTTATCCTTTTCCCTTCCTTCACCTTCAGAGTAATGAAATAACAAACATTCTAAGCAAAGTTATAAAGCATAACTGTCTATCACATTTAATTTCACATATGTTTAACTTTTCTTATTTTTATGTCACAATTTTGTTTTAGAAAACTGATAAGCATCATAAATAAAGACCTCTTTTTTCCATAGCTTTATTGAGGTAAAATTGATGTACAATAAAATAAACATATTTGAAGTATGTAAAATGATCAGTTTTGATATATATGTAACCAATACAATCAATATAAAAAGAATTTCCATTGCTTTCTTCTTAATTTCAATAAAGACCACTTAAGCAAGAGCAAGAAGTCTGGCTTTTATTTCTAGTTATACAACTTTGGAAAATTGTCATTTGAACATTTTGGCCTCATAATTCTTATCTTTAAATATTATGATTTGTCTAGATCAGTTATTCTTAAATTTTCTGAGACATGAACTACTAAGATAATCATTTCAACCTTATCATCATAAGTTTCATAAAGCTATAGGTCTTCGCATAAGAATTATGCTCATACATACAAACTGATATAATTTTGCCTGTTTAAACAGGACTTGGACTCTTTGAAGGTGCTCTAAATTAAAAGCCCTTAAACAATCTGCTAGTTTTTTCTCATCACAAATTTTTCACAAAATTTGTGTCTTTGGAATCAATCAAGAGCTACCTTAGAGGAAGATAATATACATTTTCATATAACCTAGAAATTTAAATATAAAAAATAAGAAGGCTCTGAACAAAAGGGTATGATTTTCCCTAATCTTGGGTTTCAAGATGTTCAAAGCTTAAGAATTGTTTATAAAACTGAAAATTGTTTCCAAGAATCATTTAGATAATTTAGTCAGTGAATATAAATAAGATATAGCAAATATTTTGAGCTAAAAGTTATACAGTCTATGTTGCAGCTAATCAACTCTGCCATTGTAAAATGAAAGCATCCACAGATGCATAACGAAATGAGTGTGGCTGAGTTTCAAACAAAAATTATTTATAAAAGCAATCAGTGGGTGGTATTTGGTCCGTAGTTGCTGGCTTGTTATACATGGCTAACGTTACCTTTAAATCTCTCACTCAATTTTGTTTAACATCCTTGTTTAATGTTTCACCCTAAACCTAATCCATTCATACTTATTTATTTTTTTCTTAATATTGAGGTCTAAACAACATTGTAGTCCAAATTCATTATTTTTTCTGTACAAGTTTTAATTAGGAAAACATATCAAAAAAATATAATTTTATTTAAAAATACATTGTGCTTTTAGATATATGAAAGCCACAAATCCCTAAGATTCAGTCAATGATCCTATTTAGTCTAATATTGAATCCAAATTTCTTCTATTCTTTCCAACAGGAAAATATGTTAGAATATAACTTTACTGTCAGACATCACTAACATAAGAAAAGTGGCCATAAAAGTTAACATGCTGTTGTCAGTTTGGTTCATCTAAATCTGCATTTAAAAAAAAAAACAGATGTAGTGACTGAAAATTTTACAACCACACATGAAATCAGTTCTATTCTTAGACCTTTAAAAGTGATAAGGACGACTTCCACTAATATTGAGGGGGGAAAATGCTCCATCCATCATTCAAAGGAACTTTTCTGTGTTTAAAATACTTTCTATGGGTAATAGAATCCATTATCTATCCAATGAATGATAAATGGAATAAAAATTTTAAATTCACAGTGTCAAAAATCTTTCCAAATGTCACTGTACCTGCATTACAGCTAGCAGCATCAATCTGAGAACTTGCTATCTTTGTTCCTTATTTTTAAAAAGACTGCTTATCCCCAAATCTCTTTATTGTATAGACAAGTTTAGTGTTTCATAAGTTTATCTCTAAAAAACACTGCATTCTTCTGAGAGTAAAGATTAATGAGAATGTCAATTAAATTATTTTGGTTTTCAGAGAATTTCCCAGATTAAACACTCCATTCTGTTACATGAGAAACCCATAATTTATTTTTCAGTATTCAACAGTTGATGTCCTTTTTATATAGTATATTTACAACATCAATCAATTATTTTCATTTTATACTTATTTTAAGATAAAGATTCTGAATGTTAATTAAAGCCCAGGTCTAGTTTCTGCCAAGGAAATATTAAACCTTCTTTTTCTTAAATAATCTTTTTTTGGTAATAGCTTAAATTATATCTTATGTAAGGTGTCGTGGATGAGGAAAAATACTTTCAGCTCATAGAAATTTTATACCCTGAATATTATTTTTCCAGATCTCACAAATCTGCTAAGATCTCTCCACCAACATTTTTCTTCTTCTCCTTCAATAATCTAAACTGCCATTTCTCTGGATCTCTCCCTAGAGCCCTAAATATTATGATGAATCAATTTTTTTCCCTCTCAAGCTCTTAATTTTCTTCATTTTTCCTTTTGTTACATTTTACTCCTCTATTGCATTCTGTAATATTGATTAGAAATAAAAAGTAAACAAAAACTAATTCAGCTAGTAAAGAAATTTATTGGTCTGCAGTCTTTTTTACTTTTCTGTTTGCTTTATTATCTCTTTTTTAAATGATCCTAATATTTCTTTCTCCCTTTTAAGTTTAGCTAAGTCAACATTTTTTATTTCCCCAATCTGTGAAAACTCATTACTAGGTTTCTCAGATTAGAATTTTCTATATCCCACTAAAAATTATTGGTTTTTAAGTGTTTGATTGGCTTGTCTGCTTCAAACCAAATTGTCTCACATTTGTCTTTATCACAACAGATATATGTGTACTGAAATATCCAAGGTCATAATCAATGGCTATGTCTGCATGTATTTGGGGTGCCTTTTTAATATTAAAAATGACTTGACCTCCCCACAGTCAGCACAGTGGTCTGGAAGACCAGACTTATCTACTCATTTTTAGCACTCTGATTGTTTGAGAGATGACATGGCAAATCATGGCACAGATTTCATCTGTTCAACTTCCTTTTTTTAGAAGAGCTTCTCCACTAAAATAGGAAAACAGTACACATGTGTGTGCACACATATACATCAAGTAATTTCATTATTTCTCCCATCTTACAGATAATGAGGTTGAAGCCACGTGACTAATTTTCTTGAATTCCTATGAACCATAAGTAGTGGATCTGTGATTCAAGCCCTTATATGCCTGCTTTCAATACACCACGATTTCTAATAAAGCATGTCTCTGTCTCCTAAAGGAAAAATATATTGCATCAACTCTGTCATAATCATTTAGGAGAAATATTTATATATTCTTCATCATTAAATTTGGGGACTTTAAAAGTAAAATTTCTATTTTTACTAGGGGTTTTTCCACAATTTTCCTACCTTATTCTCCCAAAAATTTCAACTGAAATAAACATATATTCAAAATTTCTTTGTTAATCTAAGAAGCATTTACTGAACATCTGCTTGCTAACAATATGTAAGATGTTGAGGAAATATCAAGATGAGATACAGGCTCCATCTTGAACTCACCAAGTTTCCAGTTGCTACATCTCCCTGTATAAGAATGCTTTTTCATCTGTAAAACAAGTAAAATTATAGTACCTTCCTCATTTACTTTTCCTGAAGATGAAGGAAATGGCCATTTAAAGAGATTATCCTAGTGCTGGTAATAGTAGATGTGCAAAGATGACTAGTTAGTTTATCATTATTACAAATTCCAAGAAGCAGGAAATAAAAGTGAATACCTATTGAATTTTTAATATGTACTACATACTATGCCAATCATGTTCTCATGTGTCATCGTATTTATTATTTATATAAAAACCCTTAAAAATTTTTTCAGTGAGCACTAAGTCAAGTTTTCTCAGGCTTAGAAGTACAGAAAATCTTACTGCCCTTGATATGTAAAGTAAAAAACAGTACATGAACTCTGAAAGAAAAACTACTCACAATCATTTGCCTGACATCTAGAACTAAACCAGAGAGAAGACATGAGAATTAGAAGGTTGGGAAGATCTAGAAATTACAAGAATAACTGTGTTTATGGGGCATTTATCCCATGCCAAGCAATGTACTAAGTACCCTTTGGTACTTTTTTCTTGACTTTCTAAGACACGGGTAGAGTTGAAACTTGATACCAGGCTTTTCTGATACACATATATGTACTATTGGAATCCCAGAAGGAAATATCAGCAGTTTCTGTCCAATCCCTATTTGGAGAAGAATACCATTGCCAGAGGAGTTCTAATGAATTTCTTAGTTTCTATGATTGAGATAACCACACATTACATGTATTGGTAGAAGTCCAGCCAATCTGTTATAACCATTCAGCCTGGAATCTAG
Organism: Callospermophilus lateralis; assembly: GCF_048772815.1. NCBI lineage: Eukaryota > Metazoa > Chordata > Mammalia > Rodentia > Sciuridae > Callospermophilus > Callospermophilus lateralis. The sequence goes on from NC_135308.1 coordinate 28,558,837, forward strand.
AACTGGGGGTGCTAGAAAGCAGAAACCATAAAACTGCTATAGCACATTGAGTTTTAAGGTACTACTGTATGGAAGGTACACTAGTGACTACAGTGACCTGTGCTGACTATAGCTACAGGCTGTGGTATCCCTGCCTCCTGGGTTCCTTAGTATGGCTTTGACACAGTCTTATTTTACTCCTGCCTATTTCAGGTTCTGGGTCCCCAACTATCTAAGATCTCACAAGTCAAACAAAAAAGCCTTTTAATACATTCTTTTCCTGCTTATATTGGAACTCTGACTAACACAAACATTGTTGACAACATAACTTAAGGAATCTCTGTGGGAATGATTGAATGAAACTGACTTAACCTTACCAGTAAAAGAATTTTCATGTAATTTACTCTCGTTGTTGTTGTTCTTCTTCTTCTTCTTTTTGAGAGAGAAGTGAGAGAGAGATAATTTTTTTTAATATTTATTTTTCAGTTTTAGGTGGGCACAACATCCTTCTTTTATTTTTTATGTGGTGCTGAGGATCGAACCCAGTGCCCCGCATATGCCAGGTGAGCGCGTTACCGCTTGCGTCACATCCCCAGCCCATCCTTGTTCTTCTTACAAAGCAAACTTTTGATCAGGATTTGGTTTCAGTCAATTGAAAAATTATGAATGAGCCAGCTGACATAAGAATTACCATTTTCAGCATGACTGCTTCTCAAGTGAAAACATTTGCCTTCTCACTTTTTGACATCAGTGTCAGGAGTTGGTTTTGACAAAACAAATTTGAATTTGCTTCTGAAAACTGGATTCCCTCTAATATGCTAACAACTTGCATGCCTAAGAGTCAGAAAAAGAGAATTTTGGAGAATTCGCCAAATAATACCACCAATATAACCTCTTTGAGGGAAAAAACGAAAAACTAGCTATCTCCCAACAATAGTTATTAGCACAGCCTTGTGTTCCTCCAGATATTTTCATGATGAAGTGAATAAAACAGACTAAGTATAGAAAAAAATCTTTTAGATAACCATCAAAATATGACAATGTTTAAGTTTCATAATTTATGATTCACAAATGGCCCAGTGTCAGGAATTTGCCAAGTTCTTATGGTATCACCAATTTCCAAGATCAAAACTTAATGTAAAACAATAGAGGACAGATAGGATGGTGAAGTAATCTCTGAATTCCATCTGAAAGTATGGGGAACTAGAGGGAAAATATAAAATCATGTGTAAGCACAGAAATCATGGTTAGCACAGAAAAGGATTATAAAAGAACAAGTTGACAATGACTGAGGGGGAGATAAAAGGAGACAAAATTTTTCAGAGAGCGACAAGTGAAGATAGAAAGGAATATGCCAGTTCACACGGGTGAATAAGGAAGGATTCCAGGACAAATATCATAGCCAAACTTTAACTAGTTCCTTGAAACATTTCATATAGAAACATAAATTCCAGTCAATGAGACTGAGATTCAGTGGACAGCTGACATGGAACCTATGAATAAGGAAACACTGATGATGAAGGGACCAAACTTAAAGCTTTGAACTGGAATTATTAGACAATGAGGCTTAAGAAAAGGAAAAAGAAGGAGTTTGTAATTTCTGTCAATCTCCATCACACTGTGTAAAATTTGAGACTGTTTCTTATTGTATATAGTTCTAATCCCTTGAGATACTAAATTTTAATTCAAATGTACTGAAAATACATGATATTTTATTTATTTCTGTTTAAAAAGTCTTGAAATTTTGGGTACGTTAAATAATCTCAGTTTGTTCTACCTCCAAAAACAAGCAATCACATTAGTAATAGAAATATCCAGGTCCTCAAATAAGATTTCATATATTCAGCTGTCCAACTGTAAATGCCAATTTAACATTATTTTTATAGCTTCTGTTTTACTCATTTTAAGAAGATATCGAGGACTTCATTTTTTTAACTGAATTTCTGCTAAGAAATTAGTTGTTTTTACCCATCTCAGAATCAGCCAAACTCTTAGGCTTAGCACAAAGCTGTCTGTTGTGCTTTGTTATTTAAAACAGCTCACCAAGATAGCCCAATATCTTATATCAGTGACTTTAAAAATGTATGAGGATGTGTTCATACAATATTGTCACACAGTTTTAAGACCTCATCCATCTTTAAGAATTATTCTCCTAAATTTGCCCCTGTGCTCTCAAGTCATTGTAAAACATACAATTTCAGATTCACAGCATCTTAAAAGCTTCCAAGAGTTAAAGCTTTGGAAGCTTTTAAAATGGTTTATTGATCTAAAACTCCTGTTTGGAAGGTCTATTTTATGTGTCCCACTTACAATTGCACTGTCTATAGTAATCAATATTCTTCTGTCTGCAATAATCTATATTCTTTTTAAATCTGACAATTTTATTTTCCAACACACTTAGTTTTTTCTCTTATTCCATCATTTTGATTGTGTTTTGTTACAGCTTAAGGACAAAAATAAGTAAAGAGGGGAGGGGCAATTGTATAAAAAAATACAACGATTTATTTTATATTTTAACTAAGGTAGTTGCTATAAATTTTCTACTTAAAGATGGCATCAGTGAGAGAATTCATTAACTACAACTAATCAGATTTTTCCTAAAACCTCAATAGCCAAAGTTAATTGACATTGTTAACTTCAGATAAAGGTCTAAAGTGAGTTTGAATAAGTTTGTTTTATTTTGAAAAAAAATCACCAAATTAAAACTAATTTACTGCATTATTCCTAGGAAGTAAGAAAGCAAAAATCTAACAAGGTACAAATTGAACATCCCTAATATGAAAATCCAAGATTCTATGAAATCCAAAACTTTTTAAGCACCACCATGATGCCAGAAGTAGAAAATTTCACACTTGACTTATGTAACTGGTCTCAGTCAAATGTAGGCACATAAAAAAATTACATAAAATTACCTTCAAATTATGTATATAAGGTATAAATGAAACACAAATAAATTTAGTGTTAAACTTGGGTTCCATCCATAAGATATCTCATCATGTATATGTGAACATCCCAAAATCCAAAAATATCCAAAATCCAAAATAGTTCTGATTCTAAGCATTTCAGATAAGGGATACTCAATTTGTACAACTTAGCATCAACACTTTACCCCCTTCTCAAAAATGTAACCCTTCTCAGTGTTTTAATTATTTTTATGTATTATATTTGTATTTGAAAATTTACATATTTTTTGTGCCACTTAAAACATAATTTGACAACAGGTAGTACTGCTTTAGAATTAATTATCCCAACTATATAAATGAAATAAAAATTAAAAATATAGTGACAACACAGATATCATAATACAACACATGAGTTCAAAGATAATTATATATCTTTATTCAGAATATCTTTGTATACGGACAAGTGCATGGAGTACTGCATACGTGGCATACATTAAGGGCACCTGAGTGGCAAACCACTCCCCTTGTGCTACACATGAGCAGCAAGGTGGTGTTTACCCAGTAGGCACAGCCCTGGGTGTAAGACTACATATTGCAGAACAGCACTTGCTCCATGGCCAGCTCCTTGAATGGTTGCTGCAAGCACAGTTGGCAAGAAATTGTATTGGTGGCTGCCTATAATCTGCTTAGCGACTGCCCAAGTATATATACATGGTAACTATGCAATAAAATCAGACCTTCTGCCAACTTGGTCTCCGGAGGTCTTGAATCATGACTCCACAGCCACACTCTCCTCTACCCTGTTCTGTGGACCTCCTCGCTGGACAAGAGAGAGCCCACACATCTTTGTAAGACAGTTACTAGAAAACTGTTTTAGAACCTTCTACTCACAGTTATATAAATAAAATACCATTGAGAATTTAATAAATAGCTGTCACTCATGCCAAGTGCATACAATACACTCATGAAATATAAAGCCCAAATGTTAAAACACTGATTACACAGATAAAGTTTTATGTCTTTATGTACTCTTTTTAACACAGATCCTATTTACATTTCTTTGACCAATTTTTTTTTAAGAAATTATATTGACTCCATGAAAATCATGTTTACTTGGCTCACTATTATGACTCATAATGCCACATGGTAGTTGACACAGACTGAGCTCCCATTAACACCTAATGAATGAATAAGTAAAGAGGCACATATATTTGTCACACATATTTCTCATGGGTCTCCTGTGACCCATTTTGTCAGTCCATTTGAATGCCTTTGAGATATACCAAGAAAGAACAAATGAAAAATCAAAGAAATTGGGATTTAGTACTTTGTAATGATGCACAGCTATAGTAATTTCTCTCTGCTGCTCCCAAACTTCATTCTAACCAATGATTTCTACCATCACTTACACACACACCCTAAATTGACTGTATCAGTTGCAAAAAAGACACTCCATTGTTGAGACAAACAAAATGAGAAAAATAGATATTTTAGTCAGCTTTTTCACAGTTGTGACTAAAAGACCCAACCATAACAACTGTAGAGGAGGAAAAGTTTATTTGAGAGCTCACAGTATCAGAGGTCTTAGTCCACAGAAGGCTGGCTCCATTCCTTGGGGCTCTAGGTGAGGCAGAACATCCTAGTGGAAGAGTATGGCAAAAGGAAGCAGCCTACAGGATGATCAGAAGGCAGAAAGAGACTCCACTCACCAGATACAAATATATACCCCAAGGTATATATACTCCCAATGCCCACCTCCTACAGCCACACCCAATCTGCCTTCAGTTACCACTCAATTAATCCCATCAGGTGATTAATTCACTGATTGGGTAAAGGGCTCTTGCAACCCAATCATTTCTCCTTGACCTTCTTGCACTGTCTCACATATGAGCTTCTGGGGTCAACTCACATCCAAACCATAACAATAAGGAGGAGTCTATGATATTAAATCAATAAAAATTGAATCATCATGCTGATTTAGTTATCTTTTAAACTTCCCTCCACCAAATTCATAGATTTTAACAACCATTATTAAAATACTAATTACTAAATGATTTTCAATTAAATTTCTTGGCATTATACCATGCCTAAGGATACAATTACACCAATCCTAGATGTGGCTTCTAAATTGTCTTTAATAAAGAAATCTCTGCTGCCACTGTTTGAACAGAGTTAACAATGGTGTAGAAATCTGTTTTCACTTACTGGTCATGCTCTATCTTATTATATTCTTACCAGATTTAAGGACACATGTTCTTCCTTCTACAGTAAAATAGCTAGAATGATTCATAGATACAATACTACATAAAACTAAAACACATTCCACATATTGTTGGAAGGCACACAGAAAGCATGTTGATAATTTTAGAGACAAATTTCAGAACATTTTCAATACTGCAGAAATTGGGCCAAAATATTAATTTTTATAAACATTTCTTAGTTAATGTATATTCTATATTCATATTTAAATGTGTGAAGAAATTCTTTTTGTCATATCACAACACCTAGACCCCAGATTATGGTTCCTAAGTGCTATTTTGCAATAAAAAATATATGATTTTTATTACAGCATTATAGTTATATAATTGGGCTCACTTTGACATAATTGGCACATGCATGGAATTTGAATAATTCCACTTCAGTCTCTGCTCCCCCCACTTTCCCTCCCCTCCTCCTGGCCCCTATTCTCTTTCTACTCTACTGATCTTCCTTTCACTAATTTAGCATTTATTTTTTGTGTTGTGCTTTACACATAAAGGTGAAATTCTCTGTGGTACATTTATATATGCACATAATGTAATTTTGATGTATTGATTTAGCATTTCCTCCCTTCCCACCTCCTTCGTCTACTCCACTGATATTCCCTATATCTTTATGATATAATATCCCCTCCACCTTATTACCCTTATTTTTCTCTAGCTTCAACATATGAGAGAAAATATGTGTATATATGCCTCATTTTCTTAATCCATTCATTTATTGATGGGAATCTGAGCTGATTCCATAATTTGGCTATTGTGAATGGTTGCTATAAACATTGAAGTGGCTATGTCACTCTAGTATGCTGATTTTAGTTCTTTTCTATAAATACCAAGGAGTGAGATAATTGGATAATATGGTGGTTTCATTTCTAGTCTTTTGAGAAATCACCATACTGTTTTCCAGAGCACTTATACCAATTTGTAATCCCGCCAATAATGATGAATGTACTTTTTCCCCCAACATCCCCATCAGCATTTACTGTTTTTTGTATTCTTTTTTTATTTTCCTGTGGGTACCAGGGATTTAACTCAGGGGCAATCGACCACTGAACCACATTCCTAGCCCTATTTTGTATTTTATTAGAGACAGGGTCTCACTGAGTTGCTTAGCACCTCACTAAATTGCTGAGGCTGGCTTTGAACTTGAAATCCTCTTGCCTCAGCCTCCAGAGCTGCTGGGATAACAGGTGTGAACAACTATACCCAGCTTGTTTTTTGTATTCTTGATAATTGCCATTCTGACTGAAGTGACAAAAAAATCTTAGTGTAATTTTGATTTTAATTTTCCTGAGTCCTAGAGATATTAAATATTTTTTTCATATATTTGTTGGCATTTGTGTTTCTTTTTTTGAGAAATCTCCATTTAGTTCTTTTGCCCATTTATTGATTGTGTTTTTTGTTCTTTGAATGTTACATTTGTTGCATTCTTTATGTATTCTGGGTATTAATCCCCTTTCCGAGGAGCATCTGGTAAAAATTTTCTCCCAGTTTGTAGGCTTTCTTCATGTTCTTAATCATTTCCTTTGATGTGCAGAATGTTTTTAATTTGATGGCATCCCACTTATTGATTCTTGGTTTTATTTGTAGAGCTTTTATGTTCTTATTAAGAAAGTTGATTTCTGTACCAGTATGATGGAATCTTAATCCTAGGTTTTCTTTCAGTGGTTGCAAAATTTCTGATCTAATTCTTAAGTCTTTGACCCATTGCCGCAGTCTGGCTGAGCACAAATCAAGAGCCACTTGTAGATTCAACCAAGAGGAAACTTTATTTTTAGAATCCACTCCGCACGCCGCCCACGCGAACTCCAGGAACTCCGCAAGAGCTCGGCCAGAACTCAACGGGAACTCCGCGAGAACTCAAAAATAGCGGGCACCCGAGGCAGCAGGAACCACCCCTTCTGGCAAAATGCCAGGCACCATCTTGACATGGCCGTGGCTCTCAGCATCTCCCCCCTTTTGTTTAATTAAACAACAAGTATGTGGCTTAGGGACCGTGCCTGTCTTAGGTTGTCCAATACTACATATGGTCCTTATCCGTCATCGGATAAGCTGACCTCAAGGCGTCAGCCTCCTGTCTCAGGTTGGTACCATTGCAATTGGATCTTACCAGTCATTGACTACCGGCCCAGCATTTAGCCACACTTGTGGATAGTGTTTGTTACACAAACACCATAAACAACCTGCTACAAGCAGAAAGGGGATGATACAAAATGCTATGACACCAAGCCAATTGACGGCCCCTTTTGGAAAAATTGTACCACCGACAATATCATCAGCAAAGATATCCTGGCATTACCACAATTCACTACACCAACAGATATTTCACAATGCATGCAAGTGATACATAGTCCAGGCAAGTTCTGCAAGCAGTTCAAAGCAGAGGAATCCATTAATATGTCCATTTCCTCCCAAAGTAAATCAACTCCTCGATTGAGTATCACTAATTGAGTTACATTATTCATTGATGCATCAGTTTATACAGTTTGTTGTGATAGCTATCGCAGAAGCTGTAGTATGGTTTTATCTTTGTCTTCACCGACACTGGGATGAAGACAGGAATTCTGGCAGTGATGGCTAAAAAAAAATTATGTAACACTTAGAAAAAGCAATTTTCTAAACAATTTAGTATCCTGAATAGAATTAGATATAATGAAAAGGAAAGGTGAAAATAAACAAACAGATCTGATAACCTCCTTTTTTGTTCACATTTTGAAACAATCCTCAACAGCTGTTTATCCAATTTAAATTAAACCATTTAAATCACATGAAAAAAAAAATTTGAATCCATTTTTTCATGAGCACTCCTCATATATGATATATGGACATATGCACATACAGACATACAACACAAAACACAAGTGTTCACACATAACACAATACACACAACACATAACATAATAATAAAGGCCTTGTAGCTTTTTACAGGTGAAATCCGCATTGCAATGCTCAAAAACTCCACAGTCAAAAAATAAAACTGATCAGAAAAACATTAACCTAGGTCTGTATGAGCTCAAAAAATAAAATAAAACTTCATGATGTGGGAAAGGGCAATAATAAAATAGATATTGAAAAAAGCATCCTGGTTACCACCAGGGTTTGACTCTTCTTTTGATATCCCATCCTTTTTCCTGTAAATTGCATATGGGTCTGAAGGTATTCCCACAAGCAAGCCCCAGATTTTCTGACATTTGAAATAGACCTTAAAGGTGTTCAATATTCATTAGCCTCCTCGTGTGGGAGAACGACTGTCACAGATGTAAGGATAGCCAAACTGGAGTTCTGGATATCAGCTGTTATGAATTTGAGCCAAATCATCTTCTTTTTGGTCTGTAGAAATCACTTTAGTTAGTCTCTCTGGAATCCAAATCGGCTGCTGTTCTCCCTGTGGAAACACACAAACAGACCCCCGATTCCAGACAATCACTGGGTCAGGACCTTTCCATTGTCCTGTTAGAATATCCTTCCAAAGTACCTTGGGTTTATGTATATTTTTTGGACACATATGCCTTTCCACATCACTAAGCCCTGATGAATCCAAATTTAAAAAGTTTAGAGTAAAAAGGGTTATTTTAAGTTTATTTTGGGGGGATATATACCCCTTCCCAATTCCCTCTTTTTGTTTTAATAAGTACATTTTAATAGGTTGATGAGCTCTTTCAACTATGCCTTGTCCCTGTGGATTGTATCCGCAATGTATGGGACTCCTGTTATATGAGTAATGCCAAATGATGAGCAAAATTGTTTAAAAGATGTAGAAGTATAGCCAGGGCCATTATCTGTTTTTAACTGTTTTGGAATGCCCACAGTGGCAAAATTTTGTAAGCAATGAGCTATAATATCTTTATTTTTTTCTCTGGCATGAAGGGAGCCCATCAAAAATCCGGAAGAAGTAACAACTGTAACATGCAAATATTTTAATTTTCCAAATTCTGGCAAGTGTGTGACATCCATCTGCCAAATATGGTTAGGTATCAGTCCTCTAGGATTGACTCCAAAATTAACTTGTGGTAAAAAGGTCACACAATTTTGACATTGTTTTATTATTTGTCTAGCTTCTTCCTTAGTTATTTTAAAATGCTTTTTTAAAGTATTTGCATTGACATGGAAGGATTTATGAATATTTGTAGTTTCTTCTAGAGTAGAAAAAATATGTATGTCATGTGTAGTTTTATCTGCTAAATCATTGCCCAAACTAAGGGCTCCAGGCAATCCTGTATGTGCCCTGATATGTCCTATAAAGAATGGATCTTTTCTGTCCCATATTAGACTTTGTATAGTGGAAAGCAAAGAGAAAACAGTAGAGGAAGGGGAAATCCTACCAGCATCTTCAAGGGATACTATAGCATTAACTATAAACTGACTATCGGAAAATAAATTAAATACAGAATCTTTAAACATCACAAAAGCATGTAATACTGCATTAAGCTCTATCTTTTGAGCTGATTGTTTGGGTAATAAAAATGTAAAGTTTTGATCAAGGGTAACTACTGCTGCTGTACCATTATTTGACCCATCAGTGAATATATTTGGAGCATTCATGATAGGTGTTTTTCTTGTCATTTTTGGAAAAACTACAGGATGTGAAGACCAAAAAGACAACAAAGGATTAGATGGTAAGTGGTTATCAAATGAAACATTAGATTTGCACATGATTATTTCCCAAGAAGTTAACTCATTAGCTAACTCATCAATTTGATCCATAGTATATGGAGTAATAATTTTATTGGGAGAAATTTCAAACACTCCCTTTGCTACTTTTATTCCTTTGAGTATTAATTGTCCTACAGCCTCAGGATACCTAGTAAGAATAGTGTTAGGAGAATAAGATAAATGTATCCATAATAATGGACCTTCTTGCCAAAATACTCCTGTAGGAATATTTTTTGTTGGTATTACAATATATAATAAAGGCAAACTTATATCAATTCTATCCAAATGCATATTTTCCATATATGTTTCAATAATTTTTAATGTCTTTCTTGCTTCGGGCATTAATATGCGGGGTGAATTTGGATATGATGAACCTTTTAGGATATCAAATAAAGTTCCCAACTCTCCTGTTGGTATGCCTAGATAAGGCCTTATCCAATTTATGTCTCCTAATAACTTTTGAAAGTCATTAAGTGATTTGAGTTGATCCACTCATATTTGCATTTTTCGTGGACAGACCATGGTCGAGGATAATAGAACTCCTAAATAATTAATTGGAAATTTTAATTTTACTTTATCTATTGCTATCTCTAGATTATAATTTTTTAATAAATTTGTAAGTGTGGCATAATATTCTAGCAATGTGTTTTTACCTTTTGTGCTAATAATACATCATCCATATAGTGAAATATTTGTAGTTCAGTATTTTGATTTCTAAGTGGCTGAATTGCTTTGTTAACATAAATTTGACACATAGTTGGGCTGTTAGCCATCCCTTGAGGGAGTACTTTCCATTCATATCTCTGATCGGGACCTTCATGATTCAGCACACGGATAGTAAATGCAAAACATGGACTATCCTCAGGATGAGTTGGAATTGAAAAAAAAAAACAATTTTTAATATCTATAACTAAAACATACCATGTTTTTGGCAAAACAGACAATTGGGGAATCCCCGATTGAGCAGATCCCATAATAACCATCTCATTGGCTCTTAAATCTTGCAATAATCTCCATTTACCAGATTTCTTTTTGATGACAAAAATGGGAATATTGTGGGGAGATATGGAAGGTTGAATATGTCCCTCCACTAATTGTTATTTCACCAGGTCATGGGCTGCTTTTATCTTTTCTTTAGTCAGGGGCCACTGAGGAACCCATACTGGTCTTTCTGATTTCCAAGTAATTTTTATTGTCTCAGTGACCCCTCCTAAAAACCAATCCATATCTATCTGTTTTTTGATCTATTTGTATTGGTGCCACTATACCTTGTCCTTGTTCTCCTAATCCTTTTTCTTTCTTAAAACCTTGTCTAGCCATAATAGTGGGCGCATTTGAATTGATGTTATTTGTTAATGTTAGACCTAATTGATCTAGAATATCTCGTCCCCATAAATTTATAGGTAGATGATCCAATACATATGGCTGTATAGTTCCTTCACATCCTTCAGGATCCTTCCAATCTAATACTATCGAAATTCTATGGGGATTAGTTGCCACTCCTGGGCCTCGAAGCATTTAGGTGGCTTGTTGTAACAGCCAATGTTTTGGCCATTCTTGATGAGAGATAATGCTAAGGTCTGCACCTGTATCCAGTAGCCTATTAAATTCATGTCCTTGAATATTTAGTTTTAGCATTGAGAGAGAATCTAAATTTAAAGAAAGCATAGCCCAATCTACACCTGTGGAGCCTAATCCCCTAGAACCTCTTTTTACAGTATGACTGGAAAATTTATCATGCAGGCTGGGTATTATTAATAACTATGCTATTCTATCTCCTGGTGAAATTACTGATATACCTCTTGAAGAACTAGCTATAATTTTTATTTCACCTTCATAATTGGGATCAATTACCCCAGGACTTATCATAAGTCCTTTTAGCGCAGAAGAACTGCGTCCCAATAATAAGCCTACTGTTCCTTGGGGAAGAGGCCTTTTATCCCTGTGGGAATGATTTGAACTCCCATCTCTGGAGTTAGTACTGCTCTGGCAGAGGCGCAGATGTCCAATCCTGCGCTCCTTCTGGTTTGTCTAGTGAGGGATCTACTGGATAATGTGTCCTGGGCACTACCCTGATGGTGTTGCTGGGTTTCTCCATTGCCCCGTATATTTGTGGTTGTGGGCCCCGGAGCATTGGGCCCCCCTGTCCATTTTTTGGCAATGGAGCCCAATGTTTTTCTCCAAGATATAGTGGGTAAACACCTGGTCCTTGTCCGTTTTTTGAAAACAGAGTACCCTGTATAGTGGTTTGAGAACGGCATTCATTAGCCCAATGTCTCCCTCTATGTCATCGTGGGCAAATACCCGGTATTCTACCCCTTTGATACCTAGTTTTGTTAAACCCTCCTCCTATGGGGCAACTCCTTTTAAAATGTCCTGTTTGTTCACAATTGTAGCATGTTTTTGGCCTGGCACCTAAAGCCTGTTGAACTGCAGCTGCCAAGACTTGCCCTTGTTCATTAATGTCTCTACATAATTTAATATATGTGTTTAAATCTCCATGTTTTCATGGTCTAATGGCCTCCCTGCACCATATATTTGCTTGTTCAGTAGGCTAATTGTTTTATTAAGGCATCGTTTGTTCTATATCCCCAAATATTCTGGTAGCTGTTTGTATAAGCCTATCTACAAATTCAGCTTAAGGTTCATTAGCTCCTTGTATTACATTAGATAATTGACCTTGTAAATCTCCATGTCCTTATAAAGTCTTCCATGCCCTAACTGAATCTGCAGCAATTTATGAGTATATGGCAGGATCATATCCAATTTGTTGCTGCTGACCCTCATAAGGTTCCTTTCCTAACAACATATCTAGATTTCTCTGAGGATAATCGGCCGCTGCATTTCACCTAGCCATCTCCGTGCAAAATTCCTGATTGGCAACCTTCCATAACAGATATTGTCCTCCATTTAGCACAGCTTTGCACATACTAGCCCAATCTGCTGGCATCATATTCAAGTTGGTAATGGATTCAACCATACTTACAGTGAAGGGTGCTTGAGGACCATTGGTTGTTACAGCCTCTTTCAGCTGCTTCACTGTTTTGAAATCTAAAGCATGGTGAATTTGCTGCCCTCCTGCTGCCTCAAATATAGGGCATGCTAATCTTTGAGGTCCTGTCTCAGGATCCCATCTATCAACTACGGGGGTTGAGGGCCACTCAGCATATATTGTCTCCATAGGCGGAGCTGTTGGTTGGACACCCACGCCCCCCGGTGATAAAAAGGGGTTAGTAGCAACCTCCTGTTGTAATTTCTCTCCTGATAGCCCTTCCTCCTCTAAACTTTTTTCCTTTGTCTGACTAACTCCAGAGACTTCCTCTTTTACTTGATGTAAGATGTCTTCTCCTAGACTAAGCAAACAAGATTGTACCAACGTCCATAATGGTAATGTTCCAACTGGCAGAGTTCCTGGGCTTTCCTTTTGTATCTTTTTAAAATATTCACCATGATGGTTCCATTGTGATATATTTAACAACCCCTCTTTAATGAACCATGGGTTACACCTTTGTATCATCTTAATGTATGCCCTAACTGTTCTTGATTTTACTGAGATGCCTCCTTTCTCTAGCACTTTACTTAACGCCCTTTTGGTTTCGTTCTTATTGCTTTTTAATTCCATATTTCCGTGACAAAGATACCCCTAAGATAATGTAAAACAAAACTGAGACAAAATGAAACAAAAATGGAACAAAAATTCATTATATCAGCCTTTCTATCCTCCTGAAATGTCCATCCGTCCTTTCTCCCTATCTGTTCCTCAGACGCAAATAGTTTTTCCTCAGATATGAGAGGTTTTTCTTCCGTCCCACCCATCTCCAGGTACAGGCAACTTAAAACAAAAGCAAAACAAAATGAAAGAAGAATCATTAAATGGTGACCCATCCTCTGGCATTGCCCTCAGGGGGAACAGTTTACCTTATCACTTACCCTTAGGCATTCCCCATACGGGCCACCATATGCAGCAGTCTGGCTGGGCACAAATCAAAAGCCACTTGTAGTTTCAAGCAGGAAACAACTTTATTTTTAGAACTCATGCTGCACACCGCATGCAAACTCCAGGAACTCTGCGTGAGCTCAACAGGAACTCAACCAACCCATGGGAACTCTCTAGGAACTCCACCAGAGCTCGACTGGAACTCAATGGAACTCCGCGAGAACTCAAAAATAGCGGGCACCCGAGGCAGCAGGAACCATCCCTTCTGGCAAAATGCTAGGCACCATCTTGACCTGGCTGTGGCTCTCAACAACCCATTTTGATTTTGACTTTTCTGCAGGGTAAGAGATAAAGGTCCAGCTTCATTCTTCTACATTTGTATATCCAGTTTTCCCACCACCATTTTGAAAGAGGCTAATTATTCTCTGACATGTATTTTTGGCACCTTTGTCAAGTATCAGATGACTTTAAATACACGAGTTTATCTCTGTGTCTTCTACTTTACACCACTGGCCTTCATGTCTGTTTTGATGCCAATAGCATACTGGTTTTGTTACTATAAAATTATACTACACTATAATTTGAGATTGGGTATTTTAATGCCTCCTGTAAAGCTCTTCTTGCTCGGGAATTCTTTGGCTATTATGGGTCTCTTATTCTTCCAAATGAATTTAAGGATAGTTTTTTACTAGTTCTATGAAAACTGGCATTGGTATTTTGATGGTCATTACAAGAATATGTAGATTATTATTGGTAGTAGAGTCATTTTGATAAATATTACTTCTATCCATTCAAGAACATAGAAGGAGACTGGGGATGTGGCTCAAGCGATAGCGTGCTCACCTGGCATGTGTGGGGCCCAGGTTTGATCCTCAGCACCACATACAAACAAAGATGTTGTGTCTGCTGGAAACTAAATAAATAAATAAATAAATATTAAAAATTCTCTCTCTCTCTCTCTCTCTTTCTCTCTCTCTCTCTCTTAAAAAAAACATAGAAGGTCTTTCCATATTCTAAAGTCTTCAATTTCTTTTTTCAGTGTTCTATAATTTTCATTATAAGATCTTTTACTTCATTGTTTAGATTAATTCCCAAGATTTGGTTTGGTTTGGTTTTGTATTTTTTTTTGGGGGGGGGGTATTCTGAATGAGAGTTTCTTTCTCAGCAAAATCACTGTTGGAGTATCAGAAAGCTATTGAGTGTTGATCTTGTATCCTGCTCTTTGTTGATTTCATTTATTAGTTCTAGAATTCTTCTGGTAAGGTTTTTTTGGGGGGATCTTCTAGATATGGGATCATGTCTTTAGCAAACAGAGATTATTTGACTTCTTTTCCTTTTTGTACCCCTTTAAAGAAGGAATTCTTTTGCCTGATTGGTCTGTCTAGAGTTCTGAGAACTAATTGAACAAAAGTGGTAAAAGTGAACATATTTGTCTTATTCCTGATTAAAAATTGGTTTTAACCCTAAGTTTAAAAATATAAAAAGTCAACAACTTTTAATTAATTTTCAAAAACTTTGATTGATATCAGGGAAAGTGAAATTAATTGTTCAATTTCATTGAAAAAATTTTCTATAATTTGAGATCAAAATTTTTCATAAATTATTTATCAAAAATTTATATATTCATTAAGACAACAATTAGAATCAAACATTAATCTAAATTGATAAATCAGACTTGAAGTTTCAAAATAAAAAGGTATATTCAATCATGTTATTCTTACTAAAAATGTTAATACATTAATTATGCTAGTGAAAGCAATTTTTCAGTTATTGATAAAAAATGAAATTGATATTTATTTCACTTCTTTAACCTTGTGTTTTTATCACAGTTTTAAACTGTAAGTAATATATTAGTACTACATGTATAAATTTCTTCTCAATAACTATCCATATGCTGCAGGTCTTGCTCAAAAATAGAACACTGATAAAAATGATGAATCCAAAAATTTAAAATATCAATCCTAAATCCACATGCCCTATGTTCTATGAGAGTAGTTCTTGTCTGAAAGTTTTAAGAGAAGACAAATGGGAGAGATTTGATAAACTGAAACTACTTACCACATTTTATAATCCTTATCTTCCCACATCAGCAAGAAATTGCTTTTGTGGGATGCTTGTTGTTCCCAGATCCTTATCAAGCCAATGTTTTGTAATGTAATTTAGAGCAACTGTTAAAAAGAAAGACTTCCCAGAAGTGTGTCCCCCCCACACACCATTTTTTTCTTTTATCATTCAACCTCTTCATATATAGGATTGGATATCCTGCTTGAGAAGGAAATTAATTATACCAAGACAGATTGTTTTCCCTCTAAGAAGAGCAAAAATGCAACTTGGAGGGAGGGGGAAAAAGCCATGAAAATGTAGACACTTCAGAAGATTCTGAGAAGTCAGTAAAATAAGAATTTTTTCACAGGAGTACCAGAAAAGGATCCTGGGAAGCCTGACAAATTATCCCAGACCTGACCTCAAGAGGATAGGTAGACTTCCAGAATCAGAGAGCTAGATACAGGGGCACATCACCTAATTTTCTGACCCTCTCTATTTCCTGTGTCTCCCAAACTCACTTAAAATGGTCTTGACTTGGGAAAAAGTAAACAAACTCTTTCATGATCAAATACATCACTCTGGGCAACTTAGGCAAATAAGGTGATGAACAGGACAGACAGAGGAAGGTAGTAGCTTTTTCTCCTGGATATTAGGAAGTAGAAAGATCCAGCTGAAAACCTTGTACGCTGTCTCCTTGATCTTTCTTCCAGCAAAGAGCTGGATCCACATCTGTAAGGAAGAAGAGAGAAGATAAAGAGAAGAAAAAAGGAAGAGGAAGATGTCACCTAGTACTCAAGTTACATCCAGTGATCTGGTGACTGTGAAATTGAAGATATTTCACCAATTCTTTTAATGATTCTAGTCTACCCCAGCTGCAAGACTCTAGAGGAGAAATGATAGGATGATGAACTGTCACTGACTTGAGAAAAATAAGGAGATATCACAACTAAATACAATGTAGGATAGTAAGTTAAATTCTGGAATGGAAAATGACATTAAGGAAAATTTAGTGAGATTCTAACAAATTATATAGTTTTAAAATGTCACATTATTTTTAATGTCTTCAATTTTTAAAGTTGTAACATGGTTATTGTATCATCCCTAAAGCAAAGAGAAATAGTAAAACACCATGTTTCTGAATGTCTCCTTTCTGTTCCCAGGAAAGTAGTTAATTCAAGGAAACAAGGAGAACAAGTCGGCTAGAAAGTCCAGATATCAACTGTCTTGAAAGACACTGGCCTTCTCTTGTGCACACTGGGAACTAGGGAAAGTTAGTATTATCTATTGAAAGCTACTTTCTTGCATGATTGCCAGAACAGTTGCTCCTTAGGATTCTGGAAACAAACAAGTAAACTAAGAAAGCTACTGCTGATGATGTCACTGCTTCTGCAGCCTAACATAAAACCCCTGAGTGGAGACGATAATAGAACTGAAGGTACTGTGGGAAGAATGCATGTCGCCAATCCAGCTGGCTGCCACTGAACAAAATACTATGAGGAGAGAAGGTACTGCTTGGCAAAACATCCTGAGGGACTGCGATGCTATCTGTCAGATTGTCACCACTAAATTCTTCTGTTATGCTCGAATTCTGGACCCCCAAAAGACCACCAGAGACCAAGATGGATGTAAGCAGCAAAGAGGTGTTTATTGCGAACTAGCTCTGTCCTCTGCGCGCACACAGTAACTGGTGACGCTGAGAGGCCCCAAGCCCAGGGTTTGCAGCAGTTTTATGCACTCTTCGGGAAAGGTAGGGACTTTACATACATCACAGCATCTCTTAGCAAATCATCACACACCTCGGGAAAATCATAAAACAACTCTAAAACAAGATTAGCACATTCACTGGTGGGAACAATTTGGGTAGGGGTGATTGATTACTACAAGAGGGGGATTTGTTTGAACTGATTGGTTTAAGCCAAGAGGGGTGTACATGCTGAACTACATGGTTTCCCAACATGTTATCAACCACCTTATGGATGACCCTCCCTACTGGGAGGGTCATCTGGCATCCCAGGTACTTCCCTGTCTCATGCTGATTGGTGGCTGCTAGGGGATTGCTATGGATCCCCACCTAGCCTGACTGAGTCAGGGACACCTGGCACCACAGATCTCTCCTGTTATTTGTAGATAAACAAGTTAGCAAGGTGGGAATGTGCCTAGGAGTGCTCTGTGGGTCTTTCCAAGGACAAAGGTCATGTCCCTTCCTTGGACAGGCTTTGCTCTGAGGTAGAGGCCATTTTTTTCACTTCCTGGAGCAGTCACTAATCTGTTATAATCTTTCCCCATTAAATCATATATCCCATGCTTCCTCCAGTCACATTTTTATTTTTTATTTTTTATTTTTTGCCTTTCTGAAAACTATCCAACTGCCCTGGAACAACTGCTCTGTGATTTGTTAACATTATAGGTATATGAAAACACAATTTGTAGGGCTGGGGATATGGCTCAAGCAGCAGTGCACTCGCCTGGCATGCGTCAGGCGCTGGGTTTGATCCTCAGCACCACATAAAAATAAAATAAAAGGCATTGTGTCCACCAAAAACTGAAAAATAAATATTAAAAAATTCTCTCTCTCTCTCTCTCTCTCTCTCTCTCTCTCTCTCTCAAAAAAAAAGAAAGAAAAAAAAAGAAAACACAATTTGTAATTTTTCAGAAAGTCTAAAATTTATTCAAAATAAAGGTTACTTTAAAGGGTGTTTGTTACTTGTTTAACATTTATAGTCGATCTATATGAAGAGAATTTATACTGATAAAAATCAATTCAATTAAATGCTGTGGAGAGAACAGATAAAAACATTTCAAAAAATGACTTTGCAATACAATGAATAATGCAAATTGAATGTACAGGTCGACAGCTGAAGTGCTTTAAGAATAATCTAAATAGAAAAATAAATACTAACCACTTTACTGGAATAGTAGACATGAAACTATCAATACAAAAATGAAATAAATTAATAAAGATAGTTAACTGTTACTCGAATCTTATTTTCCAGGCACATTAAATCTCAAAACAAGTTGATGAGTTAAATATACTATTTGACCTTTTCACATAAATAGCTTTCACAAGGTTATGGACATAATAAGAAGCTGAGCTGTGATTTTAATTCAGGCTGATGAAGCCCCAAGCCCATAAACTTGATCACTAGATTACATTATATACCTTTGATCTCTGAGCTTTAAGTTTATTCCTATGTAGAAATGCTAGGTTTGCATTTTCCCACTTTCTATCACTATTAATGAAGAGCAGCAGGCATCCATGCTGGAGAAAGGACTCAAGTTTATGGCTATAAAGCACTTTTTCTCTTTGAAAAGCAGAGAATGATCACAAGGCTGAGTTCATGGTCATTATACTGCAACCATTGCACTAAACTGTCAGAGGACTCATGTTATAGTTACACTGTGTCAGCAACTCCACCAATCTGCACAACAGGCCCTCTCCAGAAGTCACCCATTCATTCAGTATTAGAGGGTGCAATGTTGAGTCAATTAATACAAACTCATTAGCAGCCATTCAGCAGATTTTCTTATTTGGAGCTTTGAGATATAGACATAGATATATAGATATTTTAGCCCTGATTTTCCATTTCCCGGAATTTTTTGAAACAGTTTGAGAAGGTTTTCATAAATGCAGACTAAAATTGCCATTTTAGTAGTTTAATACACATTATTCATTAATGAGAAATTTGAGGGAAATAAATACCTTGTTCTCATTTCTACAGAAAACAGCATTCA
The DNA here is from genome assembly GCF_048772815.1 of Callospermophilus lateralis. Classification (NCBI taxonomy): domain Eukaryota; kingdom Metazoa; phylum Chordata; class Mammalia; order Rodentia; family Sciuridae; genus Callospermophilus; species Callospermophilus lateralis. Next base: position 28,578,345 of record NC_135308.1, read on the forward strand.
AAAGTAGGGGAAAAAGGAGCAATTTTCAATATGAAGTAACTATATCCTATTATCCTACTGCTATTATCAAACTTAGTCTTCTTTATTAATAAACTAGCAGAGTATGCCATTAGCATGCTGAATAAGATTTTTTAATCTAAAATACAATTTTTTAAAAATTAATAAAAAAATCATAGGGGATTTCCAGTCCATAAAATATGAGGGAAGAAAAAAATTAACATGGGTACTTAGCCAAAAGTGATCCGAACATTCCTAACCCACTAGACTAGAAAATCTTTAAAGAGCTGATTTCTAATAACCATAGTACCTAGTGGTGAAGGCCAGTCTGGAGAAGTCATATGAACACTAAGCCAAATGTTCATTCTTTGATATTTCCACTATTTAAAGTTCTGATTGAGGGAGTGAAGAAGGGTCATTTCTAACTTTTGAGGGACTTTTTGGTAGTAGTTTCTGCCAAAGTTTGAAATAGCAATCATGTGATTTCTGGTTAACATAATGAACTTGTGTGAACCTCTGAAAACAATGTAAGTTCACTTCAGTTTGATGATCTAACTGAAGGTAATTTTTAAATAAGACAATATCTAAAGTCCATGGAAATACAATACACGTACCATTATTTTCACTTCTTCTTTATAAAAAGTAGGACATATAAATGACTGAGGTTCTGCATTAATTTGACAAGAACATATTTCCTTCAGCTTTTATTTGATTTGTTCTGAAAAGCATCACCCCCAGTACTCAGGAAACATTGATTCAGTGCTAATTAGTTAGGTGCTTATGAGTAAGTCATTGAACATCTTTGGCCTATGCTTTGTTTTCTGCAAAATAAAAGTTTGTGCATAGGTTAATTGTAGTGCACTATTAAGTTATGAAAAAAATTGTTCTACATTTAAATTTCATGTTTATATAAAATAGATACTGATATTTTAGGACTTATAGAAATATAGTGTCATAGAATTTTAACATTTTTAAACTAAAATTTTGTCTTTTTTTCATCTGAAGTGGATAAAAAAGAACTCTATAGACAATATAAAAGATGGTCTTAATCAGTTCACCCAACATCAACACTGGTAAAAGAAAAATAAGTGTAAATATCAAGCTGAACACTAGTGGCTCTATGTAACTCATACTCACAGCTTTATGTTGTCTCTTGCATCCTAGTTTTGTACAATGTATAGAAGGTCCTGTTCCTAAGTCTCTTTAAAATACTAACATGGGACTAATGAAGCTTTGTCATAAGCCTCTTAAGGCTAAAGGAGTGGACAAGAAGCTTATTTATCACTGAATCAAAATGGGTTATATATATTACTCAGGTATTTTTTGTGCATTCCTCAGGTATTTCTTTTCAAAATTCTGTTCGGCTCTTAAAATTCATAAAACCAGTCTATATATAAAACTCTGCCTGTACTACCCATCCATCTCCATTTCTTTCTGTAATTTCCTATCCTAATTGACTATGAAAACACAAGCATGTAATGGGAGGTAAATCTTAAAAGATAAAAGCCATTTGAAGGAACATGGAGGTTGATAGAGGGCACCTTAGGTTTTTCTTTGTGACAGCCTTGGTTATGCTTTCCTTTTTCTCCCATTTTTAGGATTACAGCTGAGTTTGAAATTGTTTGGTAAATGTTATTTCCAGCATATTTTAGAGCAGGTTTATATTTTCAATTTTGATATGGCATGTCCATGACCTGATTTATGTGTCTGAGGTTTCCTTTATGTGAGCAATTTTTGGAGTCAGAATCTCCTGAACAATGGAACCACAGAAGACCACTAAAGCTCAGTAGCACTTTTTTTCACGTAAAACATGTAATAAACTACTTGATATTATTTAAAATTCATATATTTAATAGGGGCAAAACTTTAATTTGATTGTAATTCCTTTTTAAGAGGGAATCAAAGACTAATTCTACCATACATGGATACTGATATACATTTCCATCCACATTAATGTTCACTACAGTCATTTCTGATGGTGAAAATTCTATCAGTGTGAAGACCACTCCACTTAGACATCTAAATCCACTTTCAAATTCAATAAATGCAAAACTAAATTTATGATTTTCCTTACAAAATCACTCATACCCTTTGACTCCTCTGATAACTGATTCCACTAGTCCTCTTTAAATCAATCAGGTTATACAGGGAGATATTTCTGGTGGTGCCTTTTCTGAACACCTCAAACTACTGTTAATCAGGCCCCACAGCTGTTCTCAAGCTGCTTTCATTTCTTTTCCATATTTCTTTTTAACCATCATGTGAATTCAAAATTAAATCACCACTGAAGTTCTGGAACATTATTTATCCACTGATGAAATATTGCTAGTAAAATGTAATAATCAGAGTTAAGTAAGTAAACGATAAAGAATATATTATTTGGAGACACATGAAGAGGTATAGGAGAAAAGATGGAGATATAAAAAGATTGAAGATAGACATAAAAATAAAAGGAGGGATAGAAGATTAGAGACAGAGATAAAATACAAATAAAGATCCTAGTAGAGGATTTTCCAAGAATGTGATGTCTACAAAGTTAGAGCAGTATGCCTGATAAGAGAAATCTTTATGCTTTCAAAGAAAGGATTAATTAATTATAGCTTGACAGTTACTGGGAAGGGCTGTTCAAATTTGAACAGGATTCCCAAGCCTTCTGGAAGGGGAGAGATAGAAAATCAATATGAGTTTTTACGCAATTTGGAATGGACAGGGAAGGCCTTGAACAAGGTCTAGTGATAAAGAAGCAACAAGAAAAGTGAAAAGCAATAGATTCCTATGAAACAATCCCTTTGAGAATGAAAAAAGACTTGGGTAAGAGTGATAGCCCCTGTTTCTAGATGTTTAGTTATATGGGGTTATCTGTTTGGCTTTATGGTCCCAACCTCTGGGACTGAAGATTTTAACCACAGAAAGTTGATGTGTTTATGAGCAACTCCAATTATAGTTCCATAAAAAGTAAATATTGGGAACCCAAGTCTATTAACAGGCAGAGACAATACCTGACAATTAAATACCAAAAAGGAGGCATCATTCTTCCCTTAGGAGTACACAAGACAAAGATTTCAGTAGAAGGATGCTCCACCAAACTGCCAGAACATTAACTTCAGCAGCTTCATAAATAAGCCTCATTTGCATCAGCATCCACATCAGATGCACCAACATAACATGAGTGACTGCTTTGAGAGTGGGCCCCTTCCACGAGTAAAGAGATTTCTATTCTTTTTGTCTTCTTTTCTCATAAACAATAATAATCAGGAATGACTGCTTGTAGTCAGTGTGCCTTGGGTAGGAAGTAGCAATTTCTTGTTAATAAGGAGCAAGCATAGAGACAGAACTTCAACTCTGTATTTTAGTAGCTTCAGTCAACTTTCACACCAGAAATGATAAAATGGGCCATTTTCCTTACAAAGAAAATGTCAAAACCCAGTCACCTAGGAACAATGTCTCCTGAAACAATTGGCATATTGGAAACACCCTAACTTGGAGCTGTATGGAATAAAAGAAAATAATATTCTATCAAGTCCAAGGACCTTATTTAATTCTTACATATGAAAACTCTAACAATGGATGTCCTAAAAGTTTATAATTCTAAAAGAAAGGGGCTTTAACCTATGGCTCCCTTAAAAAAAGTCATTACTGGATAATAAGCCAGACTATTTTTTTCACATCTGCCTTGATCAAGAAGAGTTAGCCTTGAAAGCTCTGCTAAGAAGCAAAATATTCCCAGTAGTTTAGTAGATCAAATGACTTCTGTTTATCATTATGAGTTCTTAAATATTACCTTTAAATCCTGTGTTAAAGAGAGCAAATCAACGTAATTCAAACTTTTCTTGAGCTGTATGGGGCTTTGTGCTGTTGTTTAGCCGAATGCAGAGGGAAATATAATTAGACTGCAGGTACCAAAGGTCAAGCAGAGCAATTAGCTGGGCTGGTAAAGTTGACAGGTCAAAAATGTTTTTCCTCTCTTTGTACTTAAAAAAAATCAATGTAAAAAGTGTTTGTTCATAATTCTATCAACTTAGGATAAATATTCATATTTTAAAATTTCAAGTCTTTTCCAAAATTCTAACTAATTTATTTTATAAAATTTAAGTCAAATACAGAACTGAAGTCACCAAGTATATAAGAGGAACAGTGACTCAAGCTTTGCAAAAATTATAGCAGGGATAAAATAGAGCTAAATATATATAATATATTTAATATATAGAGATTATATATATGGTTTTTGGAGGGAATGGAGGGTGAAACAAAAATATAAACCACTTCTCTAAAGGATATTTCTTTTTCATTGAGTCTTCTGTGCAGTTCTTTCTAGATGTGAATATTGACAACCTATTATAAAATTAAACATCTCTTTTCAAAAATAAAGTCAACAATTGTGACTTTGAAGTCTGATGTTTTACAAGATTTGTGACAAAACACATTCAGTAATGACCAATAAAGCACCAGAAATCTCAAAGGATATGAGTTTTGTTTCATGGCACTGTGTCTGGGATTTGGAAATCATTTTGTAATTATTTTTTGGTCTCTGGAGTTCATGTTTCGTCTTTCTTTCTTTTTACCCAGAATGTAATTTCTCATGGGTGGTAACCATGTGAGAATAACAACACTGCGGGAACAATTCATGTGCAGTTTTCATTGTAACTTGACCAACATCAACAAATAGTTTGAAAGCTATTCATACAAAATAAACAACTATTTAGAAGCTTTTTTTTTCCAATGTTCAGAGAAGTGAACAATATATACAGGGGAAAGTGTATTGAATACAATAAATTGTCTCTGTGTGATCTCACTATATACACCATCTGGAAAAAAAACTAACAACAAATCTATTATTAATAAGTTAAAAAAATAAAAAGTCGAATCAAATGAACTTCTGTTAGACAAAAGGGAATGAAGGGAAGGGAGGGAGGATGAGAATAGGAAAAAGAGAATGAATCAGGCATAACTTTCCTATGGTCATATATGAATACATGCCCAGTGTACCTCCACATAATGTACAACCACAAGAATTGGAAGGTATACTCCATGTATGTATAATATTCCAAAATAAATTCTACTGTCATATATATAACTAAAAAGAACAAATAAAAATAAAGTTTAAAAAGTCAGGGTCTATTTGGATACTGCAACAGCTTCCTAATTCTTCTTCTAACACCTGGCTCTAATCTAATCTTTTCTATAAATCCTATGTCCAGAAAGATATTTTAAGACTACAAATCTGATCATAATATCTCCAAACTTGAAATTTAGCAACATCACCAGCAAATCTACAATACAGTTTTTAAAACCCTAATCAGTTCATAAATCCCTCTCTTCAGCCTCTCTTGTTCTTTCTCCCTTTCTACATTCCTGCTGTACTAGATATTTCACTACTCCACTCTTCCCTTCTCCCTTCCTTTGTTAAATCCTACTTTCCCTTGGGTCTCAACTCAATCATGAATTTATTAATGTGGCAGTCTCTGACCCTCTTAACTAGGTTAAATTATTTTCCCTGCATTACCATAGCATCGCTCCATAGCACTCATCACACTTGTAATTACTTGTTTAATGTCTGTAACTTCCTCAGAGAAGCTTTTCCTAATCCTCTTGACAAGGGGAAGTATAGGTATTAAATGTTCTCATAGGACTCTGCACTTCTCCTTAGCATGCATCACAGCTCAATAATTATTTTGTTGAGTTGAGCTGAAGATATATCTCCAGTCCTGAAGGAACTTTGAAGTTTGGCTCTAGCAGTACATATGTACTCCTAGCTAACTCACTTGTTTTTCACTCAGTTCTCCTGTCAGCAATTCTAGTAGTCTTTGCTAATCAAATTGTCACCCCTCCCAAATTGGATTACATCCCTATATTCACGATTCATAATGCCTAGGCACAATACAGTTTGGAAAATCCTAAACAGTTCATAAGGCCTAGTAAATCTCTCCAGCCTCTCTCATTCTTTCTCCCTCTCTACATGCCTGCTATCTTCATAATACCTAGGCGCATTTCTGCCATTGTACTGATTAGGCTGTATTGAAGTTATATATTTATAAATATTAGTGTTACCTTGAGATAAGAAATGATGTCTTATTCATGTTTTGTATTTCATACACACTCAACAAATATTTACTGAATGAATGAATGCATGCATGATGAGTATTTGTAAAATGGAATTAGATGACCTCTTGTCACTGAGTAACATATGCTAATAGGAATGAGGGACAGTTCAGTGATGGGTTGGGCCTTTACAGATACTTCTCTGTGATTTGACATTTTGTAGACCCTGACACAACCCTGAATTGACTGAAATTGTTTTTGAGGCCCTTACAAAATTTGATTAGTGATTAAAATTCAAATTAAATTAAATTATGAAATATAAGTAAAATTTTATTTTGATCATAAAACTTTACACTAACAATTATATTCCCTATGTATGTACACAAATTTATACAGACATACAGATATATAAAGATAGATAGATAGATAGATAGACAGACAGAATGGTAGGTAGAATGATAATGCCCAAAGATATCCACATTCGAATCTCCAATAAATACATTAACATTATATGGTAAAAGAGACATTGCAGAGGTGACTGAATTATCTTGGTTTATCTGTCTGGGCCCAATGTAAACACAAGGGTTCGTATTGTAGGGAATGGTATCCCACTAATACCCACAGGAACATGGAAGCAGATCACTCTCCTGTTGAGCTTGTAAATGATAGCATAGCCCTGGTCAAATCCTTGGCTGCATCCTCATGAGAGACCTTGAGGAAAAGCACCTAGTTAAGCACACTTAGGTTCTGTGAGATAATAAATATGTACCATTTTCAGACAAATAAGAAACGGATGGTTCTTATGAGCAAGAGTGTTAGCATCAAAGACAGCTTTGAATATGCTACTCTTTCTGGTTTAAATGATGGAGGAAGATATAGAAAACAGCAAACAGTACACAGATCATCATCACATGTTCACAACAGTGGTAGCAGCTAAAGAAAAGTAGTGACCTATGAGAATTTTTCACCCTGATTCTTCTACAGAGAAGAGGAATGGGGACTATATTTATATGTCCATACACATATTTTTCCCCAATGGTCTATAGTTATACATATAAAGTTTGTTATCTATTTATTTCTCAAAGGATTTGATTTTATATCTTTTATATAACTTCAAAAAGTACTTATCTAGGAGAGAACAGGAGTCTTTTTAGTAGATTTGCAACATTATTTATAACTATAGCTTACTTAGTTTTATATTACCAAACTAGAACTAGAGAACTAGGAATAGACTTTTAAAATAAAGTTTATGTGTCTTATAAAATCTTGCTAGATTTTAACAATTCAGAATATTCCAATTTCTAATATAAAATATCCCCAAACCCCCATTTATTGTTGGTTTTATGTTAGAATATCATGTCAGTGAATACAATTAATCTCCTTTCCATCTAAGATTGCTTATTTTTAAATAATCAAAATATTTGT